>NW_023270839.1:7443879-7471827 GCF_011800145.1 Mirounga leonina
AACAATAAAAAAAGAGGGACACCTGGGTGGCTCAGTGGATGAAGTGTCTGACTCTCGATTTCAGCTCAGGTCATGATCTCAAGGTCTTCAGATGGAGCCCTATGTCTGGCTCTGTGCTCAGCTGGGAGTCTGCTTGAGATTCTCCCTCTCCCTCTGCCCCTCCCCTGATGCACACACATTCTTTTTCTCTCTCTAAAATACATAAATAAATCTTGGGGCGCCTGAGTGGCTCAGGTTAAGTGACTGCCTTCGGCTCAGGTCATGATCCCAGGGTCCTGGGATGGAGCCCCGCGTTGGGCTCTCTGCTCAGCAGGGAGCCTGCTACGCCCTCTCCCTTTGGCTCTGCCTACTTGTGCTTGCACGCGCTCTCTCTCTCTGTCAGATAAAAATATTTTTTTAAAAAAAGAGTTAACTATTTGGTCTTCAGAGTGTGGAAGTCAGGCATTCCAGGCACAGAGGTATGAAACTATATGGTGCATAAAAGAACTGCAAAGAACTAAATCTACCTGGGCGCCTGGGTGGCTCAGTCGGTTAAGCAACTGCCTTCAGCTCAGGTCATGATCCCAGGGTCCTGGGATCGAGTCCCACATCGGGCTCCCTACTCTGCGGGAAGCCTGCTTCTCCCTCTCCCACTCCCCCTGCTTGTGTTCCCTCTTTCGCTGTGTCTCTCTCTGTCAAATAAATAAAATCTTTAAAAAATAAAAAAATAAAAAAATAAAAGAACTAAATCTACCTTATAGATAACCTTATAGATTAATAAATAGCCTCCATAAGAACTTATGTTGGTATATAAGATGTGAGGTGGTCATTGTGGATGTGATTGGAGAGGTCAGGAGAAACCAGACCATTAAGAGAACTAGGTGTCACTCTAAAAATCTGAAATCATAGGTGATGAAAAGCCACCAAAGGGTCTTGAAAAGGCACTCACATGTTCAGATTTATAATTGAAGTAGATTATTGTGGGGCTCAAAGAGAACAGATTTGAGCAGAAAAGACCCCGAAAAATGCTTCCTTATCAAAAGCCATTAGAGGACTGTTAATAAGATATCAGAGGTACCCACTCTGAATAGGAAAACCATAGCAGCCCACCAGGTGGGAAGTTAAGTTGTTTTCTGTTTTTTTTTTTAAGATTATTTATTTATTTATTTGACAGAGAGAGACACAGTGAGAGAGGGAACACAAGCAGGGGGAGTGGGAGAGGGAGGAAGCAGGCTTCCTGCTGAGCAGGGAGCCCAATGCGGGGCTCTATCCCAGGACCCTGGGATCATGACCTGAGCCAAAGGCAGATGCTTACTGACTGAGCCACCCAGGCACCCTGGGAAGTTAAGTTTTGAGTTGCATAATTTGTGATCAAAGCAATATTACTTCTCACACTACAAACTCCTGCTCAGTAGTGATTTAAAAAAACCTCAAGTATACTGATTCAGAAGTCCTAAATATTGACAGATTACCTCCTACTTCTCAGGTAAAATAATTTTAGACTAAATAAACCTTTCTTGTTCAAAGGCATCATTGATTATCTCAGTTGTTCAACTTTTTAATTCAAGTAAGGGATGAAGAACTGGTCTGGTCTATTGATGAGATCAGGCCTTGACCTGATTTTCTCAAATGGCGTATGTGGTAATTACTTACGTATATGGTAGCAAAACATATGACCTCAAAGTCAGCAAACTACTGACCATGGTCAGCTGCCTGTTTTTGTAAATAAAGTTTACTGGAACACCATGACCATTTGTGTACATACTGTCTAGTACTGCTTCTGTACTACAACAGGAGAGTTGAGTAGTTGCAACAGAGACTGTATGGCCTCAAAGCCTGAAATATTTACTGGCCTTTTAAGAAAAAGTTTATCAGGTTGCCTGGGTGGCTCAGTTGGTTGAGCGTTCAACTCTTGCTTTTGGCTCAGGTCAAGATCTCATGGGTCATGATCTCATGGGTTGTGAGATGGAGTCCCATGGGCTCTGCGCTCAGCAGGGAGTCTGCCTGACGATTCTCTCCCTCTGCCCCTCCCCCCACTGAAGCACATGCTCTCTCTGTAAAATAAATAAATAAATCTTCAGGGCAAAAAAAGAAGGGGCACCTGGGTGGCTCAGTCGTTAAATGTCTGCCTTCAGCTCAGGTCATAATCCCAGGGTCCTGGGATCGGGCCCCGCGTGGGACTCCCTGCTCGGTGGGGAGCCTGCTTCTCTCTCTCCCACTCCCCCTGCTGTGTTCCCTCTCTCTCTGGCAAATAAATAAATAAATAAAATCTTTTAAAAAGTTAATTTAAAAAATTAAAAAAAAAAGTTTATTGGGGCGCCTGGGTGGCTCAGTTGGTTAAGCGACTGCCTTCGGCTCGGGTCATGATCCTGGAGTCCCTGGATCGAGTCCCGCATCGGGCTCCCTGCTCGGCAGGGAGTCTGCTTCTCCCTCTGACCCTCCCCCCTCTCATGTGCTCTCTCTCATTCTCTCTCTCTCAAATAATAAATAAAATCTTAAAAAAAAAAAAGTTTATTAACCCCAACACTAAATTTATGAAAGTCTTTATATATCTATTTCTGTCTTTTTCTCTGAATTTTTCTTTTTTTGTGAATTTATATCTTTCCCTCTTTTTCTTTCAATCTCTCCTATTTCCCACTCTATTCAATGTCCTATTTTGTCTGTTCTTCCTATTTATATTTATTTAATGGACATTGGGGTTAATTGTTCTTAATTTTAAGATGGATGGGCCCAAAGAATAGGAGAAAATGTATGCAAATCGGAGCACCTGGGTGGCTCAGTTGGTTAAGCGTCTGCCTTGGGCTCAGGTCATGATCCCAGGGTCCTGGGATTGAGCCCCGCATCCGGGTTCCCCGCTGAGCGGGAAGCCTGCTTCTCCCTCTCCCACTCCCCCTGCTTGTGTTCCCTCTCTCTCTGTCTCTCTCTCTGTCAAATAAATAAAAAAAATCTTTAAAAAAAAAAAAAGAATTGGTCATTTAACTGACTATGCCACCCAGGCACCCCCTGATCATACCTATATTTAGAATGATCTCCTATCTTGGGCACCTGGATGGCTCAGTCGTTAAGCGACTGCCTTTGGCTCAGGTCATGATCCCGGAGACCCAGGATTGAGACCAGCATCAGGATTCCCACTCAGTCAGGAGTCGGCTTCTCCTTCTGACCCTCCCCCCTCTTATGCTCATTCTCTCTCTCACACACAAATAAATAAAATCTTAAAAAAAAAAAAAAAAAGAATGATTTCCTGGCTTCAATATGGAGAACTGATATGAAAAGAAAAGACTGGAGGTCAAAAGATCTGTGAGGAAGCTACTACAATAATCCAGGATAGAAACAATGATGAATTGAACTAGAAGGCTGGAGATAAAGTAGAAAGATTCAAGGTTTTTTTTAAGATTTTATTTATTTATTTTGGGGGGGAGGAAGTGCACGTGCACACAAGAGTGGGGGGAGGGGCAGAAAGACAGGGAGAGAGAGAGAATGTCAAGCAGACTCCGCACTGAGCATGGAGCTCGACATGGGACTAGATCTCGCAACCCTGAGATCATGACCTGAGCCAAAATCAAGAGTTGGATGCACAACCAACTGAGCCACCAAGGCACCCTGAAAGATTCAAGTATTTTAGACAGACAGAAATAATATGATTTAACAATGGATTGGAAATGCAAAGAGAAGGGCGCCTGGGTGGCTCAGTGGTTGAGTGTCTGCCTTCAGCTCAGGTCATGGTCCCAGGGTCCTGGGATCGAGCCCCACATTCGGCTCCCTGCTCGGGGGGAAGCCTGCTTCTCCCTCTTCCACTCCCCTGCTTGTGTTTCCTCTCTCGCTGTGTCTCTCTCTGTCAAATAAATAAAAAAATCTTAAAAAAAAAAAAAGGAAATGCAAAGAGAAGAAGGAATCAAGAATGACTTACGATTTTTGGTTTGGTCATTCTGTGGATGGCAGTTATTTACCATGATAGAAATAGAAAGAGTAGCCTATTCTGTGTGTACGTGAAGGGTGGGCCAGGTGGAAGGGTGTTAAGAATACTGAGTTAAGTTTGGGACATATGGAATTAGTGAAGATATCAAGTCAGCAAATGGATATATGCCTGAAGTTGGTGGGGGCAGGGAGCACTCATTCATTCAGCAAAGATTTATTGAGTGCTTCCTAGGTAGCTAAACTGTGATCTTTGCATGGGATACAATGATGAACAAAACAAAGCCAGTCTCTGCCTCTATGGAGCTTACAGTCTATGGAACATATAATAAACACCTCAAAAATTACAAATTATCCAAGTGTTATTAAGGAAACAAAAGGTTTCTAGGACAGGGGCACCTGGATGGCTCTTGATTTCGGCTCAGGTCACGATCTCAGGTCCTGGGATGGAGCCCTGATTCAGGCTCACTGGTCTGCTTCTTTCCTTCTCCCTCATCCTCTGCCCCTCCCTCCGCTCTCACGCTCTCTCTCCCTCTCTCCCTAAAACAAATAAATAAATCTTAAAAAAAAAAAGGTCTCTAGGACAAAGAATAAAGAGGAGGTACCCATTTTAAATACAGCAGTCAGAGAAGGCTCCATTTAAGCTGAGATCTTTACTGGACATAATAGAATTGGAAGTGATCCCTATGTCGATGATAACTGAAGCATGGGAGTGAATGAGATTATCCATGGAGAGTGTAAGTGTCTAGTATAGAACCTGAGAAATATAACTATTCAAGAGAGGGACAGAGAAAGATAAATACAAAAGAGAGAAAGAAGTTGGTTACAATAGCCAAAGAAAGAATATTTTAAGGGGGAGAGAGTGGGCCTAGACTGCTGCTAAGAAATCAAGTACAGGGCGCCTGGGTGGCTCAGTTGGTTAAGCGACTGCCTTCGGCTTAGGTCATGATCCTGGAGTCCCAGGATCGAGTCCCGCATCGGGCTCCCTGCTCAGCGGGGAGTCTGCTTCTCCCTCTCCCACTCCCCGTTTGTGTTCCCTCTCTCGCTGTGTCTTTCTCTGTCAAATAAATAAATAAAATCTTAAAAAAAAAAAAAGAAATCAAGTACAGTAACAAAAACAAAAAAGTATCCATTGGGTTTGATAACAAGGAAGCTGTTAATATCCTTAGCAAGAGCAATTTCAGTGAGATAGTCTAAATGAAGCCAGACTGCAGAGGGTTGAGAAGAGATTTGGGAGGTGAAGAAGTGGACAGAATGTAGACACATACCTACCAATGCAATCCAATGTGTTTCTCTTTCTCAAGACTCTCCACAATATGCTTTTGTGAGTGTCATCAATAATCCTCAGGTTGCCAAATCCAGTCCTCCCTCCTTTGCCCTAATTTTCATATCTCAACAGCATTTGACCCAGCCGGTCATTTCTTCCTTCTTGAAACATTTCCCTTTCTTAGTTTCTGTGATACCATACTCTCCTTGCTTCCACTCACTCACTGCTACTCTTTGCTGACTTCTCTTCCTCCTCTACCTGATCACTAAATGTTGAAGGGGCTCCTTCCCTGGGTGATCTCATCCAGTCCCAAGGCTTTAAAAACAATTTATATCCTAATGAGTTCCATATTTGTATCTCTATCCTTGACCTGTGTCCTGAGCTTCAGAATAGTAACTTTATCCACCTTTGTGATTTCTCCTCCTGGAGCCCTAACAAGCATCTGTAACCTAATATATCCAAAATGGTATTTTCCCTCAAAAGGTCTTTTCAGCCTTGGTAAAGAGTATAATCATCCCATAAATTTGTCTTTTTTGCTCAAGACAAAAACCCAAATGTCTTCCTCAAATCCTTTCTCTTTCTCATCTTCCACATTCAAATCAACAACGGTTCTACCAGTTCTTCCTAGAAAACATCTCAGATTTGATTACCCCTCTCCATTTCTATTGCTACCATTTTAGCTCAAGAAGTCTTACTTAGATTTCTCCCATAGCCCCTTACGTGGTCTCCCTGCTTCTACTCTTAACTTCTCTATGGTCCATTCTCCACTCAGCAGCCAGATTCCCTTTTAAAATTATATATCAGATAATGCCATTTCTGTGCTTAAAACCCTTCAATGGTGTCCACTGTCACTTAGAAGAAAATCTAAATTCCTTACCATGGCCTACAAGTCCCTATATATAGGTTCAAGCCTCTCTCTCTGACCTCACCTTGAACCATTTCCACCTCCCTCCCAGCCTTAATGTGCATTCATTCATTTAACAAACATTTCTTATTCACTTAATTTGTGCCAGGTACCTCATTAGCCATTGGGCAATACAAAGTTGATACCTGCCTTTCAAAAGTTTCAGTTAAGTGAGAGAAACAGACATAAGAACAAATAAATTAAAACACTTTTGCAGAGGTAAGAAAGAGCAAGGGTTATAGGATTACAAAGGACAGTGCAAAAATCTGCCTACAGGAATCAGGGAAGGCTTTACTGAAAAAGGAACAATTACTGGATGCATTTGAAAGATGACTAGTTATGGATAAGGGTGCAGTCTATGACCTAGGATTAGAAGAAAGCTTACAGGTCTATAGGAGGCTCTCTAATCCCCAAAGATACTTAGATAGTTTTATCTAGAGGTGAGTAAAGATTTCAAAACAGGAAGTTTTAACTATTGGCCATGGAGTAGTACAGCAGAAAAATGCCCTTGGCAGGTCATTACAGAGATCTGGGATGATTAAAACACCAGTGGATATTTAGATCAATATGCCATTCAATCATTTAGTAATTTTTGAGTGTCTATTACATATTAAGAACTATCCAAAGAGCTGGGTATATAACAACAAACAAAACCTACCAAATCTCTGAATTTATGGAGCCTACATTCCAGTGCAGGATTCAGACAATAAATAAGTATATAATGTTAGAGATAAGAGCTATGAGGAAAAATAAAGCAGGGTAAGAATTAGACAGTGCTGGGGCTACCATTTGATATATGAGAGTCAGTAAAGGTCTGACTGAGAAAGAAAAATCTGAGCCGAGGCCTGAATGAGGCAATCTAGATATTATTTGGATCAGTTTTTCAACTTCACAGACTAGGAAAACACATTTTCAGACATTGCTGACTTCACCAAATTGGCCCTTCACTAAAGTGATGATTAACTGACACTTTCCATTTATTTTATCTTGATTATTTGACCATGTGTAATTGGTCTCTTGATTAGGCAGGTTAGAATTCAGACTACATATAATTTCTCTACTGATCATTAGCTAATCCTGAGTTTAGTTATTAACCAAAAGTCTGCTCTTTCTCTTGCTCATGTGACCTTGTTTACATTTCTCCTTGAGTCTCAGCTAGATTTTATCTCCCTGTAATGTTAAATAATATCTCAAATATGATGGCTCACCCAAGCAACTAAAAGCAGAATGCAGTGAAAGCTTTAATTCCCCTTCCTCTATTTCCAGAGTCAGGATTGAAGGGTGAGACACCAACAAAAAATTAAATCTACTATCTTCAGCCAGAACATGACAAAGGATCATCTTCACATTAAGGAAAGGACTACTCTTCTAAGAATGAGAAGTAAGAGTACAGAAGAAAAAACAGTGATAAAATTTCTCAAGAAACACGCCAAGATAGAAATCCCACTAAGCTATAAAATAATCTCAGTGGAGAACTGGAGAGTGGAAGGAGAAAACCAAAGTTTTTACAATTTGGGAACTCTCAAATGGTTATTCTGTCTTCTCTCCACTTCCTACCACAATCCTATTGCTCTTGACCAAGTCAACAGTATGCAAATATATGATGCATCAGGAAAGAAAAATATTTTCTAAAATTCAGGCAATCAATTCTAAACATGAAAAGAATTAAATATATATGCATTACTAAAAAAGGTTACTGAAAAATGAGAATGGGGGACAAGAAATTCCATCTTGAACATAGGTCTTTAAGCAAAATTTGAGAGCTAGCCCACTAAATCCACGGACTACAGGGTCAGGCCTATATATCCAAAGCAATTTTTAGAAGATTCATTAGACTACACAGAAAGATGATAAAGCTCCTAGGACCTTCTTTATTCTTTTTTTGGGGTAGGGGGGAGGACCTGAGGGAAAGGGACAGAGAGAATGTTAAACAGGCTCCATGCCCAGTGTGGAGCCAGATGTGAGGCTTGATCTTACAATCCTGAGATCATGAGCTGAGCCATTATCGAGAGTCGGACACAACCAACTGAGCCACCCAGGTATCCCTAGAGCCTTCTTTATTCTTAAAAATTACTTAACAGAACCAAGAAGTATAAGGCAAGATATCAGCTACATAGTGGTTTTTACAGTCTATCACAGGTTTGGGGTCAGTAAAAAAGTTAACTGTTGAGATTTGTATCATTAGGGAAGAAAGCAAGTGAACAGTCAATTCTCTCCATTGTGTACAAATACAAAAATACTGTGTACAAATAAATCAAAGCGAATCTTTGATTTAAAAAAAATAAGATGCAATTAGAATTTGCCTGGTGAATCTGATTTTCTTCATTTTTGTTTCTCATACCTGAGAGATGTGACTAAAATACTGCAAAGCTGTCTCCACAGGGCTTTTGAAGTATATCTTCTCCTGAGGTTTCAGCTATGAAGAGATTAAGACAAACACTGAGCATATCCACAATGGAATGAAGTAAGATACTGACAAATATGGCAAAGGCTGTATCACTCTTTCTAAAGCATCTGGTGTTATTCCACTATGATAAGTATGAGGAAGCTCACCACTGTCCTAGGAGATGTCGATTTTATGTTCTAATCCTCCTTACCTCATGCTTCTATAGCAGCCTCCACAAATAATTCTATCTGTTGTTTAACCACTCCCCCTTTTTTTACAATTGCTATCTGTGAGTTTTGTTTCTTTTCTTTCTTTTTTTTAAATTTCAGTGCTTAGTCACTCATTAACTGTACTCCTTGTATACTTCCTACAGACCAGGAATGGGATAAGATGGTTTGTGGCAGGGGGAGAAAAACTTACATTATTAGAAAGAGCCAGATGTTTGCAAGCAGTTCCACAAACAGCACATTTTTCTAGGGGGAAAGGGAAAAAAAGTTTGGTTCTTATGGGCAAGAGATAAGATCTTCCTAGAGTACATGGTAACAGTCAAGTAGGCTAGCAAGAAACAGGTTCTTACTGAATTTAGGATATTTTTGTACTATAAAAGGACATCAGCTTGAGCTCTGTTCTCAAAATCAGTATTTCCAAACTTGTATTTTGATGACAAGTACGGCTTTCACACTGTAGATCTACCCATCTCCTCTTTTTTAAAAAAAGATTTATTATCTATTTTGAGAGAGAGAGAGTGTGCACACGTTGGGGGAGGGGCAGAGGGGGGGAGAGAGAGAGAGAGAGACAGACTCTTCAGCAGACTGCCCACTGACCTGGGAGCCCAACATGGGGCTTGATCCCAAGACCCTGAGACCATAACCCAAGCCAACACTTAACTGACTGAGCCACCCAGGCGTCCCTACCCATCCCCTCCTTATGAATTCCCAGTTTTCTTCTGCAGATGAGGGGGCAGCAAAAGTACTAGAGTAAACTTATGAGAGTGCTAGGAAGAACACAAGAGTACCAATGGTTTCAACTGTAGGTTGCTCTTTTTTTTCCCCATCAACCTGACAGTAGGCACACTGTAGATACTATAAGAAACTCCCCAATTATTCCTGCCCTGTTCTCACTTTGTTAATATTCCTGGAACTTGCTTGGAAGGTCTCCTGCTCTCATTCTCTAATTAACCCAATCTGAAAGATGTAAAAATTAAAATTCCTAATCTTTCTCTAAATTTTAGTAGTGGTGCTGGTTATTGATTAAGATAAATGCCACATCAAGAGAAAACATCACATGACATAGGCTTCACCAAGACAAACCTCTCCAAGGTGAGCTGCTGTTACCATAGTAAACAGTTTTGTTACTTTAGCAGGTAAGTTAAAAGGGTCACGAGATCCATATAAAGAAAAAAAGCTTCTCCAGAGGCTAGTAACCTCCCTCTTCTTTCCTTGAGGACTAAAGGTTTTTCCCAGTCTTCCCTCCATATTATTGCCAGATTGAGCTAACAAGTACAAAATGCAAAACAAAGAAACTTCCCCAGCTCTCTATCACCTGCAGGATAAAGTTCAGGCTCTTCAGTCTTGTATATAGAACTTTCCATCATCTGGCCATTGCCTACCTCTCTAGCCTCATCTCTTAACCATTTCTTACTTTATTCTCTACGCTTTACCAATCCTAATGATGTGTAGCCCCCTGCATTATGGGTTTATAAGGGTTTATAATGTGGTATGCCTTTATACATACTGTTCTCTTAAACTAGAATGATCTTCCCTGCCTTATCCACTTGGCAACTCCAGTTTATTATTCAAAACTCTACTGAAGCAACAGCTCTTCTATGAAATCTTTCCCTGATCAAAGCACCCTATCCTAAGTCCCTCTTCTGGGCTATTTCTATACCTTGTATGCATTGTAGCATGAAAAAAAAACCCTTAAATTCAAGTCTCATTTCTAAGACTTAATAGCTGCAAGAAGTTGGTCACATCACTTATCCTATCTGAACTATTCCTCATTTGTAAATGGGTCTACTAATAACTACTTCCTGGGACTGTGGTAAGGATACATAAAATTCATCCATGTGGAAAATACTTTTTATTTTTTTTTAAAGATTTATTTCTTTATTTTAGAGAGAGAGAACACGAGCGGGGACAGGGGCAGAGGGAGAAGGAGAGGGAGACAAGCAGATTTGCCGCTGAGCAGGGAGCGCAATTTGGGGCTCAATCCCAGGACCCTGAGATCATGACCTAAGCCGAAATCAAGAGTTGAACGCTCAACCGACTGAGCTATCCAGGCGCCCCTGGAAAATGCTTTTTATTTTATTTTTTTAATATTTTATTTATTTATTTGAGAGAGAGGGAGAGAGAGAGAGAACACCAGTGGGGTGAGGGGCAGAGGGAGAAGCAGACTTCCCGCAAAGCAGGGAGCCCGACATGGGGCTTGATCCTGGGACTCCGGGATTATGACCTGAGCTGAAGGCAGATGCCTAACTGACTGAGCCACCCAGGCTCCCTGGAAAATACTTTTTAAATTGTAAATGTATCACTACCACCACCACCACCATTATCATCTTCATCATCATCATCATTTCTAATCAAATTGATTTCACAGGCTAGACCACTTCCCATCAGAAATGACTCTTGTTATCAACCAAACTTTCCCCAATTCCTATTCATTACACTTATTTTTTTCTCTATTCTCTAATTAGTCCGATAACCTTGTGGCTTTCCCTGTCACAGGTCTCAAAACACTGACAAGTACTTTTGGTGTTCAAATATTAGATATTCCATTTGCTAAATTATTCTTTATTAATGGGTGCCTCAAATTTCCATAATCAACGGCTTCCTACTGTATCCATACTAACTTTGGCCCAATATGTGATTTTTATCCCAAGTCACACAGAGAAATGGCTAATCATTATTTCTAGATTTAAAACATTTTTGCCTGAATCTGAAAACAGTTAAGGCACTCACCCAGAGTCACACACTTTTTACAGAAAATATGGCCACAGCTGGTGACAAAGAAATCGTTCCCCTCTTTTCGGAAACACTGGTTGCAGTGAAACCAATCCATTCTGGAACAGACAAAGAGAAAGAGAGAAAATAACCTGGAGCATAATATAATTATAGCTGTTCCAAAATCTATGTAACAATGTTTGCTTAGCTTCTGTTATCTTTTGGGGATATAGGCACTATTATTGTGGGTATTCCAGTTGGTTGTACGGAAGTACATACATCTCTGAAGTGAAAAAAAGCAGACCACAAACTATGTTATACCATTTTTAAAGAAGAAAAAATACATATATATTTAGAAAAGTAATGGGACAATGAGATTCTTTTTTTGAATGGTGAGATGATGTGTGTGTGTGTGTGACCTTTACATTTTTTTTGTTTTCCAAGTTTTCTGGATTAATTCATGTATTAATTTGTAATCAGAAAAAAAAAATCTTAAAAAAAAAACAAACCCATCCATTTCTTTCCTAAGAGTTCCCTGTGATACAGTGAGGTGGAGCAAGGAGGAATAGTGGACCAAATAATAGATCTCATATTAGCCACTCGGGACATATTTTATCTAAGGGAAACATGGTTTGTGAATGATAATGTTGCCTCAGCTTGTTCGCTTTCCCTTCTACTCTACAGACACTCAGAATCATAGATCTGGAAAGGGTTTCAAAAATCATTTAACATTTTGTCCAATCCCATCATTTTTCAAAAGATATACCAGATGCTCACTGAAATTCAATGACTTGTCCGAAGTTCCATCTTTAGTTAATGTCAGCGCTAGGATTAGAACTCGTCTTCTTACTCCCTGTGTCAGGCTCTTGCTACCACATCAAGTAAGCCTTTGTGTTAGAGATGGCAACCATACATCCTGTATTTTCTGCCAATACTAATCCCATCCATATAATTGGTGAGATACATAATTATGTAAATGTGACTTTGTAAGATTTTTAAATGAAGAAATTGACATATTAAAAAAACCCACGTTTTAACACATTAAAAAAACGTAAGTGAGCTGAAACATATTGAGCTGTAATTAGTTCATACATATAATGAATTCACGTTTCGTTCCATGAATATGTTATTTAAGAATATAATATCTATTAGTTTGATTTCCTTCAGAATTACATTAGGAAAATAACCCAAACAGAAGGTAATATTTTCTTCTCCACCTAAGTCTTTTTTTTAAAAACAGCTTTTAAGTAGCTTATGGAGAGCTTCACTAAAAGAATGATGGCTAGTTTGCACCACACTTTAACATTTTTGTCACAAAAAAGATTCACAATAAAAACTTGCTGAATAATCAGTTCAATGCAAAGGCATTATACACGGCCATGAGCTTTAGATTTCGATTTATTGCTCACAATACACTAACTTCTACCGGGGGGTGAGTCTGAAGAACTCCTGAAAAGGCCCCACCATAGATACCCTGCTTTGTATAAGGGCAGCGACAACAGTGTTAATCAAATGAGTTGTCCACAGGAAACCCCTTATAAGAAGGGCAGTTAAGGGCTTGTGAGGGCAAGACTTGCGGGACTTCCAGAGGTGATGGCGATTTAGCAGTCTCACGACCAGTAGTTCTTTTCTAGCTACATTCCCTACCCGCTTGGCCGCCACGATCTCAGAGGCCCTGGGAGCTCACCGAAATCATCCAGTTCTCCTCACGAAGAGCTGGAAATGGCGGGAAAATACCCAGCAAGGCGAGCACCAGCCAGAGGTAAGAGGCTGGAAGTGGCCGCGACGGCTCGTGAGAGGCGTGGGCGCGGCTCGAGCTGGGGGCTGAGTGGGCGGGGCCTGGGGCGTGCGTGAGGCGTGGGCGGAGCCCACGGCCGCGTACTGAGCGGGAAAGCTGGGCTCGCGGGAGCTGGCGAGAGGCAAGGGTGCCCCTTCTTGGTAGTTGAGGAAAAATTACCCCGTTTAAGAATGGGAACAAATGAGGCATATGGCCTAATGCCGCACAAGTTACTGCGGAAACAAGGTAAGAGTAAACCTAATAATGTTCCTATAGATAATAACACACTAGGAAAATGTGGTCACAGAGCGGATGAAAATTTCAACCAAACATTTTTTAGTGAAGTAAAATAATGGATGTTTTGAAAGAAGAGCATAAATCAGAAAAAAAGCTAAAAAGTGATATGGATAGAGAACGTATTAAATAAGAACCAACAAATCTCAGGGAAAAAAATTATAACTTTTTTCAGAAATAAAAGAATGAGAAAGCACAATTAATGGCTGAAAGGAGAATAGTTTTTCTTTAAAAAAAAGGTAAAATGTTTTAAGAGAAAGTGATAGATACAGAAAACAAGCAAAAGAGATTTTACACACACACACACACTCAAACACATTTATTCCTCCAAGGAAAACCAGAGAGCAATGTATTAGAACAAGCATTTAAAACAAAATTTGGAACAAATTTTCCTGAAATAAAATAAGACTTAAGTCTACATATCTAAAGGGCATACCGTATATAGGAGAAAACTGACCCAGAACAGTCAAAACCAAAACATTTTTTTAAAAGATTTTATTTATTTGAGAGAGAGAGCATGAGAGAGAGATCACGAGCTGGGGGGAGGGGTAGAGGGAGAAGCAGACTCCCCGCCGAGCAGGGAGCCCGATGTGGGGCTCGATCCCAGGACCCTGGGGTCATGACCTGAACCGAAGGCAGATGCTTAACCAGCTGAGCCACCCAGATTTTATCATTTTCTGATAAAATGATTGGTCTTAAAGAAAGACCCCTATGAACATACAGACAAAAAGTACTAGTCACTTATAAGGGGAAGAAAAGTATATTGACATCAGACTTCTTTCTCTACAGCAGCACTTTATTCTAGAAGCAGTGAGGCAGCATTTTCAAGATTTTCACAAAGAAAATATGATCCAAGAACTTTGTTTCTCCTTACATTGTGTTCGAGTATAAAGACTGCTGACAAAAAATGTGAACATGAGCTTTCCACTAAGCAGTGGTTCTCAAACTTTTTGGCCTCAGAACTAAATTATTGAAGACCCTCTTCCCAAAAAACCTTTGTTTATGTGGATTGTATCTATCAGTATTAATGGTATTGGCGATCCAAACCAAGACATTTAAAAAATATTAATTCATTTGAAAACAATAGTAATAAGCCCATTAAGTAGTAATATAACCTATGAAAAAGTTATATTTTTCAAAATAAAAACTAGTGAGAAGAGTGGCATTGTTTTACAGTTTTATGATCTCTTACTATCTAACTTTATAGAAAGCAGCTGGGCTTGTGCATCTGCTTCTACATCCATTCTGTTGCAATATGTTGTTTTGGTTGAAATGTGTGAAGAAGATCTGGGCTCACACAAAAATTTAATTAGAAAAGGCAATAGTATTTTAATAGCCTATTCAGGTAATTGTGAAAATTTTTCTTTGACACTCCACCAAGGTTCAAGTGGGAGTTTGTTAAAAGCTAGTTGTGATGTGGGATCTAACACCCTATTAATGAATGTGTAACATCTTATGTTAAACCAAACCAGTCATTTAGAAAATACTGGTTCACTGAGTTATACACATTGACATAGTTTATTATACAATAATAAATATTGACACATTTAATTATATAATTTTTAAAAATTATTTTTGTTAATATTACTATTTCATTAGAAAAATCTTTGAATATTGGGAAGTTGTCAGGCTCACAGTTGCAGATACAAGTTTTCCAAAATTCTAATTTTTGTCTGAAAGCTTAAATTTTATCATTGGTAACAAATACTGTCACTGTTCTCCTTGAAGTGACAGCTCATTTTATTTATTTTTGAGAAAATGTCTACCAAATACCCGTCAGAATAACTATAGTTTGTTAGTTGTTCTTTCAAGTAAAAATGGTGTTCCATAAAATAAGTGATTAGTTCAGCTCACAACTCAAACCATCACATAAATGGCTTTTCTAAATATAATCTTAATTCTACTCAAATATTCTGGGTCATAGAAAAAGGAGACTTTTAAAATTTTCTTATGATCAGGCTCCCTGCTCAGTGGGGAGTCTGCTTCTCTCTCTCAAATAAATAAATAAATAAAATCTTTTAAAAAAATAAATGCATTTTTTATGAAATGAACTTAACATTGATAGCAAAAAATGAAAAAGATTGCATACACACATAAAACAACAGAACTGTCTTACTTGAGAATATGGATACAAAGATCTTTAAACAAGATATTAGCAAATAGAATCCAACAACACATTTCAAAAAGTATACATTATGACCAAGTGATGTTCATTACAGGAATGAAATAATGGTTCCATATTAGGAAATCCATGAATGTAATTTATTTATTTTTTTTTATTTTTTTTAAAGATTTTATTTATTTGACAGAGAGAGACATAGAGAGAGAGGGAACACAAGCAGGGGGAGTGGGAGAGGGAGAAGCAGGCTTCCCGCCGAGCAGGGAGCCCGATGCGGGGCTCGATCCCAGGACCTTGGGATCATGACCTGAGCTGAAGGCAGACGCTTAATGACTGAGCCACCCAGGTGCCCCCATGAATGTAATTTATAATAATATTTCTAATAAGAAATATCACGATCATCTCCATGGTTGCCATAATGCCGTAACATTTGTCATAATTCACATCCATTTCTGATTTAAAAGTTCATTGAAGTAGAAATCAGTGGATGTTTCCTTAACATAGTTAAAAAATGTGTGTGTGTGTATGTGCATGTGTGTGCATACATATGTGCACAAAAGCCAGAGTCTCTTTTTTTTTTTTTTTAAGATTTTATTTATTTATTTGACAGAGAGAGACACAGCAAGAGAGGGAACACAAGCAGGGGGAGTGGGAGAGAGAGAAGCAGGCTTCCCGCTGAGCAGGGATCCTGATGCGGGGCTCGATCCCAGGACCCTGGGATCATGACCTGAGCCGAAGGCAGACGCTTAACGACTGAGCCACTCAGGCACCCCAAAAGCCAGAGTCTCTTATGGTTTGTCTCTCTCTCTCTCTGGTTTCATCTTGTTTCATTTTTCCTCTCTTCCCCTATGATCCTCTGTTTTGTTTCTTAAATTCCACATATCAGTGAGATCATATGATAATTGTTTTTCTCTGATTGACTTATTTCGCTTAGCCTGTAGTTCCATCCACGTCATTGCAAATGGCAAGATTTCATTTTTTGATGGCTGTATAGTATTCCATTGTGTATATGTGTATACATATATATATATACCACATTTTCTTTATCCAGTCATCTGTCGATGGACATCTGGGCTCTTTCCATAGTTTGGCTATTGTGGACATTGCTGCTCTAAACATTGGGGTGCAGGTGCCCCTTCAGATCACTACATTTGTAAATACCCAGTAGTACAATTGCTGGGTCATAGGGTAGCTCTATTTTCAACTTTTTGAAGAACCTCCATACTGTTTTCCAGAGTGGATGCACTAGCTTGCATTCCCACCAACAGTGTAGGAGGGTTCCCCTTTCTCCACATCCTCGCCAACATATAGGAAAATTAACTCTGCTTAAATGACTGAGCCACCCAGGTGCCCCTCAATAGTTCTTTCATTTTTGTTGCTGACTAGTATTTCACTTTACTTCATTTCACTTTTCACTTTATACTGAGCAGTGTATATACTACAATTTGTTTGTCCATTTATCTGTTGATGGACATTTGAGTTGTTTCCAGTTGGGAGCTATTACAAATAAAGCTGCTATAAATGTTCATGCACAAATCTCTGCACCTATGCTCTCTTTTCTTTGGGTAATTTCCTAGAAGCTGAATGGCTAGATCATGTAGTAGGTGTGGTAAGTATATGTTTAACTTTTGAAGAAACTGCCAAACTTCTCCAAAGAGGTTGTACCATTTTACATTCCCACCAGCAATGTATGAGAATTTCGGGTACTCCATGTTATTGCTAGCACTTAGTATGTTCAGTCTTTTTAATTTTAATGATTCTAATAGGTATGTAGTACTACCTTATTGTGGTTTAATTTGTGCTTTCCTCATGACTAATAATGGAGAACATCTTTTCATGTGCTTACTTGCCATTTGTATATATATTTTTGGTGAAGTGTCCAAATCTTTTGCCCATTTTTAATTGTTTTTTTTATTATTGATTTTGAGACTTCTTCATATATTCTGAAGAAACTCCTTCATCAGATATATGCCCAGTATGTGGCTTGTCTTTTCAGTCTCTCGTAATAGTGGTTTTTGAAAAGTAGGTTTTATTTTTGATAAAGTCCAGTTTATCAATTTGTTCTTTTATGGAGCATTTTTTGGTGTCATATCTAAGATATCTTTGCCTAACCCAAGGTGACAAAAAGTTTCCCATGTCTTCTTCTAGAAATCTAAACTATATGGTTTTGAATTTATATTTAGGATTATGACTCATTTCAAGTTAATTTTTCTATATGGTATGAGGTATGGATTAAAGTTCTTTCATGTGTATGTGTGTGTTGTTTTGTTTTGTTTTTAAAGATTTTATTTATTTGACAGAGAGAGAGACAGCGAGAGCAGGAACACAAGCAGCGGGAGGGGGAGAGGGAGAAGCAGGCTTCCTGCCGAGCAGGGAGCCTGATGTGGGACTCGATCCCAGGACCCTGGGATCATGACCTGAGCTGAAGGCAGATGCTTAACCGATTGAGCCACCCAGGCATCCCTGGAAGTTTCTTTAAAATATTTCAGCAAAGGGGCACCTGGGTGGCTCAGTTGGTTAAGCATCTGACTCTATCTCAGCTCAGGTCTTGATCTTAGGGATGTGAGTTCAAGCCCCACATTGGGCCCCACACTGGGCATAGAGCCAAATAAATAAATAAATAAATAAATAAATAAATAAATAAATAAATAAAATTCAGCAAAGAAGACAAAAGAAACGGGGAAAGAATAAGTAAAGCAATATGACAAAATCTTGATAATTGTAGAATTAGGGTAATGATTCTTGCATGTGGGAGTCATTATATTCCTCTCTGCTTTTGAGTATGTTTGAAATTCTTCATTTTGCAAAATGTTTTATTATTGTAAATTATATTTATTTTTGGTAGGCAAATTATTTAGTGAAAATTCAAAAATTATCAAAGGATATACAATGAAAAATTAGTCTTCCTTTACCCCCTATTCCTAGCCACTAAATCCTCATTTCCAAAGGCATTAATAGTGTTGCTTCTTGCATATCTTCCCATAGATCATTTATATATTTAGAAATATATGTATATATTCCATTTTCACACACACCCAAATAGCATTCTTTATATTCTGTTCTATACCTTTTTTCAAAAGCATTTTTATAACTTCAGAATTACAGAGGAGTACATAGAATTTCTGTTTACTTTAGTCCAGATTCTCCAAATGTTAGCATTGACCACATTTGCTTTGTTATTCTCTCTCTATTATTATTTTTTTCTGTTCCATTTGAGGATAATTTGCAGGCATAATGCCTCATTACTCCTAAATATTTCAGTGTATATTTCCCATAAACAAGGATATTTTCTCCCATAAACACAATACCATTATCAAAATCAAGAAACTAACAGTGATATGGTACTATTATCTAATCTAGAAACCTTATTCAAATTTCATCAGTTGTTCCACAAATGTCCTTTATAGAAAAAGAAAAAAAATTGGTTTTTTTTCTGTCCAGAATCACATATTGCATTAAAAAAATAGTTGTCCATTAAAAAAAATTAAAACAGAAGTTTATAAATTGGGAAGTGAAAGCCTACTGCCCCTGATCTTATTCCCTGAAGACAAACATGGTTGACAGCCTTTATATAAATCCTTCTAGAATTTTTTTCAATGCATATACCAATACACATATACGTTATACACCTTTAAACAAAAATATGATATACATAATATCTACAATTTGTTTCTAGTTAATATTTCATTTTTTTTACATCATTCTTTTTAAAGTTTGCATGTTTTGATTAATTGTACTTTATTTAATAAATCCCATATTGATGGACACATAGTGTTTTCAAATTTTAACTATTACAAAAACAAGCTGTATTTATTTATTAGAGAGAGAGAGCAAGAGTAAGCGGGGGTGAGGGGGAAGGGAGAGGGACAAGTAGATTGCCCACTTAGCATGGAGCCTGACATGGGGCTTGATCTCACGACCCTGAGATCATGACTTGAGCTGAAATCAAGAGTGGGACGCTTAACAACTGAGCCACCCAGGCACCCCTAAGCACTATTGTTTTCTTTTAGTCCCTCTTTATTCCCTGCTTTGATTAATAGCCTCCTAACTGCTCCCTGCCTCTAGATTTGCCCAACTCCATTTCATCCTACCACTGCTGCCAGATCCATTCACTCTTCTTTTTTTTTTTTTAAGATTTTATTTATTTGACAGAGAGACACAGTGAGGAAGGGAACACAAGCAGGGGGAGTGGGAGAGGGAGAAGCAGGCTTCCCATTGAGCAGGGAGCCCGATGCGGGGCTCGATCCCAGGACCCTGGGACCATGACCTGAGCCGAAGGCAGACGCTTAACAACTGAGCCACCCAGGCGCCCCTATTCACTCTTCTGCTTAAAACGGCCCAACACTTTCAAGACCATTTATTGAGCATGGCACTCAAGCTCTTCATGATCTACATTTCTCTTTGTATCTCTCAATGTTTGGTTACCATGCACTTCAGTCTCATTGAATTTAAATCACATTCTCTCACCTGTGTGCCTTTGTGCAAACTGTTTCCTTTGCTTGGCATATCATCCTCATTAACTTTTATTCATCCTTCCAGACTTAGCTCAGAAATCACTTTCTCCAGGGGCACCTGAATGGCTCAGTCAGTTAAGTGTCTGCTTTCAGCTCAGTTCATGATCCCAGGGCCTGGAATCGAGTCCCGTGTCTGGCTCTCTGCTCAGCGGGGAGCCTGCTTCTCCCTCTCCCTCTGCCTGCCACTCCCCCTCTTGTGCTCACTCTGTCAAATAAATAAATAAAATCTTAAAAAAAAAAAAAGAAAAGAAAAGAAATCACTTTCTCCAGATGCCTATTCTGGCCTGCCCACAGAGTGGAGCTCCCAGAGCATCCTTTGCATATCTCTATGATGGCCCCTGCCTCACTGTTTTATAATTGTTCACTTCTTTCTCTCTCTCCAACCAGACTGGGAATATATATATATATATATATATATATATATATATATATATATATTCACTTTGGGATTACTATTCTAGCCACTGGAGATATAACAAGGAAAAAGATAAAATTTTGGCTCTCATGGAGATTGTGTTCCCCGGGGTTCTAGGTTGGCATTGTATCTAAGCTCCTACTGTATCCCAGGCGCAGAGCAACATGGGGGTGGGGAGAGGTACAAAGACATAAGAGATATTATTTATCCCTTTAAAGAGCCTGTGACCTAACAATGGAATCCATATATATATACAACTACAACTACACACACCACAAAGCAGAATATGTGATCATTTCAGAAACATTAATTTACCCAGTCAACAAATAATTGAGTACCAACTGTATATGGTAACAGATACGGCTCTTACCTTCAAAGCACTTACAGTATAGTAGGAGAAAAAGACACTTTAAAAAAATCTCACAAGGGGCGCCTGGGTGGCTCAGTTGGTTAAGCGACTGCCTTCGGCTCAGGTCATGATCCTGGAGTCCCTGAATCGAGTCCCGCATCGGGCTCCCTGCTCGGCGGGGAGTCTGCTTCTCCCTCTCCCACTCCCCATTTGTGTTCCCTCTCTCGCTGTGTCTTTCTCTGTCAAATAAATAAATAAAATCTTTACAAAAAAAATCTCACAAATAAATATATAGCCATTAAGTACATTACTGTAATAAAAGGCAAAACACCAGGAACTATCAGAGCATGTAATTTGGGAAGGCTTCTCTGAGGAAGTACGGAGTGCTGTGGCAACACAGAGAAAAGAGAGGTCAGGTTAATTTGGACAGATTTCCAGATGAACAGATATTTGAATGAGCCTAAAACAATGTGAAAGTTTCATCCTGCAGAGGTGGAGGGGAGGGGAATTCCAGGCAGAAGGAAAGCATCAGTAAAGATATCAATGTGGGAAAGTACAGGGTGGTCCAGTGTGATTGACGGGGAAGAGTGAATGGGACATAAAAAGGAATGGTGAGGAAAAGAGGAGGTTATGAGGAAAAGCTGGAAAGATGGATTGAATCTTCTATACAAGAGTTCAGACTTTATTTTATAAACTAGTGGTTCCCTCGAACAATAAGCAGATCCACTGAATTAGAATTAGAGAGAATTTGGTGGGTGAAATGAAGATAGACCATTGCATGAAGTTGCCACCAGAGAGTACCATAGGAGAAGGTCTACCTGAGAAATTGAGCACTTCCCCTGTGCCAAATGTATATTTCCTGGGGTAATTGTGATGCTCCCTCAGCCAGCCATAGGGACCCTTGCTTTACACAATGGAGAACCATCAGAGGCTTTTGGGCAGGAGAGAAACATGATCAACCCCATATTTTATAATTTTGGGGACAGAATGAAGGGATGGAAAGTCACAGGCAGGGAGATTAGTGGGTAGCCTATTGCAGTGGGACAGGAAAGAGTTAAGGATTTCTGGAATAGGGCAACAGCTATGGGATAAGAAGACAGTCATGAGACAGTTTTCAGAGGTGGAACCAACAGGACTTTGTGACCAGTTGGATATGGGGCTACAAAGGGAAAGGGAGGGAAAAAAGATGAAGGTCTCAGGCCTGGGTGATTAAGACCATGATGCTATGATAGCAGGATGCTATAGCCATGGCTGCAAATGGGAACACAGGAGAGAAGAACAGCTTTGTCTGGGGAGCTGAGAGGAGTTTGGTTTTGAAACCAGTGACTGGTATGACCTAATGGGGCTAAAACCAGGGCTCAGAGCTGGGTCCTCTATTCTCACGTGAAGCACGCTTTCAAATATATGAATTGTAATTTTTTGGAAGTTTTCTTCTGCTCCTTCCATCATCCATGTTTTTTATTGTCTATGGCTTTCATGCTAGAGTGAGAGTGATCCTTTGTTGGGGAGTCTAAGTAACTAAGCTACGGACTTCAGGAGGAAAGAGAAACACCTAAGGTGCTTGTATTATGCAGTGGGGAAACAGAACCAGTAGGGGACAGTGGATGAATGGATGGTTGGTTGGATGGAGATAGAGGTATACCTGGTTTTATTGCACTTTGCTTTATTACACTTCACAGATACTGCATTGTTTACAAATTGAAGATTTGTGAGAACCCTGGTGCCATTTTTTCCAACAGCATTTGCTCACTTGGTGTCTCCATGTCACATTTTGGTAATTCTCGTAATACTAATTTTTTCATTATTA
Source organism: Mirounga leonina (assembly GCF_011800145.1). Lineage (NCBI taxonomy): Eukaryota > Metazoa > Chordata > Mammalia > Carnivora > Phocidae > Mirounga > Mirounga leonina. The sequence continues at coordinate 7,466,542 of NW_023270839.1, forward strand.
TTATTTGTTATGGTGATCTGTGATCAGTCATCTTTAATATTACTATTATAGTTGTTTGGGGGCGTTACGAGCAGCCCCCATAGTAAATGGCAAACTTAAATGTTGTGTGTGTTCTGACTGCTCTACTGACCAGCCATTCCTTCTTCTTTCTACCTCTCCTTGGGCCTCCCTATTCCTTGAGACACAATAGTATTTTTTTTTTTAAGATTTTATTTATTTATATGACAGAGAGAGACAGCGAGAACAGGAACACAAGCAGGGGGAGTGGGAGAGGGAGAAGCAGGCTTCCCGCTGAGCAGGGAGCCCGATGCGGGGCTCGATCCCAGGACCCTGGGATCATGACCTGAGCCGAAGGCAGACGCTTAACGACTGAGCCACCCAGGCGCCCCGAGACACAATAGTATTTAAATAAAGCCAGTTAGTAACCTTACCATGGCGTCTAAGTGTTCAAGGGAAAACAAGAGTTGCACATCTCTCACTTTATTATTTTTTTATTTTTAGAGAGAGAGAGAGCAAGCAGGAGGCAGGGGCAGAGGGAGAGGGAGAATCTTGAGTGGGCTCCATGCCCAGCTGGAGCCTGACACAGGGCTTGATCTCAGGACCCTGAGATCATGACCTGAGCTGAAATCAAGAGTCAGATGCTTATCTCACTGAGCCACCCAGATGCCCCAAACATATCTCTCACTTTAAATCAAAAGCTAGAAATGATTAAGCCTAAGTGAGGAACACATGTCAAAAGCCAATATAGGCTGAAAGGTAGGCCTCTTATGCCAAACACTTAGCCAAGTTGTGACTTCAAAGAAGAGTTCTTTTTTATTATTATTCTTTTTATTTTTCTTAAGATCTCATTTATTTATTTTACAGAGAGAGAGAGAACAAGCAGGGGGAGCGGCAGGCAGAGAGAGAGGGAGAAGCAGGCTCCCCGCAGAGCAGGGAGCCCAATGCAGGGCTCCATCCCAGGACTCTGGGATCATGACCTGAGCCAAAGGCAGACCCCCAACCAACTGAGCCACCCAGGCGCCCCCAAAGAAGAGTTCTTGAAATGAAAAGCACTACTCCAGTGAACATGGAAATGATAAGAAAGCAAAATAGCCTTATTGCTGTTAGTGTTAGTGGTCTGGATAGATCAAACCAGTCACAACATTCCCACAAACCAAAGCCTAATCCAGAGCAAGGCCCTAACTCTCTTCAATTCTTTGAAGGCTGAGAGAGGTGAAGAAGCTGCAGAAGAAAAGTTTATAGCTAGAAGTTGGTTGATGAGGTTTAAGGAAAAAAGCCATCTCGATAACATAAAAGTGCAAGGCAAAGCAGCAAGTGCTGATATAGAAGCTGCAGCGTGTTACCCAGAAGATCTAGCTAAGATAATTAAAGGTAGCTACAATAAAGAACAGATTTTTGATGTAGGTGAAGCAGCCTTATACTGGAAGAAGATGCCATCTAGGACTTTCATAGCTAGAGAGCATAATATGGTACAGAGAAATCCTTTTTGAAAAGATGAGTCAATCAATGTGGCAAACTTCATTGTCACCTTATTTTAAGAAATTGCTGCAGCCACCCCGGCATTCAGCAACCACAACCCTGATCAGTCAACAACCATCAACATCAAGGCAAGACTCTCCACCAACAAAAAAGATTATGACTTCCTGAAAGCTCAGATGATGGTTAGCATTTTTTTAGCAATAAAGTATTTTATAATTAAGGTACGTACATTGCTTTTTTTAGACATTATGCTATTGCACATAATAGACTGCAATATAGTGTTAACATAACTTTTATATGCACTAAGAAACCAAAAAATTCATTTGACTTGCTTTATTTCAATATTTGCTTTACTGGAACTGAACCTGCAGTATCTCTGAGTTTTACCTGCATAGATATAGGTAGAGGTCGAAATAGAGACAGAGACAGAAACAGAGATAGAGATAGAGATAAATTGGCTCATGCAATTATGGAGGCTGAGAAATTCCACAATCTGCTATCTGCAAACTGGAGACCTAAGCAAACTGGTAGTGTATTTCATTGAGTCCAAAGGCCTGAGAATCATGGGAGGCAATGGTTAAAATCCAATCCAAAGGCTAGAGAAGATGAGAAGATGAGATGTCCCAACTCCAGCAGGCAGATTTAAAACAGGCAAATAAGGACAAATTCCTCTGTTCTCTGCCTTTTGTCCTATTCAGGCCCCTAACAGATTGGATGATGCTCACTCACATTGGGGAGAGCAACTTACTTTACTGAGTTTACTGATTCAAATGCTAATCTCATCCAGAAACCACCCTCACGAACAGATCCAGAAATAATATTTAATCTGGACACCCTGTGGCTAGTCAAGTTGACACATAGAATTAATCATCACAGTGCATGAGGTCCTTGAAGGCAGGTCTTTGCTCACCATTATATTCCTAGCACAGTAAATAGTTGATCAGATTGGCTGAACAGGTTAATAAAATTCTAGTTACATATAATCCAATTTCTATTAGAATTTCTTTCTCTATTAGTCTAATAAATTGTGTAGTATTGGAAATTTCCTAAAAGACACATTTTCTTTTAGGGATTTTATATTCTGTATCAGTGACCTCCACACGGTAGCCTGGCAAAAGTTGCAAGTAATGGGATCCATAAATTTTCACCTACCTAGACTTTTGTATTTCCTTCCTAACTTTGCATTTCTAGTATAGGAGATCATAGTTAATTATCATGGTTTGGTGAGAAAGAGGAAAGAACAAATAAAGCTATATTTTTAAAAATTAGTCTTAAGGAGAATAATTAAAGGCATAGCTATCACCAGATTAGCCACTATAGGTTTTGGTATCCTCACAATTAGGATATTCTTGGACTCGGGGCCCAGAAGGGGGTATTCTTTGTAAAATCCTCCTTTGGAATTTAGAATTTAGATTTTCAACAATTGGCAGTAAATGATTAAAATTTATTTTGAAAATATACCTTTATTCTTCTGACTCAATATGCAATGACTATTGAATGAATACGTATTTATGAATTCATTAAAAAGCAAAATTCAACTGAGTAAATTTGAAGACCTAGTTAGCTTTATTTAGCAATTTATGAATCAGGCAGCATCCCATTTAGGGAGTGGAAAGGGGCTCTGTGGAAGTGCAAAGTGGAAGTCCTTTATAGACAGATGGAGACAGAAAAAGGAATTTTCTAATGAAGAGTGGATTATTTCAGCCAGGTCACCTTCCTCTGGGGGAAAGGCAGGGGGTCTATCAGGAAGATTACCTCACTAGTGCTGATCAAGTAATACCAGATTGGTTAAAGGTCACATTTCTGGGAGAGGCTAAAAATGCAATTAGATTAGATAAAAAGCCTTGGTTTGCTGACATAGGGCTTAGCACAAGTGACTCCATTTTGAGCCTGTTGTCGCTATTTTTTTTCTTTAACAAATTCTTCCTATGTGCCAAGCTCTGCTTTAGGCATTAGGGATATAATGGTAAAGAAGCAAGCCAAGTTTTATTTGTTTGTTTGAATGAAAAAATTTAAATATATACAAGCCAAGTTACTCCTATCTACCTACCATCCATCTTAAATAATATTAACTGATAGTTGGCGTTCTTTCATTAATGACCTACCTTTCTATCCCTCCCCCTATATTATTTTGAAGTAAGTCCAAGATGTCATATTATTTCATCCATATATATATATTGGCATATATCTCTAAAAGAGAAGTATTCTTTTTTTTAAGATTTATTTATTTCAGAGAGAGAGATAGAGCACAAGCAGTGGGGAGAAGGAGAAGCAGGCTCCCCACTGAGCAGGAAGCTTGGCAGAGAGCCTGATGAGGGGCTCATTGTGGGGCTTGACATGGGGCTCAATCCCAGGACCCTAGGATCATGACCTGAGCCAAAGGCAGATGCGTAACCCACTGAGCCACCCAGGTGCCCCTAAAAGAGAAGTATTCTTTAACCATAACCATAACCCACCTAAAAACAAAACAAAACAAAAATTCAATAATCTGGAGCTTACATTCTCACAGGAGAGACAAACAAAGAACAAACAAGCAAACAAACACATCACATTAAGCAGTGATGGTAAAAATTAGGTGCAATGGGTGGTCAGAGCAACCCTCTGTGAGGAGGCAACGGTTACTGAGGAAACATGCACAACATGACAACAAAAGAGTGTGACTGTCTAGAGGAAGTGTTCCTGAGAGGCCCTACCTAGTACAAAGGCCTGAGGCAGAGCTCAGCATTTCAAAGAATAGTGAGAAGGCTTGTGAGTCTGGTAGTACTAAGTGGAAGGAAGAGCAGAATATAAATTTGGAGTGCCCAATGGGAACATGATAAAGATGACTTCAGATCTAATTCTTATATATAATGGACAGCCATTGAAGGGTTTTGACCAGGGAATGACATGACCTGATTTATGATTATAAAGGATCATTCTGGCTGCTGTGTTGAGAACAGTTTGGAGGAGGACATTTGTCACAAAATAAGTATGGAAATGGGGAGACCAATTAAAAAGCTACCACAATAGTCCAGAGGATTGCTGAGGGTGAGATGGTGAACTAGGGTGGTAGCAGTGGAGATGTTAAGAAGTGATTCATTTCTAGATAAGAGTAAATCTACAGCTAACAGGATTGACTGACAAGACATTTTTAGGGCATGTGAGAGACCAAAGTCAAGGTTGACTTCAGCGTATTTGGCCTGACCAACTATTTGCCATTTCCTAAAGTGGGAAATACTGGAAGAAGGGTGGGTTTGGAGGTACATGAAGATACTAGACATACTAAGTTTGAGGTTCCTATTAAATATCCAAGCAGAGACATCAATTAGAAAGCTAACTCTAGAGTTTATGAGCAAGATGAGGGCTGAATCTAAATATTTGGGAAATATCAGTGTATAGATGTTTCTGAAGGTCATAAGACTGGATGAGATCACCCAGTCAGGGAGGTTAGAGAAGAGGAGAGGTTGGGAAGAAAAAAGATCCAGCCGAGGAGCCTGAGAAGAGGCTAGTGAGTAAGTGGAAAGTCAGGAAAGTGGATATTCAGGAGCATGCAGCTGTGAGACCTGTAAGATGAAGACTGAGAAATGGTCACAAGATTGTGCTATGTGGTGGCTATTGGTGACTTGACAAGAATGGATTCAGTGGAGTGATGGGGATGAGAGCTTAAGTGTAGTGGGTTCAAGCATGAATGGAGGTGAAGAAGTAAAAACAAGGGATCAAAGAAGTTGGGTGGCAGCTGAAAAGGAATGTAGAGCAAAGGGAAGTTGTTAAGGGTTTTTCTTTTCTTTCTTTCTTTCTTTCTTTCTTTCTTTCTTTCTTTCTTTCTTT
>NW_023270839.1:7471837-7799326 GCF_011800145.1 Mirounga leonina
TTTCTTTCTTTCTTTCTTTCTTTCTTTCTTTCTTTCTTTCTTTCTTTCTTTCTTTCTTCTTTCTTTCTTTCTTTCTTTTTTTTATGAGAAGTATTACAGCATGTTTGTTTGCTGATAGGAATAATCCCCTAAAGAGTGAAAAACTGATGATGCAGGAGAGAGGGGAATAATTTTAGGAGCAAAGTCCCTGAGTAGGTGAGTTGGTCTGGGAAGCTGGTGCACAAGTCAGGAAGGTACATAGGAGCAGGCACAGCACATCCATTTCTATGGAAGAGAAGACAGAGTATGTGGGGGCAGCTTCAGGCAGACTGACAGAGTTAGTGGTTCGAGGATGTGGAAGTTCTCTTTGCCTTTCTGTTTTCTCCATGAAACAATAGGCAAGGACATCAACTGCAAGAGAGGATTTGGGGGATGGTATTTGCAGAGAAGAGAATGAAAGCGAGTGGAAGAGAGTCCGTTGACTGCAGGACAGTGGCAGGAATGCCAGGCATTGTTGGGGGCCTGGTTGAGATCTGTGTTCCATATGAAATGATCGTCGAAGTCAAACCTTTGATTGTGTTTTTCTCCTCCATCTATAGTCCAGCTTCTCTCCAAGCACTGAGGACTACATCTTACTACAATTAATGCACACATCAGTCCATCAGCTATTATTTAATTTATTTATTATGCATTAATGTACATTACCATTCATTCAATCAATCATAGTTATTGAGTTCCAGGCACCATTTTTAGTACTGGGGTTACAGCAGTGAACAAAATAAATCTCTAATTTCAGGGAACTTATTTTCCATATCCTAAAAGATATGAGCCTTTATCTTTGGTAAACATAAATCTGCAGTGAAAACCAAGTAGGAACTGGAAGTTTTACTCAGAATTTGAGTCACCTAAATGCTTAGAAAGAATACCAAGGTCCTGAGACAGATTTGGCCCAGCAAAGGAATTAAGGACATGCAGCTACCTCAGGAAATGCACCTTTATTTCTTTCCCACTAGCGCTGGGCTAGCTCCCTGGAATCCAGCCAAGTGCAGCAGACAGAAGAGTAATCTGCTGGAATTTTTGTCTCTAGTGTCAGGGCAAGGATTCATCATTATCTCCAGAAGAGCATGAATTAATTGACCATCATAACAAAACAGGATCTGCTCCATCCAAATTCTCAGGACTGCATAAACCCTAGAAGATACAACTTCCTTTGAACTTATGAATATGTCCAAAGTGCAAACAGAGCATACACTAAAAAGGGCTTATTATCTAACTATATCTCCTCATTTCATCTTCTTTTCTTTCTGACCTGTTCTGGCTTTTTCTTTTTTATTTCTTTCCTCTTTGCTCACTACTTTTCATCTGCTTTCCATTTTGAATGAAATAAAAGGTCCCAGAACCATTAGCTCAGGAAACCACTGTTTGACTGACCATTGGCAGTGGTCACTGTGACTTTAGGAAGAAAGCTGGCTTTAATTAAAACCAGGGTTTTCTCTGACTCTGGGCATGTAGGTGCAAGTAGAAGAACAGAACGGGAGCATGGCATGGACTGTGAGTTTCTTCCAGGAAGAGATTTGGGTCCTCTCTTTGTGATCTCAGACTTCACAGCTCTGTTAGAAAGAACAAGAATAAAGTGTCTATTGGGTCCCCAAAGGAAAAAAAAAAAAAGAATGGAGTAAATGAGCTTTGTGCTCTATTCCTCTGCATTAACAGATACTTCTCAGCTGTTGTTTCAAAAAGGAAATATATATGGGAGCATGACTGTTTTTGTTCAATATATACAAGTGGCGTGTTCCTGTGCCGTATCTTTCTTTGTGCAGTAGGTGTCAGCCTCATACAGCCTTTCTCTTGCTAAGTCCATATTCATACAAAAACGACCCTCTTACCCACCCTTTCTGTAGTTAAAATAATCATTTTTTCCCCATCTTAAACATGCAAATCAACAATAAACAGTCACGCAGATACTGGAAATAGAGTTGTACGACGCAGTTGGAAAACGGCCAAACCGAGGACTATGTGAAGGGGGTGACAAATGTTGGAGGGGAGGGCAGATTAAGTCCTGTGGGTCTCACTGAGCAGATGTTAAGTGTTGGCATCAAGGTGGCTCTCTAAAAGGCACAGTTATGACACCAACTCCAGAAGATGTGGACATGGCCCTGACCAAAGGCTTTCTGTTTCCCTCAGGTGAAAGAAGTTGAGACATCAGCAAGTAGCTATACTGTCCTGGGAAAAGCTCTCCAAGTGTAAACTATTGGCATCCCACTTGCCCAGAAATAGATTGTCTTGTCTTTGACCTCAGGTAAGACGCTTCTCTGAGGCTCAGCCTCTTAATCTTCATAATAAGCAAAGTAACTGCCTTGTCTACCCAAAGTATTTAATAAAGGGGGAAAAAAAAACCCTGAGCTATTGGGCATAAAACAGTGTGTAGATTGTAAAGCAGCACTATTTAAATGTCGAAAGTAGAATAAAAGATATAAAGGCAAATGTAGAATAGAGTTATGAGTAAAAAATAATTCAGTGTTCAAAATTTCAATAAGAAACTTCAGTTAATCATTTCTGTAGATTTTTTTCAGCATATTACATCAAGACTTTTGTACTCTCTTGTGTTCAGTGTGAGTCATATGGAATTTTGACACCCCTAGGGTTTATTTCACAAAAAGATTCCAACCTGAAGAGAACCATAAAATATGAATAAATGGTCCTGTTGAAAGAGGGAAGAGTCCTTAGTACTAAGTATTTTAGTGGTGTGCTTAGTACCACCACGTCCCACGAATGTGTTTGATTTCTATAATCCTCCTTAACTTTTTTTTTTTTTAAGATTTTATTTATTCATTTGACAGAGAGAGACACAGCGAGAGAGGGAACAGAAGCAGGGGGAGTGGGAGAGGGAGAAGCAGGCTTCCCGCCAAGCAGGGAGCCCGATGTGGGGCTCGATCCCAGGACCCCGGGATCATGACCTGAGCCGAAGGCAGATGCTTAATGACTGAGCCACCCAGGCACCCCCTCCTTAACTTCTTAATCATAAATTCAGCTGGCTAAAGCCTGCCATTTTGTGGTCAGTTTGCACATTCATGTTTTATCTCATATTAAATCTACATCAGTTAAATTAGAAATATAAATATTACTGAAAGAACTCATATTTGAGAAGGAGAAAGATTATTTGTTTTATACCTTAATGTTGAAATTTGGGCAGAAGTCTTCAAATCGTATTGTTTAAAAATGAATCCATCAAATTTTTCCTCAATGCTTTGTCCTTCTGGAAAGGCCAGAGGCAACTCAAAATTGCCATGACTCATTCCCTTCCGTGGAGTTTTGTGCCATATATTTCCTTACTTGTCTGCTCTTTTTATTAAAAATCCTATTTATTTATTTATTTATTTATTTATTTATTTATTTTGCTGAGGCTTTCAGTTTGCTGTATCTCGTAGAAGAGGTTGAACTCCCAACCTTTGAAACTTCTTAATACTTGCTGAGTGGTTAAGGGGCAAAGTGGAAATACTGTGGATTGGACTTTATCCTATGTGGAAAGTCTTTGCTACAATAGCTCAACCATCCCTATTTTAAGCAATTAAGTATTTATTTTCCTTAAAATCTGAAGTCTTTTGGAACATTTTCCAAAAAGTGAGGACAAATTTCTGTACTTACTGGTCAGCTTGGGGACCTTTATCTTTTAGACCCACTTTAAAATCAAGTACTTTTGCGGGGCACCTGGGTGGCTCAGTCATTTAAGCATCTGCCTTTGGCTTGGGTCATGGTCCCAGGGTCTTGGGATCGAGCCCCACATCGGGCTTCCTGCTCAGCGGGAAGCCTGCTTCTCCCTCCCCCTCTCTCACTGTGTCTCTCTCTGTCAAATAAATAAATAAAATCTTAAAATAAATAAATAAAATCAAGTGCTTTTGCATAATTTAATACAGATTCAAAATAATTTTATTTTAGATTTATAGTGTAGTCTGCTATATTGGTTTTTGCTGTTTCTCAAAGTACTTTACAAATATAATAGATATCATTGCTGTCACCATAAGGCAGCAGTTCCTGGGTAAAATTCTTCAGGGAAGCCAAGACACAATACCAATATGGTAATAAGTTGGCCATCTCTGAACATCAACAATCTGCTTTATGGTCAGAAAGGTGCTGAAAGCTCCCCATTCCTTGCCCAGGCTGTCTCTCAAATAATTTATCTATGCAAAAAATAATTTAGAAGCTGTGAAAAGTTCCATTCTACAGATTTTGTGTCATTCTATCCTGGGTCTAAGGTGGGAGTCATTTTTGTCCTGTCTTAGCTAACACTAAATAAGAGCTGTGAACAGTAAGTCTACCACCTCTTTGTGGTGATTCTGTTTCACCTATGCCCTTCACAGCTCACATTTATACTAAATGAACCTCTTTTCCATTATTCTTAATTCTTTCCATTCCCCTCCCCCCAGCCGTGCATTTCCTACTTTCAGAAACTTGAAGACAAGGTCCTTACAAACTTCTCTCCTGTATCCTCAAATGATCCGGACACAAATATTTTAGCACAGTCACCAGTGTATTTCTGATGGCATTAAAGTGTCTGCACAACCGGTCCCGTATTTATAAAGCTCACAAACGCTGTATGACCTGTAACGCTATACCAGCCAATGAACTCTCCCAGAACAGTTGACATGGAAGGATTTTACTTCCACTTCTCACAAGGAGAAAGATGAAAAATGAGAGACAATTACAAAGCAGAATATTTTAATCCATCTTCTCGGTGATCTTTGGGGGCTGTGTGCTAATATTTAAATTGAAGAGGAGGGAGGAGACGGACTGAGGATGGAGAGACCGAGGAGGTGGGGGGCGGAGCTAGCTCAGCACATAAAACCCCATGCTAAAAGGGAAGCACAATCGTGTGTGCCAGAGTCACTCTCCCATAACCTAGAGAGATGGGGCAGTCTGTGCCGTGAGGACGGAGCTTGGAAGAAAGAAAACAAGGACAGGAAAACAAACGAGACATAAGAGGACATCTGGAAAAAGCAGAAGGCAGAAGACAGGGAGGGGAAAACAAACCCACAGCAGGTGGAGACAAGATCTAGAGCAAACCGGTCTGGTCCACAGTTGTTTTTCTGGAAGAGAAGAAAGTACCGGAGGATTGCCTGTTTTCCCTTCAGTTAATGAAAACTCTTATCTTCATCAAAAAGAAAAGGCTAAGGGAAGGTAAAGACAATTTTTGTTTTCTTAGGGGCAGAGCTGAGTGAAACCCAGACTATCTTTGAAGCGTCTAAAATAAGCCACTGCCTGGTACACATTGCAGAACCATCCAGGTCTCTGAAGATCTACATCCCCTTCAGGAAAATTCCAGCCGGAGTAGCTGGTACAGTTCTATTTTTATATTTAAATATCTATGTCTCTTTTTTCCCCCCTTTTAACAATCCTTTCCTTGTTCGTAAGCCTGAGTGACAAGAAAGTATCTATACGGAATAGGAATATTTTCAGTTTTCTCTTTTTATCTGGCTGAGTCTTTTTTTAAGAGGGTAGGAGTGGTCCTTATTTCAGAAAAGGGCGTTTCAATTTGAAAGACAGTCTCTTAAAATATATTTACACCCACACGTATTTAGAAAGAGAGTACCTTTCGGAGGTGGAAATCCTATGAGAAAGATGGAAAAAGGAGCCAGGCACCGAAACAACACTGAAAAGAACCACCCAGGTGGGAGCGAGTCGGAGGCCAGCCCCGAGTCTGGTTCCGGAGGGGGCGGAGTAGCCCTGAAGAAAGAGATTGGATTGGTCAGTGCTTGTGGTATCATTGTAGGTGAGTCCAATTACTTTTCCCACCCACCACTCCTTCCCTTCTCTGGTGGTCCTCTTGTGGAAACTTAGCCCCTTGAAAGTGCTATTTTTGCCTCCTCCTCCCCAAGAAAAGAATTGTCATTCCCCTGTGCTGTAACCCATCCCCCACTGGTCAAGTTTGAGGGGTCTAGGAAGCTGTGTATGTCATTCATCTCTTCCTTCAAACCAGGCTGAGCAGTTCTGTCCAGTGTTCATGGAATGGAGCAGATAGGGCTCACACACGTGGCTGATGGTCAGCATTGCCTGGAAGCTTGTTGAAAATATAGGTCTCCTGGCTCCACACTTGAAGGCTCTGATTGCGTTGGCTTACAGTGGGGCTAGGGAACCTGAATTTCTAGCAAGGTTTCATGCAGCCATCTCTTTAGCGGGCTGTGGACAGGCTTTTGAGACCTACTTCGTAGATAGTCTGTTGGTTTATGTCCTGAGAAACTGTGGGCCTCGGGGATGTGTAATAACAAAAATAGCTATGACAGCAGTGGTAATGCCTTGCCCTTCTGTAGCTTTTTCATCTTATGCAGCACTCTCTCTTTGTAAAGTAGTTGGCGACAGTGCTGTTATTCCCATTTCACAGATGAGGAAATAAATCATGGAAGAAAAGGAGAGATGAGATGGATTGTGCCTCTCCCTAAACATAGAGTTTGCAGTTTCTCTGGTTGCCTAGCAAGTCCGCCCATCTCTTAACATTCATGGAAGACCTTATGAGGTTCTCAAAGGGAAATAGGAGTAACTAGAATGACTAGAATGTGGAGTCAAGGAGAAACTGATGGGTAAAATGTGTCCCAGCTGGAAGACTTCGAAGCTGGGGGGCCCGAGTGTACCTGAGAGTGCAGTGCAGGCCATGCCACCCTCCTAATCCCAGTCTGCTGGGCAGAGGGTCCCAAATATGGTTCCATCTCTAGACAACATATCTTCCTCTTTCCTGAGAGGCCCTGGAGATGGATGGGCAATGGCTCATTACTGTCCTTACTTCAGAGGGTGAGCGTTTCTTCTGCTGTTTTTGGTAGAGGCTTTACCCTCTTCCCAGGGAAAGGGGCGTGGGATGGTCAGGCCAGATATATTTGTGTCATCTCTCCAGAGTTCCTTTTGAGGGCTTATTATGTCCTGTTGCCCACGAATCAGTGTCTCTGGATGAGCCCATGTTATACGCAGCAGCACAGAGGCATTTTGGCACCCGAGCAATAGTGACACTGGAGAACACCCTTGAAATCAAATAAAATCAGTACAGTATTCAGATAATCCTCTTCACCTCTACGCCCAGACTTCAGTGATCATGTTATCTCCACTCTGTTTTCAAAATGGAATCCCGTTTTATTTAATTCTCTGGCTCTGGGAAATTTTCCAGGCATCTACAGTTATAATGTTATTTTTAAAATTACAGTCATGATCTGAATCTCTTATTACCTTTTCTTTGCTTCTCCTTTATCTCAGTTGCTCTAAAAAATGAGATCAGCAGAGCATTCAATATGTACAGCACATGCCAATTTAAGATCTATAAATAGCCCAAAGCCTGTTACCTCTTTTACCAGTTTGACTGATAGGATTAAGCATTTTCCTCCCTTTGGGAAGGTTCTGATTCATATACAGATGTGCACACCCACATGCGCATAAGCACAATCAAACTTCCTTCCTGCCTCAGCCTTGCTCACCCACCCCTGTTCATGTGCAGGTATTCAAGGGTAGACGATATTTTCCTATATGCTGAGGCTGTTCTTGGCTCTTTCTTCAACAGTTTAATAAGTGTTGAAAAAATACAATCTCAGATGGGTGAATGTTACTACTGATTTGTCCACAACGTTGTGGATTGCGCTTCAGTGTGAGAATAGTCCCAGTATTCCCATTGACAATACAGTGACAAGAATAGTAACTCTGTGGTGAAGAGAGATCCCAAATAGGTGATTTCAGAGAAATCAGAATGTTTTTCCAAAGTGTGAGAATCTTTGTAGAGTTAAGAGGCATTGTGCTACCACCACTTAAGCTAGGGTGAGACACAGATTTTCCCCTTTAGGATGATAGGGGGCAAAATCCTTTCTGCTTCCCCACCTGCATGGATGTTGAATTTCAGATGTGCCGAGCAGCTGCCCTGTCCTCTTCTAGAGGGGTTTCTGAGTGAATGATAGTGATTCAAGTCTTTTCAAGACCAAATGCAAAAATAGAAATGGCATTTTCCATGCAGAATTCAGTGATCTTCCAACACTGTGGAAGAGAGAAAATTAGAAGGCAAAAAGAGAAAGGAAATTTCCTAAGTGGGTCAGGTGATGCAGTATGGGAAAGTAGCATTTGCCCCAAATCCATCTATCTCATACCCAACTTACTTAGAGGGATAAGTTAAACTATGCGTTTTGCACAAGCTCATAAAATTTCATTGACAGTCATCACTGATGATCTAAATAAGGAATAACAGAATGGCAGGTGTTACAGGAATATAGAATGAACTAATAGAAACCCATGCCCCAGGGCGCCTGGGTGGCTCAGTCGTTAAGCATCTGCCTTCGGCTCAGGTCATGATCCCAGGGTCCTGGGATCGAGTCCCACATCGGGCTCCCTCCTCGGGGGAAAGCCTGCTTCTCCCTCTCCCCCTCCCGCTGCTTGTGTTCCTGCTCTCGCTATCTCTGTCTCTGTCAAATAAATAAATAAAATCTTTAAAAAAAAAAAAAAAAGAAACCCATGCCCTAGAGTTACTTATGATCTGATTGAGGAGATGAAATTCATATACATTAAACAAAGAACATTAAAAATTAATGATATGGTTGAGTTGTGTAGGAGCTGAATGAGGGCAAAGTTAAGGTGAATGGTGGGAAACATAAGGAGAGAGAAGTTCTCACCCAGCACTAGATTAAGAAACATCTTGAAGGATATGGGAAAAGATAGAATAGAGCAGGTGATTCTGGGAGATTTCATAGGTAAAAGAATAACAACTAAACGGTTATTTCCTTGAGAAAAAAAAATGTATCTTCTACATCTTTGAATCTTTGGTACTTAGCCTGACATGGAACAGTAACTCAAATGATTGTTGTACTTAATTGGCTCTTGGACAAAAATCTGAATATGGTAGTAATAAGAAGTGTTTATCTGAAGGACTATTGTGAACCTGGCTTGAAAAATCTTTAAGAAAGGAATAATTTCATCAGCCTAGACAATTAGGTTGGGCCATTTTAATTTTTTTTTTATAAGTAAGCTCTACACCCAGCGTGGGGCTCGAACTCACAATCCTGAGATCAAGAGTTGCACGCTGCACTGACTGAGCTAGACAGACACTCCAGGCCATTTTAATTTTTTAACATCACCTTTGCCCTAATTTAACCAGACTATTGCTCTTCATGTACTTGGCTAAGGAAATCTGTTGGCAACAGATGAACTTAGATTTCACCATGAATGTGCGGTCCCCGCAAAATCTAAAGAGAGTATGATGGAGCAGCAAAATTTTTTTAAAAAATATTTTATTTATTTATTTGAGAGAGAGAGAGAGAGCACAATAGGGAGGAGGGGCAGAGGGAGAGGGAGAAGCAGGGAGCCTGATGCGGAGCTCGATCCCAAGGACCCTGGGATCATGACCTGAGCCAAAGACAGATGCTTAACGGACTGAGCCACCCAGGTTCCCCATGGAGCAGCAAAATTTATCAATTAACGATACCTAAGCTACTGTTAAGAGCTATCATTATTTTTTTAAGATTTTATTTTTTAAGCAATCTCTCCACCCAACGTGGAGCTCAAACCTACAATCTTGAGATCAAGAGTTGCACGCTCCACAGATTAAGCCAGCCAGGTGCCCCAAAAGCTGTCATTATTAAGCACTTATATGCCAGAAACTTGTGCAATTACCTAACATCAGTATCCTGTTTATCTCTCACAGTACCCTTCTCACTTATTATCCCTTCCTCCAGATAAGGAAATAGAGGCTCAGAGGAATAAGCAACTTGTTGAAGTTCACACTGCTAAAAAGTCTTGAAGGCAAGATTCAAACCTAGAGCTTGTCTGAATCCTGAATTGAGCTTTTAAGCATTCTTCTCTACTATTTCTATTTTTTATGTCCTAAAGGGATGCTTTCCTTTAGACTCTGGGCAGAGGTCCTTATTTGTTTTTACAGATGAAGCACTTAGTGATGTGTTCCCAGCAAAGAAGTGTACAGGGGAGCTGAGCAATCAGCTGGGAGTAGAAGGTAACATTCCCGGTACAATTGCAGTCACACTGGGGGGGCAGCCTGAGGTTGGCTCAGCTACTACAGGATCTGGTCAGCACAGACCATGCTCCTATTAACTCTCCCACATGCACACCTTTCCTCTATGGACCAGAGTTTTCCCCAGCCATGGTAGAGGTGCCCACAGAGTTCCTGGCTGTTTAGGTCACTTTATACCAGTTACATATGTAGGTACATACCCAGAATCTAGGTCTGGAGGCACCAGGCCAGCTGCAGAGCCTAAAGAAAAAGTATTCATAATATGTCAGACCATTTTGTTTTTAGCATAATGTACATTTATGAATGGACTTGGTATACTTGCTGCAGAACAATACTGAATGCAGGTCTACCTATTAGACCACTCTTTCCCGGGCGCCTGGGTGGCTCAGTTGGTTAAGCGACTACCTTCGGCTCAGGTCATGATCCTGGAGTCCCGGGATCGAGTCCCACATCAGGCTCCCTGCTCAGCAGGGAGTCTGCTTCTCCCTCTGACCCTCCTCCCTCTCATGCTCTCTGTCTCTCATTCTCTCTAGCAAATAAATAAAATCTTAAAAAAAAAAATTAAAAAAAAAAATAGACCACTCTTTCCCACTAACAAGATTTTTTTTTTTTTTTTAATTGTATTTACCGGGGTGCCTGGCTGGCTCAGTGGGTGGAGCATGTGACTCTTGATCTCAGGGTTGTGGGTTCAAGCCCTGATGGGTATAGAGATTCCTTAAAAATAAAACCTTAAAAAATAAAAAATAGTATTTATTGAGCTCTTACTAAATGCCAGTTCCTGTGCTATGAACTTTTTATGTATATTACCTTATTTAATCCTGACCACAATCCCCTGAGAGTAGATATCATAATTATCTCTATTTTTATTATTTATTTATATATATATATATATATTTTTTTTTTTTTATCTCTATTTTTAAACATGGGGAATTGAGTCACAAATCTGGTAGGTAATTTGCCCATGGTCACACAACTGATTACTGAGATGGCCTAATTCCAGAGCCAAAGCTCTTAGCCATTCCTAATTTCTAATCGGCAACCAAGAGAGAAAGGAATAAAGCCAGGGTATATTGTGCGGTGGGGGAGTGGGCCATAGAGGACCATAACCCTAACATCAGAGTCAGGAAAGACCATAGATGTCTGATACTGAAAAGGTTGGTGGGGGGGGCCTGGGTGGCTCAGTTGGTTGGGCGACTGCCTTCGGCTCAGGTCATGATCCTGGAGTCCCGGGATCGAGTCCCGCATTGGGCTCCCTGCTCAGCGGGGAGTCTGCTTCTCCCTCTGACCCTCCCCCCTTCTTGTGCTCTCTCTCTCACTCTCTCTCAAATAAATAAAATTAAAAAAAAAACCCTCAGCATTTAAAAAAAAAAGGTTGGGGGGAAACCTTTTTTTTTTTTTTTAAGATTTTATTTATTTATTGGACAGAGAGAGAGAGCACAAGCAGGGGGAGCGGCAGAGGGAGAGGGAGCCCAATGCTGCGGGGCTCCATCCCAGGACCCTGGGATCATGACCTGAGCAGAAGGCAGACACTTAATCAACTGAGCCACCCAGGCACCCCGACATTTTTTTTTTTAAGGGTATTTTTCAACAAAGAAGTGTGGCTATCTGTATGACCATACTACAATGGCACTGGGCTGACTTGGACATTTTTCAAGTCCAAAAGATTTTCAGACCCATGTGTTTTCCACCACTTCAGAAGATTTTACATTTTAGTCTCTAGTATGATGTTTATTAGCTTTCTAATCCCCAAAATGTCTATTGGATGTTAACCAGAGGGATGGAGTGTAACAATTGCTTCTTGATTTTGTACTTCAACTTTTTTAAAAAACATGGAAGGATTAGGATTTGGTTCATTTAAGATAAAAACATGCTTAAAACTCATTGTTCTCAGAGAAAACCCTGAGACAGAAGCCAAGTAGGAGGCTTGTCAAAACAAACACACTTGGTGAATAGAGAAAGGCTATACCCAGCAGTGTAATCTTAAAAATAAGTAGCTACCATTTACTGAGCACTACTGTGCACTGATAATAGTACCTGATCAGTGCTTTATAAATATTCTCTTCTAATTTCATGTAATTAGTACAGTTATTGACAGGAAGGGTCTGAATGAATAAGTGGGCAATGACAGCCAGGATTCCCCTCAGGTCATTGAACTCTGAAGCCACGGGGCTTAACCAAAATGCTCCACAGCATGTAACTCCAGGCAGCTGGGGACAGAGATCCTGTTGCATGCTTCCTGCCTCCAGGAACCGCGGAGCTCAAGGAGCAATCTGGTTGAGCCTGCTACTGGCAGGGCTATAATATATTCTCCCAAAGAGCAGAGTTGTGCAGATTGAGTGACTAGCAGACTCTTGGGGTTGGGGGAAGACAGTAGGAACCCAGCAGGTAAAAAATTGTGTCCAAGAAACGGAACCAAATAACTCGTCTTATTTAGAAAAACAGCAACAACAAAAATAACCTGTACCCAGATCAAATGACCTTCTTGGAGAGGCTGGCATCATATATATAGCTTTTCTGAATTAAACCAGCTTATTAAAGCGGCGTGGAGGTAGGGGGCACACAGATTGGGGTTTCTCAAGTTGCCTGGCTACCAAGGTTTTCTGCTTTCCTCTGAGGGTTAATCCAGCATCGCAGCTACCTGTAAAGAAATACCTCAGGAATTTCTGCCGTTGCTCTTGTTTTGTTGTTGTTAATATTTGGGGTGGTACAGGGGTGTCAAAAAAGCAGGCATGAGCAACTAATCCAATAACATATTCCGAACCACCAAAAACAACCATTCAGGAGCCCAGGGACTAGGAACTGTTCCCTTCCAATTTTTAACTCCTGACTGAGCGCACAGAGCAAGAAAGACTATGCCTTGCACCCCTCCCAGAACATGCCTACAGAGGAGGCCCCCCGAGTCCCTTCTCCCAGGAAATTTGGAAATGGCAAACTGCAGGCTGCTCCTTGGGACAGAGGTAGGAGCTGCTGATCACAGGATTTGAGACTAGTCCATATTTTAACATTCAACAAACACTTATGCAACACACTATATGCTAGGTCCTGTGCTGAGCACTGGTGAATTTTATTTCTAAGAAGCAAAAAGTATCCCTCAGGCCTATATTAAGCTCTTTTATTTATAGAATGAATGAAGTTTGAGCTGAAAAGCTTTATCGATTACATCTCATCCCTCACCCTTTATCAGAGTCACAAGTATTCCCATTGGTTTGCTCCCTACTTTAAATAACCTCAGCGTGAGCAGTGACGTCACTTCTGGGGAGAGGGTTTCACAATATGCCAGAAGATGTTCCAGGCAACCTCATACTGCTTCACGTTGTGACATGGATTACCCAGAGAGAGAACCCTTGCTGCAAAATTATCAATGTACTTTTCTCATCTGTAAATAGATTTTAAAGGTGCCTGTTTGTAGATCTATGAAATGCATAAATGCTTTAGCTGTTTCTTTAGAGTACAATTCTGCATACTTAGTAAGCAGCTGATATAGGCAGGTCAGGTTACCTTAGGGATAAGATGGCTTTTGTTAAGCAGGCTCTGATGCTGGAGTAGAGGGCATATAATGAATTTTTCCATGATTTGTATCAGCGTGTCATTGATAATGTAGCAGAAGAGGAGGGGCTCTGGAGATAGTCTTAGGTTTGGAAACTGCTTGCCTATTTATAAGCTTTGTAACTTGCAGCAAGTTAATTAACAGTTTACTTACCTGTAAGTGGAAGTTTCTTATGGAGTATTAAAATAAGGCTGGTATCCCCTGGTATATATTTAATAAATATTAGTTTCTTTCTCTCCTTAAGCTCCTCCTCCTCCATCACCCTCACTTCCCTCCCACCTCCAATTCCCTGACACACGCTCAGTAATACTGGTTCAGAAATTTAGATTGGACTGATCAGGCCGATGAGAAGAACTGGCCAGTCCAGTCCAAGCCTGACGTATTTATCAACCAGCCAGCGCTTTCCCCTCCCTAGTTGCTGATTTGAGTCTTCTTACTCATCAGCATCCGTCTTGTACTTCCTCTCTTCCAGGAAACTGTGAGCGGCCCACACCAGTGACCTTTCCATTCTTGATATCTTGTCATATAGCACAGTTGTTGTTGTCGGCTCTATGTCCACTTACGTGTCCTCACTTCACACAATTCCTTGAGGGCAGAGACTGAGTCTTAGTCATTTTCACATCCTTGAGTATTCAGCCTGGCACGTGGCAAGTGCTTAGAAAGTATTTGTTGAATAATAGCAGTTAAAAACAAATCATCCATTGGAGATGTTTGACAATGTGAATATACTTAATGCTACTGAACTGTATACTTAAAAATGGTTAAGATGGTAAGTTTAATGTTATATGTTTTTTGCCACAATAAAATTTTTTTTAGCCTAAAAATGAGTTATTCTCCGGGTGTCTGGGTGGCTCAGTTGCTTAAGCGTCCAACTCTTGATTTCAGCTCAGGTCATGATCTCAGGGTTGTGGGATCGAGCCCCGCATCGCAATCTGCTTGAGATTCTCTCCCTCTTCTTCTCTCTCTGCCCCTCCTTTTGCTTGTGCTCTCTCTCTCTCTAAAATAAACAAATAGTTTAAATATTTTATTTGTCAGAGAGAGAGAGAGAGCACAAGCAGGGGGAGCTACAAGCAGAGGGAGAAGCAGGCTCCCCACTGAGCAGGGAGCCCAATGCGGGACTTGATCCCAGGACCCTGGGATCATGACCTGAGCCAAAGGCAGATGGTTAACCAACTGAGCCACCCAGGTGTCCCTAAACAAATCTTTTAAAAACTGAGTTATTCTCAGGGCGCCTGGGTGGTTCAGTCGGTTAAGTGTCTGCCTTCAGCTCAGGTCATGATCCCAGGGTCCTGGGATCGAGTCCCACATCGGGCTCCTTGCCTGGTGGGGAGCCTGCATCTCCCCCTGCCTGCTGTTCCCCCTGCTTGTGCGCTCTCTCTCTCTCACACACAAATAAATAAAATCTTTAAAAAAAAAATCATCCAAATTCCAATCTAAAAGGGACTTTAGGGATTAACCAGATGATGACAGTGAGGCTTGAGGTTAGAACAGTGTTTCTCAATGTCAGTGCTGTTACTGTATGGGCCAGATACGTCGTTGTTGTGGGGGGCTCTCACATGTATGGAAGGATGTTTGGCAGCAGCCCTGGCCTCCACTAGATGCCAGGAGTACCCCCTCCCCCAGTCAATCAAGACTGTCTCCAGGGCGCCTGGGTGGCTCAGTTGGTTAAGCGACTACCTTCGGCTCAGGTCATGATCCTGGAGTCGGGGGATCGAGTCCCATATCGGGCTCCCTGCTCAGCAGGGAGTCTGCTTCTCCCTCTGCCCCTCCTCCTCTCATGCTCTCTCTCTCTCTCTCTCTCTCTCATTCTCTCTCTCAAATAAATAAATAAAATCTTAAAAAAAAAAAAAAAAAAAAGACTGTCTCCAGTCATTGCCAACTGTCCCCTGGGGCTGGGGGAAATAGTACAAAATTGCCCCTGGATGAGAACCACTGCGATAGACAAAACCTGTCTCTGCTCGTGCCTGGTTCCCCAATAAGACAGGGAGATGCTGGAAGCCAGATGTGAATCTTTAATGGGCATATGTGAGGACTCAGCACTTGTAGCCCCTCAGGCCAGGATGCCTGCCTTTCAGGGGCTGGTGGGTGGTGGTTGGCTCCATCTATTTCATTAAAAGTCCATGTGTGAACAAGTGCTTCCCAATTACCTTTTAAAGCAAGCATGTACAGAGTGGGTGCTCAGTAAATACTTTTTGAGATGCAATTACCTGCTGGCCGCCCACCTGCGGCATCTAAAAATTATACCTAGACAAGCAGACAAATGACTCAGAGAATGCTTCATGGTCCTGGCTCTGCAGTGCTATTTTGGAGCCAAGCCTCCAAAGCAAGCCCGTTCGATTCTTCTAGAGTTGGACTCTATTCTTACTGCTATAAATTCTAGCAATTCCTTGTATTTGCTAGCATTTCACAGATTAGAAAGTGCTCCCACATGTGTGTGACCTCCCTTGAGCCCCACAACAACTCTGTGAGGTCGTCAGGGCTGGAACAGTTATTCCATTCAGCAGGTAAAGGAAGGGACTGTCAGAAAAATTCAGGTCACATGGCTTGTGGGTGGCAAAGCAAGGAATCAATGGCTCAACTCTGAGCCTAGTGCCCTCTTCACTTTTCAGTAAGGAATCCAAAACAATGAAGTCCTGCAGCACCTTCCACATCTCTATTCTGCTCAGGATGGCAACTCCAAAGGGCACGTGTCAGAGTCTTAACCTGCTGTCACTCTGATGTAGCTATTTGTACGGTCCTGATGGGAAAGTGTATACAGGGTAAGATGCGTGGTGAGCTTCTTGCCATGAGGATCAAAGCCCCCAACATACCAGACCCTGCTTCCATGCTTCCCCCAGTCCTGAAAATCCTGAGATCTTCTCAGACACTTTAAGGAAGAAGCATAAAGAATGTTCATCTTAGGGGCACATGGGTGGCTCAGCTGGTTAAGCATCTGCCTTCGGCTCAGGTCATGATCCCGGGGTCCTGGGATTGAGTCCTGAGTCAGGCTCCCTGGTCAGTGGGAAGTCTGTTTATCCCTCTCCCTCTGCCCCCCCCGCCCCCCCCCCCCCGGCTCATGTGCTTGCTCTCTCTCTCTCTCTCTCAAATAAATAAATAAAATCTAAAAAAAAAAAGAAAAGAAAGAAAGTTCACCTTGGCTTTCTCTAAACATCATGGAAATGGACAGAACCTCCAAGCCCTAGGAGATCTGACTAGACTCTAAGACTAACATGAGTTATTAAGGAAGGCCAAAACTTTGTATCTGCAGGTCTTTTGGGCATTAGAAGTCTGTAAATCCATGCCCTAGGGAATTCTGTGATGCCTACAACATTCTAGTGTGGACAGGCCTGGATGTGAGTAAGGCCTTAATATGAGTCACATGGATATTGTCCCACAAGTGGGGAAGTCAGTAGTTACTCATGGCAAACATGGATTTTCTTAATTCCAACATTTTTCTAGTGAAGACTTGCCCATGGATACAACTTGGCCCCCTTTTTAATGGAGTGCTTTGCTTGGCTTTTCTTTGACAGAAGAAGCCAAGCTGGGCCTCATTGTCCAGGCATCCTAGGACTCCTTTTTTACCAAAGATCTATGTGATAAGATGATTATTTTACTAATTGGAGTTGATGACAGGATTGAAACCCTGGCTATACCAGATGGATGGGCATCTCATTCTTGAATGGTTTTATAGACAGAGTCTAAGAGTAAAACAATGGAGAAAAACATCCCCACAGTAATCAACTTTCTTCCAACCTCTCAAGAAAGGTTCATAGTCAAGATAGAAAAGATCTTTTCCACTTCTCCTTTTTCAAAGCCACTCCAGAAAAACCTCATTTGGACAGAGTCCCAAGTGTAAAAGTCCTGTTGTGCAATTTCTAGAGGAGAGGCCATGTGGAGTAGTGGAGAAAACCCAAACCGGGAGTCCAAGGACTTGGCCTCTAGTCCAGGCCTTGCTGCCCATGCAATATGTGACTTTGGTCAAGTCTCCTCACCTCTCTAAAACTCAGTCTTAGTGAAGGTAAATAGGAATGTTAATACCTGCCCTGTGCACCTAAGAAAGTATTTCTGAGAATCAAATAAAGTAACAAATGTGAACACTTTGTAAATCACCATTGAAGGTGGTACGGTGGAAGGAAGGAATCAGATCTGTGTTCCAGTTCCTTAATAAGCATCTTCTCATAATAAGCATCATCTTAGTAAAGCTGACTATTCCCTGGGAAAAGTTTGAGGCTACGACCGAAGATTTAGGTTCTAATCCAGTTACTACTAACTTACTTTGTGGTTTAGGCAAATAACTACCTCTCTGTGTCTCAGTTTCTTCATCCATAAGATAGGGATAATAATACCTCCCTCATTTTTTCCCATTTGGAAAATTGAAATAATAGTTCCCCTGTTTTCTTCCCCTATAAATTGGAGATGGTAGGGGCACCTGGGTGGCTTAGTTGGTTAAGCGATTGACTTTGGCTCAAGTCACGATCTCAGGGTCCTGGGATCGAGCCCCATGTTGGGCTCCCCACTCCCTGGGGAGTCTGCTTATCCCTCCGCTCCTCAGCCCACATCCCCCGCCCCCCGCTCATACTTTCTCTCTCTCTCAAATAAAAAAAATTAAAAAAAAATTGGAGATGGGGGGCACCTGGGTGGCTCAGTCATTAAGCGTCTGCCTTCGGCTCACGTCATGATCCCAGCGTCCTGGGATCGAGCCCCGCATCAGGCTCCCTGCTCCGCAGGAAGCCTGCTTCTCTCTCTCCCGCTCCCCCTGCTTGTGTTTCCTCTCTCGCTGTGTCTCTCCCTCTCCCTGTCAAATAAATAAATAAAATCTTAAAAAAAAAAATCTGTTTAAAAAAAAATTGGAGATGGTAATAATAGCCAGATCACTCTTCAGCAGTGAAATAAGTGGGTTGTTTTATTCATTTGCCTGCAAAACATACTTGATATACTTCACAGGATTTAAGGTTCCAAAAAAACACATATATTGCTCTGTGGAGATAAGTTCTAGATGGATGTCTGACATCATTCAGTAAACATTTATGGAGTGTCTACTGTGTGACACTTTATAGGTGAAGGGAAGCAATAGAGCCCCTGCTGTCATGAATCTTATAGTCCAGTGGGAGAGAGAAATATTAACCAAATAATCACACTAAGATTGTAGATAGTAGGCATTACTTTTGAGTAAATGTAATGTGAAAGTTCTTTCAGCTATGTGTGACATTCCTCCCCCTGCAGAAGCTCCAGAGGCCGCTAAAGTGGAAGAAATGTTATCTGATTCTGGTTTTCTAGGTAGTGGCTTCCTAGAATCAGAGAGACACATTCCTCTCCTTCCTGGTCTCTAGCACTCTGTTTTGGCTAGCATAATTCTTTTTTTTTTTTTTTTTAGCTTTTATCTTTGTAATTTTAGTTTGGTCAAAATTAAGATTGTAGGGCGAAGGGTAGAATCCAGTTTTTATAAAATGAAGATTCTTGTCCCAATGTCAACCTATTACAAACCTTACCATCACTCCAGCAGCTCTATGGAAGGACATATCGAGAATAAGGGGAGGCAGTAAGTGATCAGACCTGCAAATGGCTGTTGGTGTTGCACATCCCATCTTCCAGCGGCTGCCTCCACCTGGAATGAGGAAAGGGACACACACTCTGGAAATGCCAGAACAAAAGCTGGAGAACATAAGTGCTTCGTGATCCCCACTGTGGTATTTGTTTTCCAAGAATCCTTAGTGGAACATTGACACTTCATTCCTGAGAAGACAGGATCTCTTTAATAATATTCACCCTTACTTCCTCCCTGTGACAGCCATTCCTGGCTCTGAGACACACCTACCTGGTCCCCCACCACTCCCTTTTCAGTACCTTGCAGACCAAAGTCAAACCTTGTTTTTCTCCTGTACTGATTGTTTTTCTAACCCCTTGAACTAGTTTTATAATCTAGGTGTGTTACTCTTTTCGTGGCTGCCTTTGAAATGCCCTGCAAATTACTTTTCTGATAAATTCCAGCTAGACAAGGAGTTTACTATCACCTTTCGCACTGTTAGCAACCCTGTCTCCAGTTCTCAGCTTCTGGCACTTGGTATCTTCCAGGGGACAGCAGCATATTTCGCTTGGCAGGTTAAGGGTCACCTGCCAGGGTAACTGTGTCCTGAGACCGGGCACACTACCTGAAGGCCTCCTAGTCTCCACTAGCCCAGCCTTCATGCAAAGCAGACATGGAGGCTGGTGGAGGAGAGAAGGGGGCTGAAAGATATCCTCTTGTTCCTATCACAGGACTTTAAACAAATGTACAAGAAAAGGAAAAGCCTTTAAGAACTGGTGGGGCCCAGAATCTCATTTTTCTATCTCTCTTTGCCTAATGTTTAGATCACAAAGTTGAACATAAGGGATTGTTTCTTCTTTTAGCTTCATCTCTGTAGGCAGCCCAGTTCTGTTGGGATAGACTATCTGCATAGAAGGAAGGCAAGTTTAAGACAGATATGCTTCCCTTCCAGCTGCATCCAGCTGCCGATTCTATATGTCAGTCTCACGGTTGCTGCTCTTCCACCTGCCTAGACCCCTTCCCTTTCCCATTCGTCATCTCACGCTGCAGTTTTTTAGTGTGAAAAGCTTATTCTGTATCCCAGAAGAATAAAATGTATTGCTTTTAGAATGTGAATATTCTCTTCTTGTCCCCTTTGACCAAAATAACTGATGCATGGCCTGGGATTAAAAAATGAATTTTGATTTAGAAGTGAAAGTTTCAGGACTGGATTGAGGTTGAGTTATGGTTGAGATCTGAAAGTCATTTTTGAAAGTTGAGTGTAAAATCCTATACTCTGCATCTTGTTCAGCCCAGATCTGGTTCCAGACTCTTTAAGAGAGGCAGTGGGAATTTGAGATGTCCTCAGAACACTGTCAGACCAAGCTGGCTTCATACTCCCGTTCTGCACTTCTACCTGGATCCACTTAGTCTCTGCTTCTTCCCTCAGACTTTTAGTAGAACAGCTGGGTGGGGCTTAAGGAGAGAGCTTTCAAAGCACCTGTGTGGTGCACCCTGATCACCACCTTGAATCACAAGAAGTAGAGGAAAGCTTGGGAAGGAGCATGTCAGGAGCTGCCCCCACCCTCTTACTCCTCCCCTGCCCAACAGACACACCCCAATAGCCAACCATTCAGTCCTTGCTGCCAGCCTCATCTCTCAGGAGAAAGCCAGCCTCTTGCACACGGAAGCAGAAATAGATTAGTGGAAAGCGCGCCGGATTAAGCATCAGGAGATCAACTTCTAGATCCAATTTTACCCATCAGTAGCCGTGGAATTTGGAAAAGGCACTTAACCCCTCTGCGTCTTAGCCTCTTTGCAAAATAGAGAGATAAATACCTGTTCTTCCTCCTCTTCCTGTACTTCATAAGGTTATTGTGAGGGTCACATGAACCAATGGAGGGGGACGACCTTGCAAGAATATAGTGCTAAATCTTTGCACATATTGCACTTCTACAAACCACTTTGTAGGGCTGTTTTTATAGGGTTATTTCATGTTCCTCACTAAGGGAGGGGCTGTCCTGTCTGGGGTGAAAGCCAGCCTCCAGGAGTACTATTGATGCTCATAGGTCTTGAAAATCCCCAGTCATGGGGTATGACCACAATCTGTCCAAAATGTATTGCCCTTAGGCTCACTTTTGAAGCTTTCTACCCTGCAGACTGTCTCTGAGAACAGCCTGCTTTTCCAGTCCTGCCATTTCCAGTTAGTCTTAAGACCTTTGTTATCTCAGGTGGACCATGGTATAGCCCAGTAAGAGGGTCTTGAGGTTCAGTACCCAAGCTACCACTTACCACCATGTGGACTTGGGCAATGCACTTGGTATCACTAAGACTCAGTTTCCTCTTCTGTAAAATGGGAGAAATGATATCTGACTCTGTAGGGGTATCCTGAGGACTAAAGGAAACATGTAAATTATTACTAGACATACCTGCCTGAAGGTGATTTATGCATTCCAAAGGCATTTTAGAATCAAACCAGAGATGAGATCACTTCTGCGAATGCCGGTCCTGTCAATTGTGCTGACTCCACTGTCTCCCCCGGCAACCTTGGTGCCTCATGCAGGGAACATCATTGGCTCTGGAATCTTCGTCTCGCCGAAAGGTGTGCTGGAGAACGCTGGCTCTGTGGGCCTCGCTCTCATTGTCTGGATTGTGACTGGTCTCATCACAGCTGTGGGAGCCCTGTGCTACGCTGAGCTTGGGGTCACCATCCCCAAATCTGGAGGTGATTACTCCTACGTCAAGGACATCTTTGGAGGACTGGCTGGGTAAGAGGATCTGTGGAGGCCTGGGTGATCTAGAAGCCAAGGCCAGTGGTTTCCAGTGTGTCAAGGAGAGCTAGAGAATAGGATTCCTCTTTTGCCTCCCTGTCTTGGTTGTTAGTGTAGCTCTGTGTCCCCTTGATTCTCCTGAGGGTGGCAGAAGAACCAGGTTATAGTTTTGACCTCTCTGTTGATCTCAGTGGGCAAGATTCTGTGGGTGACAGCAAACAGAACTGTATGACAACTCTGATCATAGACTCTCAGGGAAAGCATATCACAAAAAAATCCTGACAAATTAGAGTGACCACCTAAGAAACAGGGTACCCTCTTCTCACATGACCAAGGATGATACCTTCCTGCAGGGCCAGGCCCTGATCTTGAGTTTCCTCAGCGTCTGTGGCCCTGCTACTGAGGAGCTGAGCCTCACGGAGGGGCCAAGGGTGTGGAGGGCACTTCCCCCTCACAGCCCCACTCAGTGCTGCGCCTGGCAGTTGCTTAAGCGGCCATACCCTAAGCATGTCCTGGCTGTCAGAATTCCAGGGTTGCCAATTTTATTTTCCACCGCTGGATGCTGGGTTTCAGAGCATAGAGAAGAGATGGTAAAAGGAGAGGGGAGAGAGAAGGAATGCAAAGATGTGTGCTCATTAACTAGTAGACACTTTGCCCCTCATCATCAGACCACTCTATTGTCATTGCGGAGGGCCGGCTGTCTGGTTGAGCAGGAGCTGAGCTCCTCAGCATCCCAGAAAACAAAAAGGAAACTCACCCCTTTAGCCCACCCACCTCTCCTAATGCTGCCCAGTGACATGCCCAGGCTTCCCTCCATGACTTGTGAATCCCTGCCATGCATGTTGGCGGGGGTGGGGGTCTCCACAGCTGTCTTGGGTCAAGTTCTGTCCTGTTCCCTCTTCAGGTTCCTGAGGCTGTGGATTGCGGTGCTGGTGATCTACCCCACCAACCAGGCTGTTATCGCCCTCACCTTCTCCAACTATGTGCTGCAGCCGCTCTTCCCCACCTGCTTCCCCCCAGAGTCTGGCCTTCGACTCCTGGCTGCCATCTGCTTATGTAAGTGCCATCTGGGCCTTGCTCTCAGGATGACCTCTTTCAGCCTTCCTGGCGGCCCACATCTCCGATTCTCCTGCCTGTCCCTCTTTCTTTCCTTCCCTCCTTTATTTTTCCCCCATTACTTCCCTACATGGGTGCTTTGGAGGAATTGATTCTAAATAATTAGCTGGTGTTAAAAAAAAAAAGAAGAAGAAATGTAGGTAGCTCAGAGGCACAGTGATTTTCACCAGCAAGGCTCGTTACATCACACACAGCACTTTCATCTATACTATCTGATCTGAGCCTTGTGACAAATCCATGAGGTAAGCAGGGTCAGTATTATCACTTTCCTAGAGCAGATAAGGAAAGGAGCCAGGCAAGTGACATACCCAAGGTGGCAGGCCCTGAGTGGAGCCTAGGTCTCCTGATTCCTTCTCTTTCCAGCCCATGCATACACCATACACTGTGCTGGAGGCTCCCTGCTGCTCGCAGGAAGATTTTTCTGGCTTCATCCACTTCTACCTCAGTCTGCCAGCTCACATCTTAAAACTCTTTGGGAGGAGAGTGTAAAGCTGTGAGTTGGGAGAATATAATGCATTGTCTGTGGTCCCCACCCCCTTGATACGTTTCCTGCCTAACTGGGGAGAAAAGCTATACAGACAGGCTCTGTAGTAAGGATTCAATTGCAGTAAAAATTCAGAGAAGGGGGAAAGATGTCTGTGATCTGGAATAGGTTAGAGATTTGTTGTAGAGAAGTTCTGCAACTCGTATTTTTAGGAATTCTCAGGGATCGCAATGGATTAGGGTATTTTATATCTTTTAACCAAAAACTAATTTCTTTTTTTTTTTTTTTAGATTTATTTCTTTATTTTGTTGGGGGTGGGGTAGAGGGAATGGGAGACAAGCGGACTCCCTGCTGAGTGGGGAGCCCGACAAGGGGCTGGATCCCAGGACCCTGAGATCATGACCTGAGCCGAAATCAAGAGTTGGACACTTAACCGACTGAGCCCTCCAGGCGCTCCCCACAAAACTAATTTCTAAAGTAAATATTTGGATTTTTTTCAGAAGCTCCACTTTTGGAGTTAACATGATCTCTGCCCTACCATACCTTTCAACACACATACACTTAGCTGAGAGCAGTGACCATCCAGGCCACACCCTTTCCTAGGTCTTGACACTTTCCTTCTGTCATGCTGGTGGGAAAGGGAGGGACGGTTCACTTGCCCACCCCAAAGTCTCTCACAGGGCAGCCAGCTGGGATCCAAGGAGTAGTCTCCTTGGCAAGTGTGCCCTCTTTGGCAGTGATATTCAGCTCTGGGATAGACCCCTACCATCCAGACAGGTGGTACTATGGGGTCACGATACTTGTTTGGGCTGTATTCCTTTTGCTTGGTCAGGCCTGCTTATGGCCCTGGAGGCAAAGGAATGTGGGCTCCAGAACCAGGTTGCCTGAGGGTGTATCTCTGCACAACTTTCTAATTGTGGCACGTGCTTGGCAAAGTTCCACACCCCACCCCACTGTGAGATGGGGGTTGTGATCCTGCCTGCACAGGAGGTCATGGTTGCAAGGATTGCATGAGACAACACGTGTTCTTAGCACAGGGTCATGTAGTCACTGAGGGTGGTCACTGAGAGTAGTCACTCAGTCCTTGCTTGCTAGCTGGATCCAGAGCTGGGAGGGAGGGGTGTGGGGATGGGCATGGGAATGTGGAAGAGTTGCTGTTTCTGCCATAAGCCAGGTTAATAGGGATGGGAAGGGGGACACCATAAGTGCTGGCCACTGCTATTTCAGGGTCTCGTGCACGCAGACTCGGCTTCCTTTTTCCTGCTGATACTGCTGAAGTGTCTCAGACAAGAGGCCACCCTTAACTCTCCAATGAGAAATTGAGTACCCTAAGACTGGTCACCAAGGAGAGAAACCAGGCCATAGGGTGGAGTTCCCTGGACAGCTGACCCTACAACTTTCTTTGCCTTCCCCCAGCCTGCCAAGGGTAGGTGACCCCTATGCAAAGATGCTCTACAGTAATATAGCCCCATAGATGTCCCCTCAGGACAGGAGATTAGGACTGTCTCCTAGAAAGGCAGGTTGTTCGCTGTCCCCTTCACAGCCCACCTCTCACCTTGACACTCCTAGCACCAAGCAAAGGAGGAATTTAGAAACTCTGATGACAACATGACAAAGTCCTCTTCTCTCCCAATTCCTGCCATCCAAGGTTCAATAGAGCTTATCTGGTTTGTCCTCTGCCTCCTAAGTAGAACTGCAAGATTATCTCGAACTTAACATTGGTTAATCTTGTCCTCCAGAAACAGGAATTTTTCAGTGTCCTTGAGATAGGTATTCAAGTACTTTTTCACCTTCGCAAGGAAAAAAATCTTAAACCCAAACTTATTTCTCCTTATTCCTTTTGGGGGGAATGGAAAACAGCTCCTCACCTCAGCCCATGTGCCACCACCTTCCTCCCAGATGTGAAGGCCATGTGGAGCCCAGTGTGTATGTGCGGATATAGCCACACATTCACCTTTTCTCACCAAATATTCCCAACTCCTTCGAGTCTGTGCAAAGAAAGGTTCTGTTTTGGGGCGCCTGGGTGGCTCAGTCGTTAAGCGTCTGCCTTCGGCTCAGGCTATGGTCCCAGGGTCCTGGGATCGAGCCCCGCATTGGGCTCCCTGCTCGGCGGGAAGCCTGTTTCTCCCTCTCCCACTCCTCCTGCTTGTGTTCCCTCTCTTGCTGTGTCTCTCTCTGTCAAATAAATAAATAAAATCTTAAAAAAAAAGAAGAAAGAAAGAAAGGTTCTGTTTTCTGGTTTGTTGAATACTTTTTGGAACCTACTTTCACAGGCCCTTCAAATCATCTCTTAAGGCCCCTCAAATCATCACAGTGAAGAGGCGCCTGGGTGGCTCAGTCTGTTAAGCGTCTGCCTTCGGCTCAGGTCATGATCCCAGGGTCCTGGGATGGAGCCCCTCATTGGACTCCCTGCTCAATGGGGAGCCTGCTTTTCCCTCTCCCTCTGCCCCTCCTCGCCACCTCACCCCCCAACTCATGCTCTATCTCTCTCACTCTCAGATAAACAAATAAAATCTTAAAAAGAAAAAAAAAAAAAGGTATCCCGTGAAATAGGAACCAAACAGTCAGGAAGGCTTGATGGGTTCTACTTTCCTTAAATGCTGTTATCTTTTTTTCCAGCCACCCTGTCCTCTTAGCAGGTGCCAGGCCAGCTGGCTGTGTGAAAATAAGCCTGGTGTTCTGAGGCAGGAGAGCCAAGAGTGGCCCAGTCCAGCTATATTTTTGAGAGAATCGGTGTTGAGCTTGGGCTCTTCTGAATGTATTTAAACCAGAAGCTCTGCTTTCTGCTGTGTCATTTTGGCATGCCGAGGACAGGCTCGACCCACTGTAGGATGATAGTTTTTGAGGGAAAGGCCACCCTCTGTGGAGAGGTCACTGGTATGTCATGGAGGGAGCTGGAGGACGGGACCGGGAGCCCAGCAGGGAGAGCCAGGTGGCAAAGCCCCTGCCTGGCGTTGGCTGTGGGAGGGAGGAGATGAGGTCAAGTCTGGTCCTGTGGTGGGGCCAGAATACATCGAATACATTGGATGAAAAATGGTGGTGGGACAGCCAAATGGGGGTGGAGAGGTGGAGAGAACCTGCTGGAACTAGCTTGCCTGCAAGGAGCCTTGGGGGAGGGAGAAGGAACTGCAGATTTGGATCTGCTTATGCAACTGCAGCTGCCACTTTGAGTTATTCTATTATGTAGGTCAAAGCTGATTATTCACTGCTGAGTCAGCAGAATATCCCTAGCCACCAGGCAGTAAAAAAAGAAAATATTTTACATTTTAATTAAATGAAAAGCTTTCTCCCTTCTCCAGAACAAGCATATTAGTGGGAGGAGGGACTTAGGAAAGAGGGGAATAGGAGGTGTTGAAACTTGGTTTTGGTGCCTTCTTCTGTGATGTGCTTGGAGTGTTTCTCTTTTCTTTCTTTCCCTTTTTACTACTTTGTAAATAAATGACTATATTCTCTAGGTAAGAGAGTCAAGTAATATATAAAGTGAGCCGACTGTGAAAGCTTCCCCTTATCTTCACCCCTCTCCCCTGCCCAGTAGCCGTGCTAACAGTGGATAGGTATCCTTCCAGTTCTAAATAAAGTGCATCCCTCCATGTGTGTGTCTGGGCAGATAGACATCATATGGATAGGTTATTTCTGCAGCTTACTGTTTTATCATTTAGCTGTATCTTTTGGCTACTTCCTGAGTTTCTAGTTATAAACAAAGTGGTCCCAGTGACACTGAAGGAGCGTCAGGTGTTCTGGGGTCCCCCATTTGTGCTTCTTGCTCCCTTACTCTAGGTTTTCCTTCAGGATCTTTTTGTCTCCCTGTCCTTGGGACTGGGTCACCTTTCACTCAGGCAGCTCCTGGCCTCCTTCCTCTCTTTGGGGTCTGGGGTCATGTCCAGGATCTGAAGTAGAATATTTTTCTTCTCGTTCAAGTATCCTCTTTTCCCTGAATGCCTGTACTAAAGAAGCTCCTTCTCCTTTCTCTCCCTGAGGGGACAAGAGTGCCCTACATGCATTTCACAAGTAAAAAAAATGCTTCTTATCTTGTTTTCTGTCTTTCTACTGAGATTCCTAAGAGGCTGTTTTTTTAGGGCTTCAGATTTCTCCTCCTCCTTTTTCTTCTTTTTCTCCTTCTTCTTTTTCTCCTCTTCCTTCTTTTTCTTCTTCTCCTTTGAGCAGTTTAGAAGGGAAAGGACTTTCCTGTATATGTATAACTTTTAACCCTGAGTTGCTCTGCAATTCCTCTATGGAAAGTTCCCAGGTCCTTGATGCAGGATGCTATGATCGATAAACTGTGTGTTGTTTTGCAAGTCTCTTACAAATTAATCCCTTGACATCAGAGGCTTCTAGTCTTTCCTAACTTCTAAGTCCCTTAATCTCGGTTCATTTTCCTTTGAGGTTTCACATTCTGTAGCCCCAAATTTATCACCATGCACTAAACCTGTTGCCTCAGAAGCCTAAGCAGCAGTGCCTTCTTGCCCTCCTTAGCCCCCAGAGTTCTTGGGGTGTCTCATAGTCCTCATATATATGAATCCAGACAAACACAGATGACCTATATTTGATTCCCATACATCCAAGTCATATTCCTTCTCTGTACATCTTCTAGCTAGCCAGCATTTAAAATCTAAATACAGTTGACCCTTGAACAATGCAGTGGTTAGGGACACTGACTCCCTGCACAATTGAAAATTCACGTGTAACTTTTGACTTCCCCAGAACTTAACTACTCTTAGCCTACCATTGACTGGAAGCCTTACCAATAACATAAACAGCCAATTGATACATATTTTATATGTTGTATGTATTATATATACCGTATTCTTACAATGAAGTAAGCTAAAAATATTATTAAGAAAATCATAAGGAAGAGAAAATACATTTACAATACTGTACTGTAGAAAATCCACATATAAGTAGACCTGGTCAGTTCAAACCCATATGTTGTTCAAGGGTCAACTGCATATTGAAAAATCTCTTAATTTTTTACTGAATGGTCAATTTGACTAAAACCCCATTTTTCATTTTTATTATTCATAAAGGCTAAAGTTATTTTGTAAGTGGCTTCCCAGGGAAAAAAGAAAGAAACTGCAAATCTATCAGTTAATCACCAGATTGAGCTCCTACACTGAGAGGCGATAAGGCATTATTTATACAGAGTCTGGGAAGAGATTAAGGGCTAATGAAGAGATTGGTGTGCAAACAAATAATTATAATACAATGTGATGACAGAAGTGTTTGCAACACAGAGCAAGGTGCTTCAAAGTTGGGAGAGGAATGCTAGGGAAGGCTCCCAGGTTGAGCTAAATCTTGCAAGGTAAATAGGTAGCTCCCGATAGAAATAGAACAGCTGGGTAGAGGCAAGGGCACAAGCAAGACCTGGCATCAAGGGAGAAATGGCCTGTTGGAGAAAAGCAAGTTCTTTTGTGTGGAAAGCCCAGGAGAGTGACAGGAGATGAGGGTGAACAGGTGAGCAGGAGCCAGATCTGGAAGGATCCCGTATATCATGCAGGAGAGAGCAAGCTTCATCCAAGACGGGAAGGATTTTGAGCAGAAGAGTAACATGAATAGGTTCACATTTGAGTGAAAAAAAGACTGTGACACTTGAAGCAGTGAGATGAGTTAGCAGGCTAAGCATTTGTGCGGGCCGGAGAAGTCCTGGCCTGAAATAAAAATGAAGTTACAAGGTGACAAAAACAAGGAAGATTTCAGAGTAGAATCAGCTGGACATGGTGATTGACTACTAAGAGAGAGCAACCTAGTTTATCTAGTACAAATCAAAATGAAATATCTCAGCTGTCTAGCATTTACGACGAGCAGTCACAATGTGTTCTGCATTTCTGCCTTCCACTGCCCCCGCAAAGCCCTGGGGAGCCCTCAACAAGTCTTTGGTTGGAAGTCTTCCTCAGGGTGGCCACCTCAGGTTACTGCCCCAAAGCCTGCTCTAGAGTAATACAACTCAGAAAGGGGTTGAGACTCTTGGGAAGCATTATATAAACGAGAATCTCAACACTGTTCATCCAGCAAACATTTATTAAGTGCCTGTGATGTGCTAGATACTGTTTTGGGCACCAATGAACCAAAAAACCCGCATTCTCATTCGCAGCAGCAGCAGGAAGTTAAGCCTTAATCTGCATTTACTGAGTCTACTTGTGTGTCTTCTATGTGTCACACAGGATGCAGAACCATTCAATCACTATCAAATATCTGAGTGTCTGCTCCAGAAACTGTGTTAGCCATGAGAATACTTAGTTCCTGTACTAAGGAACCCACCATCCACTGGATGATTCTGACAAGTACACAGGGAATTTCAGTTCTAAGTGGTAAATTCCCTAAGAGGACAACATCCAGGCAGAGCTAGATATAACAGAAATGGGGGTAGGGACTGTGGTTAAGGAAAATCTTGGAGAAAATTACACATAAGTTGAGGAAAGATCAGTTGGAGATAGCCAGGCAGTATCCAGCATGGAGAGGAAGTGGAATGGGATGGGGCAGGGAGAATGCTATAGCTGGAAGGATTAACATGTGCCAAGGTCTGAGGACAAGAAAGAACATGGCTCCCTGGGGGAATTCCAGGTAGTTCAGTATAGCCACAGCATAGACTTAAGAGGTAGGCGATATAGATAGAAGTGAAGATCCATCCATGAAAGGGCTTTATGGGCAATCCTGGGGAGATTGGACTTTACCCTAAGGGCAATGGGAAGGCATTAAAGGGTTTCAAACAGAGGATTGACATGATCATATTTACATTTTATTTTATTTTATTTTTTAAAAGATTTTATTTATTTATTTGAGAGAGAGAATGAGATAGAGCGAGCATGAGAGGGGGGAGGGTCAGAGGGAGAAGCAGACTCCCTGCCGAGCAGGGAGCCTGATGCAGGACTCGATCCCAGGACTCCAGGATCATAACCTGAGCCGAAGGCAGTCGCTTAACCAACTGAGCCACCCAGGCACCCGATCATATTTACATTTTAGAAGACTCATGCCTGCAAGTGTAAAGGATGAATTGGAGAGGGGAATAAGATCAGAGGCAAGGAGACCAGGTACAATGTGATTACAGAAATCCAGAATTTCTGTAACGTGAATCGGGGATGAAGCTGTGGGAATATACAGAAATAGATGTATTTGGCATTTGCAAGGCAGAAATGGCAAGACCTTGTGATTAGGGCTATTAGGAGGTCAAGGATGGCACATTCTTATTGGAATTCAGGTGAAATAAATCGAGGACAACACTGGATCATATTTTAATGCCTTGTCATTGGTGTGGTTCTTACTCAGTTGAGTTGGCCCCCTGCCTTCGCAACCCTTCCCATTCACTCTTCAGTACTCAAATGCTGATGCTGGGACTTGAGGAAGGCAGTCAATGTGTTTTTGGCTTCTATGCCCATAATGGCAGAGTGGACACCGGCTCTTCAGTGCCATTTCACCTCCTCCCTGCCCTATATGGCCTCTGGAGTATTCCTCATGTCCATAGCCCTGGGAGTGAAGGTATCTTTGTTATCTTCATCTTACATTTCCATAAGAGCAGCCCAGTCTTGAGCTCTAAGAAGAACAAACTATTGGTAAGTGCTTTATAGTTTATATATCATAATAAGCAATTATAAATATCACAGTGAATTCTAGAGTTTTGTGGAGGTCTTCTTCCCTAGAGATCCATTGATGATGTAGACCTCTGTCAATTGGTCAAAATCGAGTTCTGTTATCAGACCAGGCTCTTTGTCCCCACCAGCTACCTGAGAAGTCAGGGTCTTCTTTTTAGTTCCAGTATGCTTCAATTGCTGGTCCAGATCACCTCCTCTTTCCTGGCTTTCCATACTGTCTCTTCTGGTCTCCAACTTTTACTCTCAGATTGGAGTTTGCTGTTCAAAAGGGTGCACATAGCCCAAGTCCTGGAAATTGGAGAATGAGGAGCTTGTTCCTGGGAATGTGTCCAGCCCTACTTGGGAGAATAATGAATGGGATTGAGGCTTCCTGAAACAGAATTTTCCAGTAGTTCAGGATGGAAACAACTTGTTAACTTTCTTGAACCAGTAGAAGATTAAATTCTCTGGCCTTTTGTTGTTGACTGTCAAGGATCACTTTGTTTTTCCCAGAGAAGCTAGAGCCTGCGGTTTATGAAGTTCAGCCATTAATTGTGCCTGGTGAACTTGGAAGGGTTAATGTGGCTCTCCAAATTTATATCACATACCCAAGAACATAAAAGTCAAGACTGATGGGAGTGGGGTCTAGTGTTACAGGGAACTTTGGGGGAAAGATGAGAGGGAAGATTTGTTTTGAGAGTTTAGCGAGTTTGGGCACTACCTGCCATTGGAGTAGGGTTATAACTGAACCAGTCTTGGGAATTTTGCAGCCTGCGTCCATGTTTATAAGCTTAAGTGACACTAACAGAGCCCACAGGTCTTCCAGTCCAAGAACCAACCAGACCTCCCAGGACCCACACCCTCTCCTCCAAGGCTGAGGATGATGGAAAGTCAGGCTAGCCCTCCTGAGCTCTGTGCAGACCCTGCAGAATCCACCCCATTCCCCTTGCTATGTGTCTGAGAGGCATCCACCTTGAGAATTGGGGTGTGAGATAACAGGAATTTTTCAGTCTGGGGCTGGAACAGTAATGAGTAGGATTAAAAGGGGGCTCCTCAAGGTGGCATGGTGCACTAGGTCTGTCTCCCCTGTTTTCCAGCTGCCTTCCATTCCCCCCACCACCCCCAGCTCAGAGGCCATGTTTAGCTTATGCTGAAGAGAGAACTACTCAGCTCTCGGAAAATGCTGAGCTGGGAGTTTGGGTTTTCTTGGCTAAACTAAGTACCAGATGGTGATTCAGCAGAAACTCCAGGTCTAGCAACTGGCACGGAGGGGTCAGGGGAAGAAGGAAGGGGAAGAGAGAGCCAGGAAGGGGGTGGGGCAGTGTGGGTGGGAGCTTAGCTGGAAGAATGCTTCCAGATGAAAGGGGCTGGAGGACAAAACGTTACTGTAGCATGGTAGCAAGATCTGTTTCACAGATTGTGTGGCCTTACAGAAGCTGGGATCAAAGCTTAGTTTATAGGGAAGGGCTCATTTGATTTATTCTGGTGTTATTGCTCTTGCTTTGTTTTGATGTCTTTGTCTTTTATCAGTCAAGTTATTTACATGTATCATAATACAACCTTTGTTTTAGGTAGTCAATAACTTGAGACTTTATAATGCAGCTCTTCAATCCACGTGAAAAATGTCTCGCCCTGGGCACAGTGAAAGATTCTAGGACGCTGGCTGTGTCTCCACACTCATACCCCAGTTTCCCTCCAGGTCTCTCTGAGGACTCAGAAGGAAAGATAGCTCAGGCTGGCCCACGTGGGCAAACCTGGAACCGTATCAAAGCCTTGGGTTGTGTGCGTTAGAACTTAAACAGGGTTCTGTGTTTTCTTTGCCTATCAGTGCCTTTTGGCAGCCAGCACTGGTAACCTCCTAGATCTGGAAACAGCTGAGGTTAGGCAGGCCAAGCCGAAGCAGTCTTTCCACAATTAGAGACACGTGCCCTGATCCTTCCACAAGCAGGAGGGGGAGAGGCGGCCAAGGAGCCCCAGCCAGCCTATCACGGAGCCCAGTGTCGCCACACCCCCTCCTTCAGGCTGGGTGCTCACTGGGCGCTCCAGCATGGGCACCATGGACACCAGAGGGCTGGTCTGAGGGGCATCACTTTGCCCCTTTTGTTCCAGGTCTGGAGGGAGGGAGTCAGGGGGAGCTGGCAGAGCATGGCGGAAGGTGGAAGGAGGAGAAGTGCGTGCCCCAGCAAAAGGTGAGACTAAGATATTAATGCTTCTGGCAGGCAAGCCCTAACCCAGGTAAAATTTACGGCTGTTTCAGAGGGCTGGGAGCTCCATCCCAGAAAGGTGCTTATTTTGAAGTTCTGGAGAGGAACAGGGTGTTCTGATTTCTACAAAGTGGCGTCACAGCTTCCCTTTTCAGTAGTATGTCTTTTTAGCGCATTACATCTTTCTTTTTTCTGTCCTGGCCTTCTCTCTCTGTGCTGCTTCTCTTGAGGTCTTTCCCCTCACTCGTAAGGATGTGTATTATTCCTCCTCTTCCTTCCTTCCCACTGTCGTTTCTCAGGCTCACTCTTTCCCTCCCTTCTTCACTACCTGTCTTTATGGATTTTGGTAAGTCTGGGCATTTTTTTCCCCCTTTCTACTGCCTGTTTTCTCTTATCTGAAAGGACAGAGAGGCCTAGTTCTGGAAATGCTAAAGGAAAACAAACCTTTCCAAGCTGCCTCCAGCCCACTCCTGAGAAAGATACAAGCCAGTAAGACTGAAAAATCCTAAAGAAGTTCCCAGAGTTCAAGAGAACGTGTGATGGTGACATCGACAAGGGGCCAGAGAAGGGAATACAAGGCAGAGAGTCGAGTCTGCCAGTGGGAAATAATTTTCTAAAGCTCTGAGAGGAATGGACATGACTCTCTTGGTCTCTCGGGGGTAGCCATCCTAGTCTTCCCCTTTTCGCCACATTGGCATCTTACTTCCTGCTGTCCTGAAAGCAAACTGGCTAATATCTTCAGGTGACTGACTCAGGGTGGCCCTTGAGCAATGACCTTGAGTACCATTGACAGGAGCAGGGTGAGAGAGAATGTGGGAATGGACAGAGGGAAAGTGGGATAATGTGTATATGATAAAAGAAAGGCTGACATAGTGGCAGAATAAGCAACTGGGGGGTAGGAGTACATTAGCTGGGGTCTTACTCCATTCACATACAAAATGAGGTTCTGAGTCTCTCAGGTCATTCCTGGCTCTGATTGCTCATGAGGCTGGAAATGTGCTCCCGGGTAGTAGGGCACTGGCCTCAAACATCTCCCTCCAGTGCCGAGAGCTGTCTACAAGGAGAGCCCCAACTGGTTCGTTCTTCTGAGCACTGTTCTTACAACAATCAGTCCAGCCTCCTATCTAAATGGCCCCATCCTGTCTTTCACCCCATCACACCAGAATGGTGTGGTCCATGAAGCAGAAGCTGGCTTGGCAAAATGAATGAGATTAGTTTAGGGATCCATGTGGGAACGTGCTCATTGGCCCTCTGATGAAGGCACAGGATGACCCTTTGCCAGCCCAGCTCAGCAAGAGGCCAGAGTCCTGTTCCTAGAAGCAAGGGAGCACCTGAAGACACAGCCCTGGCCTGTGCTGATTGTGGACACTTAAAACCAGTCCCACAATTCCCTCTAATCCATGCTTAAAATTTTCTAAATGAAGACTTATTTTATGCTAGCGAGTCACTGATGTTCTGTTTAAAAATGGACTAGAGAGATTAAATTGTTTCTTTTACCTATAGTCTATAAGGTATTCATCTAAAGTAAAGGTTCCCAAAACATGTTCCTGTTCTTCCCTTCTAAAATCTATAGACCTTTAACCTCACCTTACCTCCTGGGGGGTTGGGTTGGGTTGACTCCACCTGGGAAAGTCCCAGAGCGAACTCTTTCAGGGTGCTTTTGGTGTTGTCCACTGCAAGATAGCACACAGTGTGGCCACTCTACCCTTTGACTTGAGGAAGGAACTCAGTCTCAGGACTTTTGAGTTCATCTCTTGACTTTCCATCTTGACTTCTTTTATGGCCTGTGATTATAGCCTCTGGTCAGTAAAATTAGGAGACCAACAAAACCATGGCGGCAGAGAAGAAAAGAATCACATCTGAGCCTCCCAGCACTAGACTCGCCTTGTGAGAAGTTTGGAACTTGGGTCTCCATTTGTATGTGCATCTGGGTTGCATGTCTGGGCCTGAAGTTGAATGGAATATGGAGGAGACGGAAAAGAGCCTGGCATTAGATGAAGGAGGAATATTGGGAGTGTCTTTTGCCCCCAAATTTTTTTGGAAGGAAAGGCACAGCTGGAGTTATTGGAGGATGAGCCTGTTTACTACTGTATAGAATTAGGAAGGGAAGAAACAGGAGGCAGTAACACTTTAGCTATAGGATCCTCGAGTTGGGATGCTGTCATATGGTGTAGAAATTTGCCAACTAGAGCACATGGGTGACCTCACTTTCACTGCCTACTTCTAGAGAGCCCCACCACTTCCCTCCACTGGTGTCCTGCAAGGCCTGTGGACAGGCACTCCTTTGGGGTCCTGGGGTGTGCCGCCTGGTTGCTCTTTAAAAATTTTGCTATTTCAGCGTGTGCCACCTGCTTTCTGGTCTTTCTGTATGGTGCCTGGCCCTGTATTAATTCCCTATTGCTACTATAACAAATTACCATAGATTTAGTGTCTTATAGTTCTGGAGGTCAGAAGTCCTAAATTCAAGGTGACAGCAAAGCTGTGTTCTTTCTGGAGGTTCTGGGGACAGTTATTTCCTTGCCTTTTCCAGCTTCTAGAGCCCCCCTACATTCTTTGGCTCATGGGCCCTTCTTCCATCTTCAAAGCCCACAGCGTGGCTTCTTCAAATTTTTCTTTCTCCCTCTCTGACCTTTGTTTCCGACATCATGTCTCTTTTTCTAACTCTGACCCTCTGTCCAGGTCAGTGACAGGATCTGCACTGTCGTCGATCTGAGGACTCTGCACCTCTCTGCCAGTCTTTCAGCTTTCCCACAGGCAGGGAGCACTGAGCCCACCTCTCCTATTCAGCAGCTGAGAGGCCCTGGGCCCTGGGCTCTGAGCAGGTCACAAGATTGCTGGCTTCTGAGTCCCCTACTCCTGCCTGCCTGTTTTTTGTATCCCTCCTGTCACCTTGACATTAAGGTGTCACCTTGTCACCTTTTCCAACTTGGCAGATTAAGTAACCAACCCCTGACTTCAGCATCTTTTTGAAGTATCGTCTTGATAGTCTTTTCACCTTTTTTTTTTTTAAACCCAGCAAACAGAAAGGATACAAAAGAGAAAGAGGAGAAAATGCCCAAGAAATACAGATAAGCCCGAGATTCCATGGGGGCCTCTAGAGAAGCAGCAACCACTCCACAGCCAGATTACAGTGGACAAGAACCAGAGTCTTTTTCCTTCTTATTTCTTTTATCCAGCTGGGCCAAAATTATAAAATTCTCCTTTTGGTTAGGGTCTCCCCCTCCTATAGGACACACCTCTGAATCCCCTGGGCTAAGTTCGGGGCTCCTCATGGATACCCATTGGCTTCCGTGAAGAGCTCTGCTGTCACCACTTGTTGCATGATCATCTTTTTTTTAGCTCACCCATCTCCCTTACCTTATGCTCTCACCCATCTCCCTTACCTTGTGCTCTCAACTTCCTGAGGACAGGGACTTGTGTCTTGTAACTCCCCCACCTACCAGAGTGCCTAGCACAGTAGGCCCTTTGTAGATGATGGTTGGACAGATGGACAGATGAATGGATGGATGAACGAAAACCCTCACATTTCAAGCTGCAGTGGCCACTGGTCCCCATCTTCATGTGGCTTCCCTGAGGTCATTGTTTCTCAAGCATGCAGAATGCAGGGTCTGGCTGAGAAGAGAGAGGGGCCATAGCCATTAACAACAGAAAGGGGCTCTGGGTAGCAGACTGGCAGAGACAGGATGCCTGAACAGGGCAGGGGCTTGCCAAGCACCTGACAGTGTTGCCTTCACTCACTGACCTTTCCTCTCTGTTTGGAGGCTCAGGTTTCAGCCTGCTGTGAGGGAAGCTGTCCTGTGGTAGCAGGAGACTGAAAATGCCCTCTTTCCCCTCGGTCACATGCTGTGATCACCCAACAGCAGGGATAAGGGTCAGATGTGAGGGCCTGCAGCCATTGTTTTAAGGAGATTAGTGTCACAGGCAAAATGTCTCCCCACCCCATTCTCGGGATTTCTCTTTTTATTTCTGAAAGAGCTCTATAAAGGTAAAAGGTTAAATATTAGTCAAGGTCTGGGTTCCTGTGAAATTGTGAAGATAAGGTCAGGTGGGACAGAAGACACCCACAGCAAGTTTATTTGACAAATTATCCCTTCCTTCAAATATCTCCCATCCCCCAGGAATATTCTGGAGCTGACTGAAGGAATCTGACTGCCTTGACAAGGTCCCTCTCCTAAGCAGATAGATGATTTTGTGTTTTCTATTCCAGCCCACCAGGAGGTGGCCACATTCCCCCCACCTGCTGGGGAAGAATGTCTGTGAGTTGTCCTGCTCATCCCTTATTTCCCTCCAAGTACTTTCCTGTCACCTCCCCACCGTGCCCTCTCCTCCCCTTGATAGAGGATAATTTTCTTCTCTGGGATCACAATCTGGTTCCTTGTTCAGTAATCCTTACCTATCCCTGAGCCTCATGGGTTTTGTGTCCTAATCTTCTTTTCATAAATCAATCTCCTTTATCCTTAAGTCATTGCTTGTGTCTGCCTGAACTCCTGGGACCTGAGGGCCCACCCTTGTACCTAGCAATCCTCAGGGCCCTGAGGAGAAACAGATCACAGGCCCTGTTGCTTAGAGTGATTTGGGTTGGATTGTCACCAGGCATGTGATCCTGAAATCCTTTTTGAATTGAGTAAGATAAACCAAATGTGTGTTTATCAGAATGTCTCAGTCCATCTGGAACATTCGAGTATTTACAAGATGTTCTCCCTGTTCAGGCACTTAAAATCCTTCCTCTGACAACATGTTTTGGTTCTCCTTATATGACACCATCTTGGATAACAGCTTCTCCATGAGGAGTCAAGAGTTTGAAGTCAAGTT
The DNA here is from genome assembly GCF_011800145.1 of Mirounga leonina. NCBI lineage: Eukaryota > Metazoa > Chordata > Mammalia > Carnivora > Phocidae > Mirounga > Mirounga leonina. The sequence goes on from NW_023270839.1 coordinate 7,509,774, forward strand.
TCCTGTCGCTCTTTTGGCTCTGTGCAACCAACTGGGGATTGTGTCTCCTTTTGATGAGATTCCTGGGGAGCAGGGGAGATTGTGTGCATTGTAGAATGTGTAGACTGAGATGAGATTGCAGGGCTAATGAATTGGGCATTTTCTGTATCCAAGTATTAAATATTTGTTGAGTACCTACTATTTGTAGGCATTAATGACGCCCTGGGATTAAAAGCATGAAAAGTCATAGTCCCTGCCCTCCTAGTCTACATGGAGACAGAGAAAAAGAAACAAATCATTATAATACAAAGAAGTAAATGCCCCAAATTAAATATAAACAAAGCGGTCTGAGAAAAGAGAAGGGACAGACTTTGTTCCTTGTCTATAAAGTGCGGCTGGTGTATCTTACCTTGCAGCCACATTGTCAGGAATAAGTAAAATAATAAAATAATAAAGACTCACAGAACAGGTGACATTTGAGCTGGATCTCGAAAGATGAGAAGGAGTTTGCCAAGTAGAGATGGTGTGAGGAGAAAGGTTACAGATAGATAATAGGATCAGGTCTTTACCCTGTTGAAATGGTCTCAGAGGGCGCCTGGGTGGCTCAGTTGGTTAAGCAACTGCCTTCGGCTCAGGTCATGATCCTGGAGTCCCGGGATCAAGTCCCGCATCGGGCTCCCTGCTCAGCAGGGAGTCTGCTTCTCCCTCTGACCCTCCCCCCTCTCATGTGCTTTCTCTCATTCTCTCTCAAATAAATAAATAAAAATCTTTAAAAAAAAAAAAAAGAAAGAAAGAAATGGTCTCAGAATCAAGTAAGGTCAGAAAATACTTGAAAAGTAAAAACACAGTTTAAAGATCAGGTATTGATATAATTTGATCAACTGTTCAAGTCAGAGGCCTGGCCAGAGCTTGAGAAGAAAGTCTGGTGCTTCTACATGTGTGACTTGTACCTTTGGAGGACCGGGGGGGCCGTCCTGGTCACTGTTTCAGAGGAAGGAGAAACAAGAGGATTTTAACTTCTTCCCTTTGTTCTCAAGGACTTCCTAAGCACCAGGAAGGTGAGAGTCCCATTCCTGCAGGACAGGCTCCCTGGGTTGCTTGGGGAGTGTGGCTGTAAAACGGAGTCCCTCCCTCCTAGGATTCAGCCTTTGAGCTCTCCCCAGTCCTTGGAGGTTCCATGTTGTTGGGATCTCTGTGGGAGCCCCTGTGCCACCAAAGAAGACAGAGGGATAGTGGCCAATAAGCACATGAAAACCTGCTCAACATCATCAGTCACGAGGGAAATGCAAATTGAAACCACGATGAGATACACTACACAGCTATTAGAATAGACAAGCTTTTGGAGCTGACAATACCAAATGCTGAAAGGATTCATAGCAACAGAACTCACCTACATTGCTGGTGGAAATGCTAACGATATAGCCACTTTGTGGGGGTTTTTTGTTGTTGTTATTTTTAAGATTATTTATTTATTTATTTGAGAGAGAGAGTGAGAGAGCTGGGGGGAGGGGGAGAGGGAGAAGCAGGCTCCCCACTGAGCAGGGAGCCCAATGTGGGACTTGATCCCAGGACCCTGGGGTCATGACCTGAGCTGAACACAGACACTTAACTAACTAAGCCACCCAGGCGTCCCTAGAGATTACTTTTAAAAATAACAAAATCTTAAAAAATAATAAAGTTATAATTTACCTTATGACTCAGAATCTCACTCCTGGGTATTTACTCAAGAGAAAGGAAAATCCTTCTCAAAGACATCTACAATCCACTTAAAGAGTTCTATGCAAGTGTTTATAGCAGCTTTATTCATAATAGCCCCAAAATGGGAGCAACCCAGATGTCCATCAGCCAGTGAGTAGAAAACCAATACATAAAATGGAGTACTACGTGACAATAAAAGGACCAGACTTGATATACACAGCAACATGAATGGATCTCCAAAGCTTCATGTAAAGTGAAAGAAACCAGACACAAAAGGCTACATACTGTATGATTCTGTTCATGTGACATTTTGGAAAAGGCAAAATATAGGGACAGAAACCAAATTAGTGGTTGCCAGAGGTAGGGGAGAGGGACTGACTTCAAAGGAGATCAAAGTGCAAGAAAGAGAACTTTTGGGAGTGTTGGAAATGTTCCATATAAAGACTGTGGAAGTGATTAACTGAATATGTTTGTCAGATCTCATCAAACTGTACACTTAGAAAAATGAATTTTACTCTATGTAAATTATACCACAGGGGAAAAAAAAAGATTCCCCCTAACCCTCTGTTGCCCCAAAATCAGGCTGAGGAAGATGACATTCAGGATCCACCAGCTGCTCAGGGCTCCCCCTGAACATACAATGGCCTGGAAACAAAGCCCATACTTGCACCCTGGTAATATGCTGATTTTCCTCAAAGCCAGTGCCTTCACTTCCATGCCTACTTCTGGCTTCCAGCCCTGGGCAGGGCATGCTCTGACCAAGCTCTAATTTGTGGCAGGTAATCCCCATTTGTAACCCATTAATCTAGCTAAAGTTTCTGGAAACTTGGGCTGGGCTTGAGGGAAATTTGGCTCGCCTGTTACAGTCCCATTGTCAGGAGCAAGAAGCATTTCTGCTTCTGTTCAGAGGGCCTCCTACAGCCTCATTATAGCCCTGAGGATATGTTTGGGGCTCTGTCATTTCAGTGCTCCTCACATGGGTCAACTGTGCCAGTGTGCGGTGGGCCACCCGGGTTCAAGACATTTTCACAGCTGGGAAGCTCCTGGCCCTGGCCCTGATCATCATCATGGGAGTTGTCCAGATCTGCAAAGGTGAGTATCACCCAAACAACAGGGCTTCACCCAACTTTCTGCCTCTTTCGTGTACACACCCCCTCACACTGTCTTTGGACATGTGCACCCTGAGATTTCCCAATTCTGACCTTGAATGACTTTTCTTCTTCACTTGCTTGACAAAGGGGAAGAGAAACCATTTTCCTGGGATGGTTGGAAGTTGAGCATGCCCCACCTGGTTTGCAGAGTTCAGGTCTCCCATGCTGACCTCCTGGCTCTGGCACAGCTAGGTGAAGCCCCCAGATCTCTGGACTCCTGTTGCCCTCTTACCCCATCCCCAGGGAAGCTCCCTGCATCTTATATTGTATGTTGTTCATATCTTAAAATGGGGAACAGAGGAGATTTTTACGCATTTCAAAATTACTCATAATCTCTACGAGAGAGCTCGACATTCCTGGGGCCCCTGCCAACATTCCTCACTGGATTTGGTCCCTTCCAAGTCTGAGTCTGTATTTGGTTTCCATGGGAACCATGGCACCACTAGGCTCTGCCCAGTGTCACTGCCTCCTGGAGAAAGTCAGATGACAAACAGAGAGACCTCCTACCTGCCTAGAAGCCCTGAAGGCCATGTGGGGTGCCTGGATATTTACTCCAGGAAACATAATTAAGGTTCTGCTGTTAATTTTAACCAGTTGTGTTAAGTTCTTTAGCAGGTAATATTGTGTAGACTTAAAGAAATCACTGTGTATACCTACCTGGTAGGGGAGATACCATGATCATGAAAGTGGTTTTCCAAGGATGAGGCTTATCCATTGCACTATGGATGTGTTGACCCCTGCAATTTCCCCAAATGTGAGAAATGGGACTATATAATTTGTGGTAGTGGGGACTGTGTTCATGCTTTCCCCTAAAAAAAGGAAAGAAAGAAACCACTGTGCTATCTTTTCAGAGATAATAAGTCCCTACTATTCTGGCCCTAATGCTTTCTCCTGATCACTCTAATCTACTTATTTCCTGTCCAAATGCTGGATCACAGATGACTAAGTAAAATATGGGCAGTTACTCTGTGTTTCATTACAACGTCATCAGCAACCTTTCTTGAGGGCCCACTTGTGTGCAGGACACTGTGCTAAAGGTTGGGGAGGCAGTGGAAAAGTTCTTTGCTGAAGGACCCTGTCCTCAGGGAATCTATAGCATGAAGAGCCCAGATACGTTAGAAAGAGAGAGGAGGTTATTGACAAAGAAAGCAGAGTAAGCATGAACTACTATGGCATCATAGGAGCTTATGTTTGAGTGTTTGTTGTTGTTCATGCTTTCTTTGTGAAAATATATAAACTTAGATATACAGGAAGGTGGTCAAGAGACTGCCAATGGCTCTAATCCTGCATCTCCAAATCCCAGCTCCCCCCACCCCCCACCCCCCACCCCCCCACACACCCCTGATTTACTGTACCCTGCCCTGACCAGTGGCCTCCCCTGGTCTTTCCTTCCAAGTAAATTTGCCTTTAAAAGAAGATTGAGAGCTGTGCTTTGAACCTGAGCCTGCATTTGGACTCCTGGTTCCTAGGTTCTGGGGAAGTCCTAATCTCTATTTCCTGCTCCTTTTGGTCCCACTTCTCCAATGTGTGGGGTTCACTGGAAACAAGACAAGAGCTGGATCATCACTGCAGGAGGAGCTGAGACAGGACTAGGCAGGCTAGAGGCCGCCAGGCCTCTGGCTTCTTTCTCTGAGCAGCCTCCTGCCCCTTGCGTCCACAGGAGAGTATTTCTGGCTGGAACCAAAGAACGCATTTGAGAATTTCCAAGAACCTGACATCGGCCTTATCGCACTGGCTTTCCTTCAGGGCTCCTTTGCCTACGGAGGCTGGAACTTTCTTAATTACGTGACTGAGGAACTTGTTGATCCCTACAAGTGAGTTGAAATGACCCAGCTCTTCCCAAATCCCTTGAAAGGCCATGGCACCTGCTACTAAGAAGAGAGAGCCAGGTGTCCACTGGGCACTTCTCCATCTCCAGCCCCTGTTCTGACCATGACCTGGTCTATCCTGAAGAAACAGTTATTTCTCAGGAACTTAAACCATTTGCCATCTACCCTGCCAGGAGGAGAAAAATCCCGTGACTGTCCCAGAGCAGATTAAAAGCTGAAACTGCTGAGATAGCACACTGCCTTAGAGGATGAAATGTACCGACAGGCCTCTAGGCATCTGACTTACCTGTCTTAGGACAGGAGGGTCTTTGTGTCTTGAAGCAGGGGAGAGCGGTGCATCATGGAGAGTCCAGTCAGGAAGAGGTCAGCAGGTATGGAGCATATTCCCAGCCTACCCTGTTTCATTTCCTTTAAATTGCCCTGCCCATTTTGAGACAGAATCCACCCCCCAGGGAGAGGGAGTGTCACAAAAGGCTGCCAGGTCAGTTTGGAGCAGAAAAACAAGGCACTTCCCAAACCCCGTGATGAGGCAGGTGCCAGGCCTTTCCTCTCTGACCTCCTCTCCTTCTACAGGAACCTTCCCAGAGCCATCTTCATCTCCATCCCACTGGTCACATTTGTGTATGTCTTTGCCAATGTCGCTTATGTCACTGCAATGTCCCCCCAGGAGCTGCTGGCTTCAAACGCAGTCGCTGTGGTAAGAAATCAAACTCACAGCCCCTCAAACCAGGAATGTTGACATAGACTTGCCAGATTGGCCCCACTCACTTTTCCCTGATCCATGAATTTGTGGAATTAGAAGTCATCCCAAGTTCTCAGGGCAGAAACCGTATCTCCAAGTGCCCAGGAGCAAACTGACGGCCATGTTGTACCTAGAACGGTGACAACGGCAGAACCAACGTGTTGCCCACAAAGCTACATTACTTACTGTATGACCCTTTACAGAAAAAGTTTTGCCAGCTCCTGATCTGGGGCACTTTAAACTCTAAATGTGATGATCGTATAAAGGAGGCAGGCTCCTCCTCAGAAAGATAAAATCTTGCACGAGACAACGCCATTCCTCTCTGCCTTCGTTTCTTCCTCTGGAAATCATGCAGCCTGACTCCTTCCCTCATCAGGGAAAAGTGTGTGCCAGTAAACAGGAGTAGGAATGGTCTGTGCTCTTTGGGGAAAGAGATGCAGATCCAAGGCACTGGGGTCTTTGATACCCAGGAAAGCCCTGGGAGCCATGCAGCCCCCTTACCTGGCTTCACCTGGGCCCTGACGCCACCCTGCCAAACTGTCATCACATGTCTCCTGTCAGAAGACTGTAAAGAAAGAGGCCCTCCAGTGTCCCAGGGCAGCCTTTTTCCATGACCACTGACCTAACCCAGCAGGACATCCATTCTAAACGACCCCTCCCCGATAATGTGCTAGAAATCGAGTGTGTACTTGGCTCAGAGAATATAGAAAAGGCTAGTCCCTTGACATTCTACATTCCTTCAGTATAGGAAGACTAGTCTATAGCTTCACCACCTTTTTTTTCTCAGCCTACATAGTGCCTTGTTCTTATCATTTTTCCCTTCTTATACTATTTCTATGAATTTAGAAATTCCACCCTATGAATTAGGAACCATTTCTATTTTACAGATAGGAAAACTGAGGCTCAAAAATTAAGGACCTTGCTCAAGGTCTCACAGGTCCAAACTGTTGGGCTTAGATTTGAACCCCAACCTGCCTGACTCATTAGTGTATAATGTAAAGTGAAGCCTGGACTCCCTCAGCTGGCTTCTGGTCCTGGCCCTCCACTTTCTGGGTTTGTGATCTTAGGCAAGCTACCTAATTGCTTTGTGCCTTAGTTTCCTCATCCATAAAACAGGAGAACAAATGTTAGCACATCATCGTCATTGTTGTTGTTGTTCTTCTTATTATTATTACCACCATGCACTGTCTCCTTCAGTTAATAGCCCAAAACATTTACTAAATCCCCACTGTGTGGTGGGAAGGGAAGTGGCGGTGCGGTGCAGGAGGGCCTGGGGAACGCAACCCTACCCTCGAGGACCCTAATAAGAGAGACTCAGCAAGGGTAGAGATGGGAGGGAGCATTCTCAGCAGTGATGTACAAGTGGAGGGTTGTAACCTTGCCTCTTCTGCTCATCCCCTTGTTTTCTCTCCCAGACATTCGGAGAGAAGCTCCTAGGGGTCATGGCCTGGATCATGCCCATTTCCGTTGCCCTGTCCACATTTGGAGGAGTTAATGGGTCTCTCTTCACCTCTTCCCGGTGAGTGTCGTCCCAGTCCTTCCTGGGCCAGGGGCCATTCTGCTGCGCATATTGCTCTGTGTATATATGGGGGGCTTGTCTCCGTCAGCAGAGGTCTGTGTGGGCACCTGGGTGGTGACCTCGTAGGGGGTGATTGCTCATGAAAGGCGTTTGTGTGTCAGCTTGGGTGCAGAGGGGTGTATGCTGCTCACGTGGTTACCTGCGATGTGTGCGGCTTCACATGTAGTAGCGAGAGAAGCCCTGTCCCACCTCATTTCAGTAGGAGCAGAGGGCTGAGGAGGTCCCAGGCTGCCTGACACAGTCCTAGGTCTGGGCACCGTGATCGGCAGCAGGAGAGTGTCTCATCGGCAGCCCCAGAGCTCCTTTGCTACTTGCCTGGAAACAGGCTATGCTGGCTTGAAAGGAACCCCACTCTACAAGGGACCAGGAGGGACACAGGCCTGGGGCCTCTGGGCTGGCCTCTCATGGAAGTTCTGGGACCAGCCTGCAGGTGGGATGGATCCTTCTCCCTGCTCAACAGACAGGTGGCTGTGGGAGGCGCTTTCACGGCCACTCAGGAGACTCGGGCTGAGGGTGTGAAGTGAGAGAAGTGGGGAAGAACTGAAGGAAAGCATTTGTCCAAATCCAGGCCCCCAACTTCCAAACTCTCAGAGAAGCCAGAAGCTCAAGTGGGTCCAGGAATCCCTAGCTCTTGCCTCTACACCCCCAGGAATCTGGCCCCTCCTCAGGGTCTCTTCTCGCTCTCTCCAGAATAGGCTGTTGAGGCCAGCAGACACTGGACTATTGCCATCAGTGTTTGTCAAGGGGTCTTCCCATATTTCTTAGATGGTTCCCCTGCCCCCAGGGCATAGCCCTACTTGAAAGATACAGCAAAAGCAGGGAGTCCCTGAGTTTAGCTGCTTCCAAAGCCACCCATCACATCAGGGAGGAGTTCTCATGAGATGTCAGGGGAGTGCCATGTTTTCAGGACCCAGGGCAGGAAAGAGGGAGTGTGGCTGTCCTCTGTGCCCCAGGACCCTATGAGACTGAGACTTACCCACAGCAACCTCGTGTGCGTGTTACACAGGAGCAGTGACCACCTGGAGTCCCCAGCCGAGGGCGAGCAGTGGAAGAGCAGTGACCCATGAGGCTCTCTGGGATCTATTGGAACAGAGTGACTGGCTACAGTCGCTTTAGAGTGGGGTTTGTCCCTCGGGCAGGCCCAGCAGCGGTCTGCATGCATGTGGTATAGCTGTGTGTGCATGCAGGCCACGGCAGCCCTGGCGGGCGAGGCCTCTGATCCCGAGGCTCAGCTCACCCACCAGGTCTCCTCTGCTCATCCTCCCAGTTCCTTCGTTCCTTCCTCCTCCTTCCCTCCTTCTCGCCCTCTCTCTCTCACTCTTTTGTGTTTGGTGTATGGAGAGGTTGACCCTTCCTGAGAAATAGGAGTGTGTGTGGGCGTGTGTCATGCTTAATGTCATTGTCTCCTCCGTTGTCAGCTAGCCGGGCAAGGATTGTTTCTTGTGAACTTGACACTTGCAAATGCTGTTGGACCTGGACAGTTACACTTGGTCCTGGCTGCATGTGGAGGAGGGACGTGAATGCGGAGCCCTGGCTATGTGCATGAGGAGGCCCGCAGAGCACGCAGGGCTCAGTTGGGTGCATGAGGCTGCACCGTAGAGGGGCCATGCTGTGTGGGTGCATGAAACTAGTGACAGTGGCCTAGGTAGTTGATGATGGCAAGTGATGGTGATGCACATGGGTACTTGGGGCCATAATGGACTCCCACACTTCTGCCAAACTGCTGCTATTAGTTCCACTCTCCCTCACACACAAATTACAAAGTAAGTGAAGGTTTTTTTTTTTTTCAGAACACCCAGTGTGCTGATTCTGTGCCTTCCTGTCCTCATTACACCACCCCCTTCCTCCTACCCCTTAGGTGCTTCTTTCTCCTTATAAAATCCCAAAAAGAAAAAGCTGTCTAATTCATACTAATATGTAAATGACTTCCAATGGCTTATAATATTCTTTTCTCTGGGAAAAGAGAAGGGGAAGAAGGAGTCCCTTTTATATTAAAATTTCTCTTTTTAAAAATAACTTTTAAACATCAAAATCCTGGTCATGATATTATTATAGTTCGGCAGTATGTTACCAGTAGAAATAGAGTGGATACCTAGGATCTCTCTGTATTATTTCTTCCAGCTGCATGTGAGTCTACAATTATCTCCAAGAAAAGGTTTACTTTTTAAAAAGGGTAAAAAAAATAATAATTTTTATTCCAATTAAAAATTTCTCATCTATTTTAGAAATTAAATTTTTTAATGAAGTCTAAGGAAGAAAATTAAAATTACTCATAATCCCATCACCCAGAGATAATCAGTTGGTATGTTTTTACATGACCATAATTTCTAAATTAATTAGAATCATACTGTATGGAATCACAGTTTTCTGTCTTGCTCTTACCATTTGACATTGTATTGTGAGCATGTTCTCATGTAACAAATTTTTTTCAAAACATTAGGACTGTAAAATACCCATCTTTTTTTTTTTTTAAGATTTTATTTATTTGAGAGAGAGAGAGAGAGAGTGTACAAGAGGGGGCAGCATCAGAGGAAGAAGCAGACTCCCCACTGAGCAGGGAGCCCGATGCGGGACTCGATCCCGGGACTCCAGGATCATGACCTGAGCCGAAGGCAGTCGCTTAACCGACTGAGCCACCCAGGCGCCCCTAAAATATCCATCTTATAGATACACTATAATTTATGTTATCAATCTCTTAACTTTTGGGCATTTAGGATATTTCCAATCTTTTTTATCATCAGAATATCTTTTATATATACCTTTCACTAACTCAGTATTCATTTCCTTAGGATGGCTTCTTTGGGAATAGAAAAAGTAGCTTAAGGATATAAAGTTTTAGGTATGATACAATATAATGCATACAATACAATAAAATACACAGATTGTTCAGATTAATGAGTTTTGAGAGTTGTAGACAGCGATGGAAGCACCACCCAAAACAAGATATAGAACATTCCCACATATCCCCCAATTTATCCCGTGTCCCTTTCTGGTCCACCACTTATTCTCCATCCTCACAGTGGCAACTACCTCCTGACTAGGATATCAATGTTTTTGTTTTTTATTTTTTATTTTTTTTAAGATTTTATTTATTCATTCGAGACACAGAGATACAGAGAGAGAGAGAGCATGAGCAGGGGGAGAGGCAGAGGGAGAAGCAGGCTCCCCGCTGAGCCAGGAGCCAGACGTGGGGCTCCAACCCAGGACCCCGGGATCATGACCCGAGCTGAAGGCAGACGCTTAACCGTCTGAGCCAGGCGCCCCGGATATCAATGTTTTTAAGGCTTTCCATGGACAGACAGTTCAGTCCTCATGTATCAGAGAACCTGTATCCCTTGAGGAAGGGAGAGGCCCATTTTTAAAGGGATTAAGGCTTTGTGAGACCCACAAAGTTAAGGCACAATCATCAGTAACCCCAAGCTACCCAGACCATACTTAGGGTCTCTATGCACCCAGAATCTATCCATTATCCACTAGCTGCCTCTGGTCTGCCTGCACCTGCACTTGAACGTGGGTCCTGTGACAAGTGGGCTGGAGTGTGCATGGGAAGGTGGGTACCTGGTTGGGTTGGGGGGATACTCCGGTGTGAGCAGAAGGTGGGCATGGATGAGGAAGACTGGGCTGGGAGGGAACTTCCTTGGGTGGTCTGTGGGCCATCCCAGGCTTACCTGCTTTTCTCTCTACCAGGCTGTTCTTTGCTGGAGCCAGGGAAGGCCACCTTCCCAGCGTGTTGGCCATGATCCACGTGAAGCGCTGCACCCCAATCCCAGCCTTGCTCTTCACAGTAAGGGCCCCTCCTTCTGCCAGCCCTACACACACCCTCCCTCTTTGCAATTGCTCTGAGCTGGGAGTTCGCACTTCCCACACACACCCCTGTCACCCTCCTGGTCTGCTCCTAGGTTTCACTGGATCTTAGATAATCTGGCAAATGGTATATATGGGCTTTGTAAATATCAAGAGAAATAACAAGGAAAGACCCTGAGTCCTGAAACACTTTCAGGCTCTCACCCTGCCTCATTTCTATTCTCCCATACTTTTGGGTCAGATTGAAGTGACTTTCTCATGACTCTACAGTCTCATACGGAAAGAAACCTCCTTTCTTGGCTCTCCCCTGCACCTGTTGCCCTAAGGGTTGCGGCTTTGGGCCCCCACTCCTGGCCAATCTCACACACCCTCAGCACTCTCCATCAATCTTCTTGCCCCAGGAGACTCTGCCTGTGTCTCAGGAAATACCACTGAAACAAATTCAGTGTTACAGGTACACCAAATAAGACAAACCATAAAGAAAGGAAGACTGGCAACTGAAAATGGAGAAAAGGAAAATTGGGATAGGGAAGAACTGAGGGTAGAATGGCCCAGAGTAGAATCATTTAGAGGGGTAAAAAGAAAGAGCAAAGACTTGTCCCCACTGAGTCTTTTGAGTTATTTTTTTTTTCTTTCTGGATCCTGAATAACATATTGAAAATGACTTTGGTCCGTCAGAGAAGCAGTTAGATCAGGATAATAGAGCTCTCAGGAGTCAAGTGCCTTCACTGTACAATATGAGGGGGAGTTTCAGAATGTTCAGATATAGGATGAAGCCCATCATGATTGGTTAGCTGTGAAAGGTGCCTGGAGACCACCTAATACTCCCAGTGAGACAGACTTATTTCCGGTTTGAGCCATTGGTGCAGTACTGTGACTGCCAGACAAGTACGGTCAGAATCTGGCTTTTTCATCCATTAAAATCTTCTATATTATTTTCACTGTCAGATCTTACATGAGAACTGAACCTTCTTCTTTTTTTTTTTTTTTTAAGATTTATTTATTTATTTATTAGAAAGAGAGAGAGAGCATGAGGGGGGAAAGGTCAGGGGGAGAAGCAGACTCCCCGCCGAGCAGGGAGCCCAATGTGGGACTCGATCCCGGGACTCCAGGATCATGACCTGAGCCGAAGGCAGTCGCTTAACCAACTGAGCCACCCAGGCGCCCTTCTTTTTTTTTATTTAAGATTTTATTTATTTATTTGACAGAGGGGGAGCGTAAGCAGGGGGAGTAGCAGGGGGAGAGGGAGAAGTAGCCTCCCTGCTGTGCAGAGAGCCTGATGTGGAGCCCGATGTGGGACTTGATCCCAGGACCCTGGGATCAGGACCCAAGCCGAAGGCAGATGCTCAACCAACTGAGCCACCCAGGCGTTCTAAGAACTGAACCTTCTGTTGGCCTTAACAAATTAGCAGAGGGGCAGAACATGGTTCCGGGAGAGCCACTGAGCTGATTTTGAAGTCGTAAAGTGGATTCTGTCAAGAAAACCTCATGGGGATGTTATGAGGGTTAAATGAGTTAATATTTGTAGAACACTAAGAACAGGACTTTCCACCTAGTAAATACTTTGTAACTGTTTATGATATTAAAAAAAGGGGGAGGTGGGGGAAGAAGAAAAATAAATTAGATGACTCAGCCAGGAGAAGAGGATGAGGGCAAGAATAAAGCTTTAATCTGCAGTTAACAATCTTCCCTAAGGGATTAAAAAAATAAAAAGGAAAAACCTAAATTAGCTTGAGCTACAACCAGGGAAGAAATATAAATGGGACCAGGGCAGGTGTAGAGCTGGCGCTGCCGGTGTGGCCAATCCAGTTGTTTACAGCCAGTATCTGTTCTGATTGGTTAGTGCCCATGCCCTAGCAGTGGTTAAATATTTTGATGATCACTCCTGCAATAAGAAAGAACTTCCTGGCAATGAAGCTGTTAGCAATGGCCAGGGTGACTAGGGGAGGCTGTAAAGTCTCCATTTTAAGACATTCATCGTAAAATGGCGCCATCCGCCTAGAGGCAGGGGAAGAGTGCCCTGACCTGTAAACAGCTCCTCTGGTGTCCAAATACCTTACTGATCACTGATGAGCTTCTCCCATTTCCCACAGTGCATCTCAACCCTGCTGATGCTGGTCACCAGCGACATGTACACACTCATCAACTACGTGGGCTTCATCAACTACCTCTTCTATGGAGTCACAATTGCTGGACAGATAGTTCTTCGCTGGAAGAAGCCTGATATCCCCCGCCCTATCAAGGTGCGAGAACCTCCCCTTGAGATCCCTTCCCCCTCCTCTTCTAATCTAGCAGCAGCTCGGGTTTTTAAATCACCTTGTTCTCAGCTGCTGACCACATACATGATCTACCATCTCTGTGATGGTAGCAGACCCTTTGGAAAGCAAGGGCCATGTATGAATGGGGCAGCTATTTCCATTTTCCACTGGAGACAGGACCAGAACAAATGGCAGCTGTAAGAGTAAGTTATATTAAGTGATACTTTCATCAGATCATTCCTTTGTTTCCTACAACTCTTATGAACTCTGGTTGATTTTTCAAGGCTCCCTTACCTCTCCAACATTTCCCTGAACCCACTGGTATGGCCAGTCTCCTTCTCATCCCTCCAGGTAGCTGAGTTCACTTGAGCTATGTCTCCATCCCAAAATGAGTTTCCTTCTCCCATCTGCCTATCCAAATTATAACCATTCCCCACATAGGCCTCAAGTTCCTCCTCTTCCTTGAAGCTTCCCAGTCTACTACAATCCTCCATGAGCCTCCCTTTTTAAACTACTAGAGCCCTATATGTAGTAGGGTGCCTAGTGAACCTACTGATTGCTGCAAGAGATAACTGTGTGGTGGGAATGAAAGGGATTGCTCAGAACAAAGTATGCAAGAGAGCTATGGGTTCTCCTGCAAATTAGAATAGAGTATAGCCCTGAGCTATATGAACAGTCCTATTCTGGAAACAGAGGAGACTAGATCCTTCCAGAAGATTCTTCCAGCTGAGGAATTTCAGCTCTCCAAATCTGTTTTCCACCACCACTTTCCTACCACTCTTAGAAAGCTTGCTAGAGGGATGACAAGGTAGAATAACCCATTCCTCCCCCAACCCTTGCATACCCTCTGAGAAGAGATGACAAGGAAGAGAAAGGCAGCTGAGTCTGGGAACTCCCACCTGTGGCCAATAAGATCGCCAACAAGCCCATAGAGCTGATGTTTCTTTCTGAATAAAATCAACGTCCCAGACTGCCTTATAGTATAGTAGGTTTCCTGACTTCTCGGATCTTGGCAGACTTATCTTCTCATATTGCTTGAGAAAAACACATTGGGAGTGATCCTGGCAAGAAGGATGGACATTTGCAACATGGTGCCCAGATGAGGGCCCTACCTAGAACCAGGAAAGAGTCAAAGAGTCTGACAGACCCCTTCCATTTCCTTCTTGCCCCTCATTCATTTCTCCACCTCTCTTCCACTCTAGGACCTCAGCAAATATATACCAATATACCAGCAAGCTTATCAGTCCCACGGGCTTCCCTGGCTGAGGCATGGATGACAAGGCCTTGTTTGCCTCTGCCCAGGAGAAAAGAGATGGGCAATGAGGATCATTCCTCAGAACTCAGAGTTCGCCCCTCCTCTTCCCATCCCACTACCCAAGTTCACCAACGTTTGTTGACATAGCACTTGATCTATGAGGGCTTGGGGTGTGGGAGCCACAGAGCCGAGTGAAGCCTAGCCTTTGCCCTCGAAGGTGCCTCTCTGTGGGTTGAGAATAGGGAGGATGCCCTGATCTGGGGGCCACGGGGGCCACACAGCTAACAGCACCTCTGCTCCACAGATCAACCTGCTGTTCCCCATCATCTACTTGCTGTTCTGGGCCTTCCTGCTGATCTTTAGCCTGTGGTCAGAGCCCGTGGTGTGTGGCATTGGCCTGGCCATCATGCTGACAGGAGTGCCCGTCTATTTCCTGGGTGTTTACTGGCAACACAAGCCCAAGTGTTTCAATAACTTCATTGGTGAGTTGTTAAAAATGCTGGATGGCTAGAGGATCTACTCATCTGGGTTAGGTAGTCTCCGGGTCAGGAGGCCTAGGCTGGTCCACAGAGCTCTGGAGAAGAAGACGGGGCAAGAAAGGGTGGGTGCCTTCCCAGAGACCTCTGAGGAGAGGAGAACAGCTGAGGTTTGCACACAGGCCCTAGACCTGGAAAAAGAGGCAACCTGACAGCCATTCTGCAGGAGCTGCCTTGGGTAGAGGCCAAGGGAGAGCCTGGAACTGGTGGTCACCAGGCTTAGGTCACCAGAAGGTGGGGGACTAGGGCTTTGATGGGAATGGGCAGCCAACAGATAGGCTCCCCAGAGCCCCAGGAAGAGGCAAGATGACTGTCTCCTGGAACAGGAGTCTCCTGAAGGCACTGGGGCTCTGCTGAGGTAACACGTGGGGCAGGGGAGCGGAGCAGGGTCACGGGTGGCTTGGCCCGATGGGTGGGATGCTCATCACTGACCTGTTCTGTGTGACCTCCCATAGAGTCACTAACCTTGGTGAGCCAGAAGATGTGTGTGGTTGTGTACCCCGAGATGGAAGCAGGCTTGGGGAAAGAGGAGATAAATGGGGACACAGAGGAGCAGCGGCAGCCCATCTACCAACCCACTGCCTCCAAGGACAAGGACTCGGAGCAGCCCCAGCCCTGAGGACCACCATCCCCTCTCAGCTGGCTCCTTCCTCCTATACCCTCTTTTTGCCCTCTTTCCCTGCCTGGGTCTCCCCAACACACACACACACACACACACACACACACACACACACACCCCTCTGCTTCGGTCAAGCAGGGACAGGACCTGGGTATGGGTGGTAAGAAACTATAAACAAAGACACTGACATTTGTACCCAAAGAACCAGCCTCTCACCACTAGGGCCGGTGTCCTCACCGGGGCTGCTCCAAGCAGTGGGAGGAGAGTGGAGCTGCTGGGGGTACTCTACAGGGCCCTCCCCCCCCCTTCCCTCCTCAGGAGCCCAGTTCAGTACTGCCTTCCCTCCCCATTCCTGAGCCCAAGGGAGGCCTCTGCTCAGAGAAGCGGAAGCAACAGTGAGTCAGTTGGGGAGGGACAGACTCAAGCAAATCTGTCATCTTTAAAGTCAGCTGGAGAGACCCGCATCACTCTCCGTTCACTAGGGACCCAAGAAACCAGAGAGATGCTTCCCTCTGCCCTCTCCTCCCCCCTCCCCATGGCACCTCCCCCCACCTCAGCTTGGGCTCCCTGTCCAGAGCAAGGTTCCTGGCAGGACACCACCTCCCTACTGAGCTAAGGACCAATGAGCAGGAGAACTGCCCCCTCCCCCTAACCCAAGCCAGGCCTGTGGAACAGATTGGGAAAGGCTCAAATTGCAGAAGCCCAGCCCTGCCCTGGTCTCCTGCATCCTGACCCCCACTCAGTGCCAAAGCTTCCTGAAGCCAGAAAGTCTTCTTATTTTCGATGTAGTGGACACTTCTCCCCTCGGGCAAAGCTGCTTAGCTCCTCCTCCTTCCCCACTCCAACTGGAAGGAGCAGTCACTCCATGGTCCCTGCAGCTATGCCCCCAACATACCCCCATGGAGCCAGCACTGCTGGCGCCCCCATCATGCCCTTTTCCTCTTCTCTGGCTTGGCTCCGGGACCAACCGGTATGAAGGCTCCCCAAGCCCTTCAGGCCTGAAACCCAAGCCAAATCAGCCTTAAGTCACCTCCCATCCAAGAACTGGACCTAAAAATACTCCCTGATTTCCAACCCTCAGGACAGACCTGGTATGAAAAGCCTTCCTGGAATGGAGGGTGTTTTCCCACCCACCCCCCAGAAGTGTCCATCGCGTAACCTTGGAGACTGGGGCGGGAGTGTCTTCTGAAGGCCATTTCCTTCCTCCTCCCCCAACTCAGACACCCCCCTTTCTGGTCCCACCACCGCCCTGTCTTTGGACAGCCTCTGGGACAGGATGAAAAAGCAGTGGCAGAAGGTACCCATTTTGGGGAGCCATTCTCCGTGGCATGTGGACTTCTGGCCATCCTGTGGGAGAGGCTTCCTTTCCCTTCGCTCCAAGGGAAGGCCACCGTGTTTACCCTGGGCCTTGCAGCCTCCCTGCCACACTTGCTGTGCTAAAGACTAGGATCCTTTCATCCCAAAGCAGGAGTGCCCCCGTTCCTACCTCCCCCTACAGGCTGTTTAGACTAGAATCTGTGGGGAGTCCTCCTGGCTTGCTTGGCTCTCCCAGCTTCCCGGCTGGCCTGCCTGACCCCAACCCCACCCCCCACCCCCCACCCCCATTGGTGAGATGCCAGGTTTGGTTTGAGTTCCAGTCCCTTCAGAGTAGACCCCGGGTGGGCTGGGGCTGGCCCCTGGAGGGTCAGGGGACCATCCTCCTCTTCCCTCTTCTCATTCCTCCAACCTCCATCCCTCCTTCAGTTGTTGGGGTTTATTTGTTTGTTCATTTGTTTCGTAAAGTGAATGCCTTACTTTTTGGATAAATATTTTTGAAGCTGGCGTTTCTATTTCTTTTGGATTTTTTAATGTAAGGTTGTTTGGGGTGGGGAGGGCATTAGTTATACCTGGATGATAATCTTCTGTCTTTGAGTTGGTTTAGGGTTAGAGTTTATTTTGTGGAGGGTTTTTTTTTTTTTCTTTTGATGTAATAAAATTTTAAATGGAAATGAAGTTGGTGGTGGTAATAATTCAATGATCTTCTGAGACAGAGTCCCCAGGCATTTCCTGTCTTCGTCAGGAGGTCTTCGGTTGCCAGGTTCCTTCCAGGATGGCATTCCCAAAGGCCCTTGCTCTGTCCCAGGGACCCAGTGCCAGCACACTCAAACAACTCTCTCGAGTTGTGGGTGGGTGGGGGAGGGGGAGGGCTGGTTTTTAACTACCTCTCATTTTGAACCAAAAACTTTCTCATTTCTTCAGTGAAGTCGCCAAGTGTTCATTGAGTTCCTGCTCTGTGCCCTGCACCGAGAGCCTGCAGACTAGCTAGGAAGAACCTCATCACTGCCAGGTGGGAAGGCAGATGACAGACAGGGCTTAGCTGAGAGGAGGGAGGCAAAGGCAGAGTGGTTCTCCAAGGTCTGGTCAGCCAAGGCTTCTGGCACTGGGACAGCTGGTACCAAATGGGAAAGGAAGCGATTGGCTGAGCCTGTGGAGAGATGCCAGGGGGACTTAGGAAAGCAGCCAGCCAGATCCAAGGGGTTTGACAGGAGGGACTAGGACATGAGGCAGGGTCCCCTCAGCTGCACGGAGCTGAATGAGAGGACCTTGTCTAGTCGGAGGACTAGGAAGGCTGTTGAGTGAGGACAAAGGAGGAAGCAGGTACGGTAGGGACACGTCCGCTGGTGATTTGGGTTAATTGCGGGAGGAAGTTGATGGGATTAGACCCAGTCCTTGCTTGGAGTGCCTCCTCTGTGGGCAGCCCTCCCAGCTGCCTGTCCTGGGGCGGCATTACTCCAGAGCCAGCACTTCTGACAGACATGGGCGGGGAGCGGCCAGGGTGGGGGCGTTGAGACATCATCCTCCACCATCTGGGACACGTGAGGACACAGGCGGGCAAGATGCCTCCACTCCCAGTCCCGGCCTGGCCCCAACTCTCCTCATCTGTGGCTGGCATTTTTCTAGACTGAGGCTGGAGGCGCACCAGTCATGGGGGCACAGATACTTGGCTCTAAGTTCTAGGTCGGCAGCCACTAAAGAGCTGTGTGTCCTTGGGCAAGTCACTTAACCTATTTAGCACTTTTTGAGAAAAGAAAAAAAAAAAGAGGGTTGAACCTAATCTCAAAGGGTTCCTCAATCTCTCAGCCCAAGATTGTCCCCAGAGAGTGAAGGCAAAACTGGGCAGAGGCCAGTCTTATGCAAGAGGCTGTTCTCCGGGACGCCTGGGTGGCTCAGTTGGTTAAGCGGCTGCCTTCGGCTCAGGTCATGATCCCAGGGTCCTGGGATTGAGTCCCACGTCGGGCTCCTTGCTCAGCGGGGAGCTTCTCCCTCTGCCTGCCTCTCCCCCTGCTTGTGTTCTGTCTCTCTCTCTGACAAATAAATAAATAAAATCTTAAAAAAAAAAAAAGAGGCTGTTCTCCAGGTCTCAAATCCACCCTTTTGCACCCCTTCTTCCCCAACATACACACTTTTCCTTTCCATGGGCTGCCAGCATATTCTCCATGTTGCCCCATTCCAGCAAGTCCAGCCCTCCCAAAACCCCTCTCACTCTACGGAGACACTCATTCCCATCCGTCACCAGCAGTCCCCCTCCTCCCATAAGTGACACGTGCGGATCTTTTTAACCTGGTCAATGGGCAAATGTGGGTCTCCTCCAGAGCAACAAGCATTTATGTTTAACCTGGGCCTTTACCCTCTCTTAACCCTGTCAGTCACTTTAATGGTAAGAATTCATATGCTCTGACCTTAGGGAATTTGGGGGGGTCACCGGAATCATAGCTGCGTAAGCATTCATTTGTTAGTCACACAACACACCTTATAACCACTGTGTCCAAGGAGTTTGCTATGTGCTGTGAGAATAGCAAATTTATTCCTGAATTTTACGAGTCAGCACAGATTTCAAATACTTTGTTCCATTGTTTCCACAAAAATATTCGTACTCGACAATCCACCTTTCCTTAATTTTAATTCAGGCAATATGGTCACCACAGCTGAAGAGGTCCAAAAAATGGATCTGACCCTACCCTCAAGAAGGAAATAGTCTACAGGGAAAGAAGGCAAGAATGCTCCTGGCACCTACGTGCTGCTGACTGCCCACAGCCTGGAGCCGTGGCAGGCCGGAGCTGAATGTGCCAGAACCCCAGAGCCTGAGCAGTGCCTGCTACTTCTGTGCCCCAAAATGCCTGTCAAACTGAGGCATCAGAGGAGGCTGCAGACAGCCTGTCTGCTTAGGACACCCAGATAAACCACGGGAGGTGGTCGGAGGAAGGGCAGAAGACTGAACACTGACTGAGACCAGTTGCTCTCTATACATTCTCTTATTCAGCGTTTCATTAAACAATCCGACAAAGTAGATGTTACTACTGCCATTTTACAAGTAAGGTTAAATAACTTGCCCGAGGGCACCAAACTGGGACGTGACAGGGGCAGGCTTCAAGCCCAGGTCTCTCGGACACTTCACCGCAGCCATGCTTGGCTGACTCCCTGTTGGAAGGACTTGGTGAAGGAGGTGACCTTTGAACTGAGGCCTGTTACAAAGTCACTTAAGATAATATACCCGCATTGTTTCGGTTAATGCAAACAGGTAGCAGCTGAAGCAGCAAGGAGGAAAAAAGAGCCTGCTGACGGTGGGGAGGGCTTCTTTCCACTCCTGAGCAACTCCACAGAACCCAAGAATTCCCCAGCTCTTGTCTGGCACTGCCCTCCCCACCCCTGCTCCTGTCCAGTCCCCCCTCCTCCCCTGCCCAGACATCCAGAATGCCGCCTGCCCCCACCAAACCCCTCGGTTACTGGGAAACGTGATGTCAGTACTCCAGCAACGTCAGCCACCAGCTTGGGAGGTGAGGGATCCGACGGAGATTACTTATCTCCCCGTGGCCCCAGCCTTTCTCATTTCCTGCCGGCTCTATTTGCACACTTCCCGGCTTCCTCCGGCACCCCGTTCACTCGCTACTGACGCTGTCTTCCCCTCCCCCCGGCGGTGGACTGAGGGCAAACAGGGCTCTCTGAGTCACACAGCTCCCCCTTTCTCTATCCCTTCTTGCCTGGGGGTTTCAAGAACTAGCCCACTGCCCTTCCTCTCGAGATCAATGCTGCATCCTTGTCTGACCTTGGGCGGTTCAGCCTTTCAGCCTTGTTCCCCTCCTTTATAAGGCGGAGATAAAATGCCCTTGGTCGTGCTTCCCTTCCTACTTAACTCACAGGGAGATGGTCAACATGGCAATGTGAATGTTTCAATGAGCAAAAAAAGCACAACCCCAGAAAATGCCAGGCCTTAGCCATCATCACTACTTCAAAGTCGGAGAGGGCTAGAATTTCTCCTCATTGAGACAGGGCCCTGGCCCCAGTCCTCTCGGCCTGCCCACTCTCCCAATAACCGCACTGCAAGCCCCCACCCCACCATGATTCCCCTTCCTCCTTTGGGAGGCCCAGCAGGGTCCTGCCCTTGCCAGGGCTGTGGCAGGCTGCCCCCTGCCGACCACCGGATGCCTGACCACGGCGGCCCCTCTACTCCCGAATTCTGGACCAATATTGCCGTCTGGTGGTCAGCAGAGGCACTCCTACCAAACTGAAGTAATTCAGCTCTGGTACCTGTTCAACACAAGGTCCTTTGAGAGGGAGAGGAGATGGAAACCTCCCCGTCTGGTCCCTGAGATCTGTCTCCAGGATGCACACAGATCTCCCCATGCCAGGTCAGGGCTCTCAGAGGAAGCACCTCAAACTGTGCCCAGAAAGCTCCTGGGGTTGGTGGGGTGGTGGGGAGCGAGGGAGGGAGGAAGATGCTAACTGGACGGGTAACTAGCCTGACGTGGAGGCAGCCCTGTCTGCACCTGCATACTTCATTTTAGCGTTCAATGCCACCTATAACCCCTCCGCATCTGTTCCCACTATGGCCCGGTCCTTGGTGTACCCTACTTATTAAACCTTCTGGCCTCCATGGGGCGTTCACAGCATTGACCGGTGATCAAAGAGCCGGTGACACATTTCTGTGTCCTCTCCTTTTCTGGACCTATAGTCCCTTTTATAGGTGAAATTCAAGGTAAAACAGAGCCACAGCCCTGCCTCTAACAGGAGAGAGTGGGGAGTTCCCAGAGGAAAAAGAAAAGGGAAGGGAGAGGGGGCCCAGCATGAGACCTGAAGTGCCGAGCACCGGCTTCTCCTGGAGACCCTGAAACAGTCCCAGGAAGAGGTGATGACAAAAGAGAAGGCTTCTCAAGCCTCACAAGAGGAAGTGGACCCAAGAGACACGCATCGAGGTCAGAGAACGGCCATGCAGAAGGAAAGACAGCAAACCGAGCTGCAGGGAGTGCCTGAGCCCTGCGGCCCCAAGGCACAGGAAACAGAGCAGAGCCCCAGGACCAGAGCAGGGGGGCAGAGTGCCAACCTGAGGTTCTGGCAGTGCAGAGCAGCTGGAAGAGAGAGCCCTGGAGCCACCAGGGGAGTGCGGCTGTCGGCCCCTGGGGCGGCGGCCTGCCTGGGCCTGGGGCACCGGGGCCCAAGTCCTGAGCAGGTGCCTCAGCCGAGCCTGGGCAGTCAGCGACAGTGCCAGGCTGCTAGGGCCACCCCGGGCTAGAAGCCCCCACAAGAATGTTCGGGCTATTGCCCAAAAACCTAGCAAATGAGCATGCTCTGCACCACAGGACCCCGTGTAGGGCTTGGTCCCAGAACCTATCACTATAACCCCCTCAAACAACGCCCCCTGGCCTGCACCCAAAAGAATGCCCTGGGGGTGGGGCTACAGAAGGAACCGACTGCCCCTGGGGGTAGGTGGAGCCCAGCCTTGCGGGGGACAGAGAGGGAGGCGTGTCAAGGGAGGAGCTCAGATCAGGCTGGGGGTCGGCACTAGAAGAGGGTTTTCTCTGTTCATTCCGACTTGGCACCTCATTCTGCACAGAACTTTTTGGAAGTCGGAGGGAGGAGGACACTCAGAGTGAGGTGTTTCCCTCAGCGAGGACTCTGGAATCCCCTGGACTCAAGAGGGAGGGGGGCATTCCCAGAAGCATCAGCTGCCAGGCACCTCAGAACCCTGGCTTGGACCCTGACCAAAGAGTGCTCCCAACTGCTAAATAGGCCAGGGGCCCCGTTTCTCTAAGCCCTGCATCGCTCCCTCAGGGGTGAGCCCTGCCCCTCCCTGAGTCACCCCAGGGAGAGAGGGGGAAAAAAGGGAAGAGAAAAGAGGCATTGACTACAGAGGAAGGAAAAGGAAACAGCAGAGGAGGGAGGAGAGAGGCCACGCAGGAGTGGGTGACAGAGGAGAGCGGAGAGGGCAGATCTAGGGCAGATCTAGGGCAGGGGGAGATAGGGAGAGGGCAGGCAGAGCATCCCAGAGGGTGCCCCAAGAGCAGGGCGGCAGGGGCGGGGAGCCGAGGGGGCGGGCCGGCCATGTCCCACGGGACCTACTACGAGTGTGAGCCCCGGGCTGGCCAGCAGCCACTCGAGTTCTCAGGGGGCCGAGCGGGGCCCGGGGAGCTGGGGGACATGTGTGAGCATGAGGCCTCCATAGACCTCTCCGCCTACATAGAGTCTGGGGAGGAGCAGCTCCTCTCTGACCTCTTCGCTGTGAAGCCGGCACCTGAGGCCCGAGGCCTTAAGGGACCCGGGACCCCCGCCTTCCCCCACTACCTGCCGCCTGACCCGCGGCCCTTCGCCTACCCCCCACACACCTTCGGCCCTGACAGGAAGGCCTTGGGGCCTGGCATCTACAGCAGCCCAGGGAGCTACGACCCCAGGGCTGTGGCCGTGAAGGAGGAGCCCCGGGGGCCGGAGGGCGGCCGAGGGGCCAGCCGCGGCGCCTACAATCCTCTGCAGTACCAAGTAGCACACTGCGGGCAGACGGCCATGCACCTGCCCCCGGCCCTGGCGGCACCCAGCCAGCCCCTGCGCGTCCTCAAGGTAAGAGCAGGTCCCATCTCGTCCCTGCCGCGCCGGCGCTGGAGGGGGGCCCCGCGCCGGTGCCCTGCGCTCCCGCTTGCGCTAACGAGTCCGTGTTTGGTGTTGCTCTGCGAGACCGACCCACCCCCAGACCCTCTGTGCTCACCACCCCCACGACCCCTCCTTGCTTCTCTGTCAACCCCCTCTCATCCTGAACCCCACCATGCGGCGGGGATCCATGGTGTCCCACAGCCCCTGTGACCAGCTCACCTGCCCAGACCTCGGGTCCCAGCGGCTTCTCTGCGGCCCATCAGCCCCTTCCTCTTGTTTCTCTGCCGCCCGCTTCTAGAAGAGGAAACGCCCGCAGGTCGTAGGGCTGGAGACTCGAGGGAGACTGAGGGAAAGTGTCCTCAGACGGTGTGGGAACGTGAAAGGGACTTCGGGTCAGAGCAGGGCACCCTCGGCACGCGGCTCGGGATCCCCGATCTCTTTGCTGCCCGAGCGCGCTCCGGCCCGGCCTGCACCCCGCTTCCTGGCCAGCCCTCACCTCTCGTCCCTCTGTGCCTCCCCCTCCAGGCCCCTGTGGCCGCCGCCGCAACCCCCTGCAGCCCCCTCCTCAAGGCGCCATCCCCAGCTGGCCCCTCGCACAAAGGCAAGAAGGCGGTGAACAAGGACAGCCTGGAGTACCGGCTGCGGCGGGAGCGGAACAACATCGCCGTGCGCAAGAGCCGAGACAAGGCCAAGAGGCGCATCCTGGAGACTCAGCAGAAGGTGCTCGAGTACATGGCAGAGAACGAGCGCCTCCGCAGTCGTGTGGAGCAGCTGACCCAGGAGCTGGACACCCTTCGAAACCTCTTCCGCCAGATCCCCGAGGCCGCCAACCTCATCAAGGGCGTGGGGGCCTGCAGCTGAGCCCTGCTGGCAGACTGTGGCACCAGCCTCCCCCACGCCCCCACCCCGGCCCAGCCTGACTCTGGGGATCCCTACCCTGCTGGGGCCCTAGAGCCGCTCACAGGCCAAGCCTGAGACAGAGACCACGGACAAACGGCAGCGGGCGGCAAGGGAAGAGGGCGGACCCCAGCATAATGAATCTGTGGCTGAATAAAATTGCACTATGACTCGGTAATGGGCCTGCACACTGGGCCTGGGCGTGGGGGGGGGTGCATGTGTGACATGGGGACTTCAAGGGCAGGGAATGCATGTTGCTGGGTCTGCATACCTCTTGGCTCCATGCCCAAATGAATATCCAAGAATACAGACACACTGCCCACAGCTCTCCCCCAACACACCACACGCCAGGCTGGGTGGCTGTCACTCTACTCTTCTCTCCCCCTGCCCCCACCCCAGCCCGCTCTATCCTTCTGGATGATGAAGGCACCCCACCCCCGCAACCCCACTGGACCTGGAGCAGCCTCTGGATACTTCCCTAACAGAGTTCTGTGGCTTGTGGGGAGATCCCAGTGCCACCCAGTCCCTTATGCCTAAGCCTGCTGACCCCAGCACCTGGAAATATAGGTCTGGGAGCTCCTGTCAGCTTCCAGACGGCTCTGCCATATTCAGAGTCCCCTAGCTCTGAATCCGGGACTCGACCCCTTCTTTCCAGCTCCACAACTTGAGCCCACCAGGCTGACATCCCCCCGTGGCTCCCACCCACTCCCTCATTGTCCCTCACTCCCTGGGACTCAGGTTCCGCATAGCACTAGAATCTGAGTGCTTGGGGGAGGACGCCGATGGGAAAGGCCTCAAGACCTGTGTGAACCAGAGAAAGTTGATAATGAGGAAAACAACCCACCTCTGCCAGTGAAACTCCTCGGGTGAATCATTTTCCCTTTCATAGAACTCTAGCCCAAGAGCCTCCATCTGAATTTCCCTCCAGTTTTTTTACTAGCTGTGTGACCCAAACCAGTTACCTCTCTGTGTGCCTCAGTTTCCCCGTCTGCACCATGGGGGTAGCATTAGACCCACCTGACGGTGTTGTTCTGTTCATAGACAAACATGGCCTGGCACATGGTAAGATGAATAATCATTATTATTCCATTTTGCTAGAACTGAAAGGACCTTAGGATCTCATCTAAACTTCTCACTTTGCAGGTGAGGAAACTGAGGCCTAGGGGGTGGGGGGGGTAGTGCTTAGCCAGAGTCACACAATTGCTTAGAGGCAGACCCAAAAATAGCTCCAAAAAAAATCACGAATCTCAAGAGGTGCTGGAGGAGACCTCAAGAGATCGTCTGGTGGGCTTTGGCCTCAGACGAGCAAGATAGTGTGAGCCACATCTTACAGATAAAGCGGCTGAGGGCCAGAGGGGATAAGAGACATTCTCCTGAAGCTCTCGCCGTCCCTTTGCTGTGTCAGCACATTGCACCTGTCTCTAGGCCATGCTCACACCCTCCCCACGGAGGCACACAGCGTAGGGCAGGCCTGCCAGTCCCATTCAGTAAGTAACCAGAGACGTGAGACGCAGTGGGGACCGGAGTCTCTCCTAGACCACCAGTGATTTGTAGGCCACTGCTGAGAAAGCCCGAGTTAGATATCAAGGAATAACTTTCTGAGAGGGGGAAGACAGGATCCTCCCAGTCTCCTCTCTCTCTCCCACCCTTCCCCCCATTTCCACATCCCCAGCAGCAGAGACTTCCTACATCTTGGGCATCCGTGTGCACCATGCCTTCCTCACCCAGAACTTGGTCCCTCTCCTGCCTTTGCCTCTGTGTCCCTCAGGCACCCTCTCTGACCCCTGGCCCTGGAAGCTTCTGCCCCAGATCTGGTCCAGGCAGATAGATTTGAATGTTGCTAGATGGTTTATTCCCTCAACCGAGGGCCCTCCTGAGTTCGCAAGGGGGAGGCGCCAGTCTCCGTGGATGCCCGGGAGAATCCCGCAGCTCCCTCCTAGCCCAGGGGGATGGGGTTGCATAAGGGGGGTTTGTACAGAACAGGGTAAGTGACTCAACCTCCGGATTTCCTCCTCTCAGCTCAAGACCACTGCCCCTTGACTTATTTTCAAGGTTCTGGGTGATGCGACCTTTGGTTGCTTCAGCATCAACCCCGAGCTGCTTTCCCACCGCTCGGAACTGGGTCTTCTCCCAGCCCCCCACCACCCTGCGGCTGCTCGGGGCGGGGGCCTGGCACCAGAGCTGGAGAAGAGTCACAACCCCACTGCGAGAAAAGAGCACACCTGGTCCCTTCTTGAGCACAAGTGGCGAGCATGCCCCCAAATCTCTGGCAGATCACGTCCCAGGGAGGTGACAGGTAGCCAGAGGTGGCACTTTCTGAATGAAGCTCTTAGCCTGCCCTCAACTGGCGTGGGCCAAAGTAACTTATTCAACAAGTATTTGTTGAGCATCTTTCCCGTGCCGGGCCCTTGCCAGGTGTCGAGAACACCGTGGTGACCAAGACAGACCCAGCTCTTAGCTGAATGGATGGGAAGAAAAAGGCAACAAACAGGTGCACTGGGTGTCTCCCTTTGCCGTTCTAGGTCCCCTCGACCCCTGGTCATCCGACTGTGCTCCAGGCACAGGGTAAAGTCCAATGCTTATCCTCCAACTCTCTCCTGTCCAGGACGGGCACCCTCCACTGCCCCCTCCCACACGATGCCGCCCTTATGGTCTTGGGAGCAGTAATGGAGCCTGCTAGCTAGCCAGTTCCTGCATCATTCCTTGCAGCTTTTCCTCAGCCCCGTTCCTTCACGCCTCTGCAAAGCACCTGCAGTAAATTCATAAATTACTCCATTCAGGGAAACCAAATAAACAAGCAGGAAGGGAGGTTATTTTCGCTAGGGTGGTCAAGGAAGGCTTCTCTGAGGAGGTGACATTGAAGTTGAAACCTAAAAAATGTCAAGGAGGAGACAGATGTGCCAAATTGGGGGGAAGACCTAAGACATCCAATGATCAAGAAAAAGAAAGGAAGCCAAGTGAGGCTGGCTGAATGGAAAGGAGGAAGAAAGGGATAAGCAAGAAAATGTCTTCCTCTATCTAGAACGGAATTGCCAAGAACTTTCCATTCCCTCTCCGGGAGAGCTCAGTCCCTAAGAAACTGATGTGGGAAAGAGAGCAAGCTTCCAGCACCCAAGCCCCTTCTCCTGCTCACCCCCACCCCCACAGCAGAGTTGCTGCAGGGAAAGAAGAGGCAGAAAGAAGGAGCCCCAAGGCGCGAGTCCTCAGGACACGGTGACTTTAAGAAGCAAGCAAATCAGGGTCCAAACGGCACATACATGCATTTCCATTGCTTTAGACTCCACAGTGGGCTCAGGCCCACTTTTCCTTCAGGAGCTGAGCGGGGGACCGGGATGGGAGTGCTGAGCTGAAAGTCAGGATCTCAGGCCTGGGGGAAGCGGCCAAGGAGAAGGAAGGCTGTTTGGTGATACCGGGAAGAGAGAGGAAGCTGCCCAAGGTGAGCCTGCCAAGGTCAGTCCTGCAGTGGCTGCTTGTGAAAGCCGCTCCCCTGCTCGGTGCACACCTCCCCACCCCACCCCCCTCGGATTGCCACATGCCTGGGCCCCCAGGGCCCCCATCCCAGTGTTGCAAGATCCCGGTTGGGGTTGTGGGGGTGGAAAGGGGCCTCTTCACCTCCACCCCTACCCTGGCCAGCCAGGGAGGGGGCTATGGGATGCAGGGGGCTGGATGGGAGATGCTGAGGCGGTGATAGCCAGGGCTGGCTGAGGGCCTGGGTGCCTCCCCTCTGACAGGCCAGCCACTTCCTGTCACCCTCGCTGGCCCCCAACAAGCACACCTCTCCTTTCAGCCTGTGCTGCTCCTAAATGGGAATGTTCCAGCTTGGACAGGACTCCTGGCTGGCCTCCGTCAGTGCAACTACAAGCAGGCCTGGCCCCAGAGAATCTTCAGTGGAACAGGAGAAGTTCCCTCGGGCTACCCTGCTAGAGACTGTGGCGGTTATTCTCGAGGAAAATGGTTGCCACTGGCCGTCAATTCTGACTTCCGGGATAGCGGAAGGGTCCTAGGACTTGGGAAAAGGCAGGCTTCCTAACCGGGAGAGCCCCACCTACAGAGCTGTGGCCTCCCCTCTGGTTTTAGAAACAGAGATCTGAGGTAGGTAGAGGCAAGCCACCTACAGAATGGATCCCCCAAGCCCCCCAAGCCGGACTTCGCTGCGAGGCCCCAAACTGCCCAAACCTCTGTTGCCCCCCACACCTAGCACCGCTGCCCCTGGCCAGGCCATCCCACCCTGCTGCAATCGGGACGGTTTGCAAAACGCCTGCCGGCTCCCGCTTTGTCACCATCTGAGGTTAGGGCTGCGCTCAGGAGATAAGCCCAGGCCCCACCCGCCATCCAGAGTGAGCCGGCGGGCCTGCTGCAATCGGGACGGTTTGCAAAACCCCTGCTCGCTCCAGCTCTGTCACCATCTGAGGTTAGGGCTGCGCCCCAAGATAAAGTCTAGCCCCGCCCACGGGCTGGGCCTCCAAACCTCTCAAGCAGCATGGCCAAGAGACAGAGCTCCTGGGAAGCCACTCAGGGTCTGGAAGCCTCACTCAGGCCCAGCACAGAGATGCCTCCACCTGTCCTCCCCTCCCCGCTTTACCCCTCCACCCCTAACCTCACCTCTGCGCACCCATCCTCATTACCACCCTCTCCCCACACTGACCATCTGCTCTCCTCACTGTCTACCTTCCATCCCCACCCTCCCTCCCCACTCACATCCGTCCTGTCTCCTCACCACGCCCATTCATGTATTCATTTGCTCAAAAAATTCTCATAACACCTACTCCAGGCTGGACACTTTGCTTGTTATAGAAGCTACAGGATAAACGAGGAGAGCAGTCCCTGCCCTCGTGGGACTCACAGATTCATGAGGGGGACAGACACACATAATACCACAAATAAATTGATCATTCCAAATGGGCAGTGCTATGTGGCTAAAGTAAAGGGTGACCGGAGCGGATGTTAACAAGGGCACCTGACTTAAAGGTGAAGGTCAGGCAAGGCTTCTTTGAGGAAGTAACATGCAGACATCTGAAAGGTGAGGAGTCAGACTGGCAAAGAGCAGCGGTTCCCAGCCGACCGAGAAATATATGCTAAGGCCCCAGGCAGGCCCTTCCTGGTCACTGACAGGCTGGGGGAGAGGCCAAGTCAGAGAGGGGCTGAGGCCACATCTCCCTCTGATGGAATCCAGAGCATGAGAGGGAGGAACCACTTCCCAGAGGAAGAGGACTTTTCCTGTCCTCTAAGGAGAGAAGGGACAGCGGCAGGCACAGATACAAGCACAGGGAGGGTGTGGCAGCCGGGTCTGTCCAGTGACTCCGTCATCACAGGGACCAAGGTGCAGCGACTGAGCAGGAGGCTCTGAGGAGCAGGCTCGAAGGTGCAAGACCCCAGGAGCCGAGAGGGAGGAGGACTGAGATTTCGGACTTGAGAGAGCCCCGTTGAAGTCAGTGATGACAATGGAGTGACCACAGGCTGTCCTCTGGGGTGATTGCCCTCGGTGGTCCTTAGCTGCTGGGGGCCAGTGTAGAGAAGACACACGTTGGGAGGCAGGATGCACGGGACAGACAGTGAAGGGGAGTGGGGGGCACTTTCGAAGGAGGGATTTGGTGATGAGCCTGGAACCCCAGGTGGTAGATGAAAAGACAGGAAGGGCCAGCGGTTCTTCCATGAGCCCCTAGAAGAGCTCCAGTGAGCCCACTTGAGCAAACAAACCGTAAGGAAAGGAGATCTTATCAGAGAGTGTGATGTTCGATTCAGTTATTTCATAGGTGCTGCAGTTTCTGGTGATGATAAGGCTCCTGGGAGTGGCTTGCTGAGGTGGAATGGAGAATGTTCGAGATGGGCGAGTGAAGGAACTGAGGGCTCAGTGTGCTGGATGGAGAATCCACACGGACGATGACACCACCAAGACATGCCCTGCTCATCCCCATCCTCTCCCACACCCTGTCCTCGTCCTAGTTGGCCTCTACCTCCTCCCCTTTCTCCTCAGCACCCTCCCTCCCAATCCCTCATTTCCTCCCTCTGCACCCTGCTCTCACCTCATCCCCTCCTGTCCTCTTCACCTTCTGCTCTGCGATCTGCCCCGCCCTTGGCCCCGCCTCATGCTCTCTCTACCCTTCTTCCCTCCTGTCTCCACCTGTTCTCCCCACCCCCCTCTTTCTCATCCTGCTCCTCTGATCCATCGATTGTACTTTTACTCGCCTCGCTGTGCACTTGAGAACACGATAGCATGGTGGCTTAAACCCCACATTCACCACCGACCCACGCTGCCTAATTTTGCTGTGCCTGGGTTGTAAAATTGGGCTAATTATAATCTATCCTACCCTGGAAGGTTGCCAAAAAGAATACATGATTCTAACGCGCTCACAAGATGTCTGGGCACAAAGGGAATGCTCAGATAACTGTTATTCTCACCCTCTCTTCTTACCTCCTCTCTTTTCTCCCAGCCACCTTCCCACCTGCATTATCCCTCTGTGCCTACTTAGCACCTCTTCAAAGAGGCACAGGCGAATCAGATTCAGCCCCTGCCCACAGTCTAGCAGGGCAACAAGCACAAAAATAAATGTCAGGAGAATATAATAAGTGCTACTTGAAAGATGTGAAAGAATGTGCGACGCAAACCACCTCTGCCCCAGGGGAGTAAAGAAAAAAAATCTCAGCAGGCGGAGACCCTCTCAGCTGGCTCTGGAAAGACGAGGAAGAATTTGCCAGGCAGAAGCAGGACAGTGGTATTTCAGCAGAAGAAACACGAGGTGTTTCTTGAGCTGTTTCTGCTGGAAGGTACAAAGTTCTGCACGCATGTGTGAAGCTCGGAAGAACCCCTGCCCTGGCTGGGGCGCACCCTCCTCGGCGCGGCCACGAGGGGGCAGCAAAGCATTAGGAGTGACTGCAGTGGGGCGGGGAAACCTGAGGAGAGCCACACAGACCTTGACCCCCTTTGGGCCCATCGCCACCGGGAGGGTTTTCCGCCCAGCCAGGAAAAGGAGGGCGTCTGACACCTGGATAAAAGGGTTTGTCTTAGAAAAAGAACAGGAGTCCCCTAAAGATCTGTACACATGTCAAGAACGGAGCAGTTCTCCACTGAGTTGAAAGTGTCTGTAGAGTATGAACCGCTGATGTGACTTGGTATTGACCATGAGCCAGACACTGTTCTCAGCACCTTACAAATCTTCTTTTTTTTTTTTTTAAGATTGTATTTATTTGACAGAGAGAGACACAGCAAGAGAGGGAACACAAGCAGGGGGAGTGGGAGAGGGAGAAGCAGGCTCCCCGAGAAGCGGGGAGCCCGATGCGGGGCTTGCGGGGCTGGATCCCAGGACACTGGGACCATGACCCAAGCCAAAGGCAGACGCTCAACAACTGAGCCACCCAGGTGCCCCATAAATCTTTTTTTTTTTTTTTAAGTAGGCTCCAAGCCCAGCGTGGAGCCCAATGTGGGGCTTGAACTCACAACCCTAACACCTAACCAACTGAACCACCCAGGTGCCGTTTAAAAAGTCTTTGCTTTCTCCTCAAAGCAACCTTGCCAGGGAAGTACAATCATCCCCCTTTTGCAAATGGGAACCTAGAGGCATTGGGCCAAAGTCACCTGGGTAGAAAGCGGCAGAGTTGGTTGGGCTCCAGCGTTTGGCTGCCTCCCTTATAACTGGTCATTCCAGCCACAAGTCTGGTATGTCCAAGGATAAAATCCAGCCTCCCCGGGAAGTCAGCAGCCCTTCTGGAAACTCTTGTCCTGTCTGTAACTAATTAGCTGTGTTGCTTTGCATCATTTCACCCCTGACCTGTTTCTTCAAAAGTTAAGCAATGGGGTTAGGTTCCGTTCCTTCATCCACAAAATGATGACTAGGCCCTGGGGACTGTCGCGCGAGCACTGTGGCTACCAAGCCAGGCAGGAGGCAGGCTTACCTTGACAGAGTGCAGGACCGGAAGGGAGAGCCGCTAAGCCAGGGATGATTGCAGGAGAGGCCCCTCCTGTGAAGTGGGCTCCCTCCCCTCTGGCAAGTGTGGAATTTGGGCAGAAGGTGTTAAGTAAGAAAGGCTTCCCAGCATAATTAGAGGGCAGGTAGGAATTGGCCAGGCAGGCAGGGAAGGAGGGGTATCCAGGCAGGGGAAACAGGATGTGAAAGCACAGCGTGAGCAGAGAAAACAGGGAGTTCCAAGAGTTGGGTGAGAACATCTTTGAACATATTCTATTAATGTCCATTTTAAGAGGTGACTTTCCCTTCCAGCATGCCCATACGTGGCTCCGTGAAGCCTCATAGAGCCAACGTGGCAGCCTGTCCTAGGAGGTGTTCAGTCAGCCAACGTGTATTTGCTGAGCACCTACTAATTAGGTGCCCTACACAGATGGGGGAGGTGCCTGAAAGCCTTGCAGTTTCGTTAGAGTCCGCCCAGTTCTGATAGCGGGTTCAGGGACGTGCAGAAGCCTCGTTTGCCCATCTCCAGTGAGATAAGTAGGCATCTGTGAAGCATAGAGCGTCCCCACGCATAGCATTATGTTAACACCAATTTTTTAGTTCTGGGAAGGTTCCAAGGTTGTCTGCTCAGAAAGAGAGGAATGGGGATGAGAGATGAAAGAGGGTTAGGAGAGATTCCTGAATGAGGCAGGCTCCTCTCTGGAAAGATCAGTTGAGGCCTTGGTAGTAACATGGCCTCCTCCAACCCCCCACCATGCCACACACACATGACTCCCCACCTCTGGCACCCCCAGGAAGTAGCACCTTTGGCCCTTGTGGTTCACATCCAACCTCCTGGCGGGAACTGTAGATTTAGTCAACAACACTCAAATCTTGGAAAAATAAGCAAGAGAGGTGGAGATGGTATGGAGAGAGATAGTAGAGAGAGGGAAGCCAGAAGTGAGTGAGGCAGGAAAGAGGGGAGCCCAAGACAAGACCCAGGGCAGGTTAGGGAGAAACACTTGCAGGATGTTTCTACTACCGCTGCTCCTGCTAGGGACTGCCGCGAGCAGATGCCTGCATGAGGAGACCCAGAAATCTGTGACCCTTCTCCGGCCCCATCTCTCCCAACCTGCCCCCAACTTCCGCTCTTCCGCCCTCACCCTGCCTGACTCCCGTGACCCTCAACCCCTGCGAATCCGAACCTGCTATATCAGAGACCCTGTATCAGATGGAGCTTGGGATCCTGAGGGAGCTGGGATGAGAGGGGGACCTGCAGCCCTGGCCCTGGCCGCAGCCAGGCAGGCTGCTCAGCAACTCCAGGGAATCTTCGCAGGTGAGTGGGGGAACAGAAGGAGGCAGGGAGGGCTGAGGAGCAGAGGGCTAAGGAGGAAGACAACCAGAGAAAAGGAACTCTAACATGTTGGGGTGAAATTGACCGCTCATCTTTTTAAGTCCCTCCAGTTCAAGGCCCCCTGCTTTTGAGTCGAGACCCCGCACAGTACTGCCATGCTGTCTGGGGGGACCCAGACACGCCAAACTACCACAGGTGAGTTCATGTCGTTGAGAATGTATATACTACCTCTTCAGAGGTACCCAGAAATGTCTCCAGCTCACCTACAGATATCCATTCTTGGCAGATGCAGCCTCTTGAACCCAGGGTACAAAGGAGAGAGTTGCCTGGGGGCAAAGGTGAGAGCAATTTCTCAGATTTGGGAATCTGAAGATCTCTAGCCTGCCTAGACTTCTCCAAGCCCATTAGCACCAAAATTACTTAATGTGCTTCCTAACAAATGTAGATTCCTGAAACCCTTCTCCCCCTGGCAATTTATTAAATCAGAGACCTGGGCGGCGAGGGGTGGCAGGAGTCCCTATTCTGATAAAGACTGTCCACTCCTCATTCCCAGTACCCAGTTCCCTACTGTCTTCATCTGCTAAGCTAGATGTTGCATTTCACCCCCGGCCAGATCCCTGACACCCATCTCCGTGGTTATGCATTGTGGCCAGAGCAGGGTCCCCCACAGCTGGTCCAGCCAGATGGGCCCGGGGTCCAAGACACTGATTTTCTCCTGTATGTGTGGGTGGCCCACACTTCCAAGTGCCATGGAGAGGTGAGACCCAAATCAAATCCCTTTCCCTGTCTGCCTTTCTTAAACTTAAATATCATGGGAAAGGGGAGGGAGCACAAAGGCAGTTTTTATTAAATTGTGCTTATTCTAGGTGACTCGGTCATGTTGATGAAGTTTGGGTGGGAGCTAAGCCCTTTCAAACCATCCCTTGGTACTGAGTTCCCCGGGTGTCCATTTTCAGGAAGATTTCCTCTGTGTTCCCTCACTTCCCTGCTTCCCACCTCTACCTTGTCCTGGCCCATCCACAGCCCTCTGTCATGGCCTATGCTGCCTGCTGCCATCTGGACTCGGAAGACAGACCCCTTGCTGGGACCATCGTCTACTGTGCCCAGCATCTCACCAGCCCCAGCCTCAGCCACAGTGACGTCGTCACGGTGACTGCTGCATGAGGAGTAGGAAGGCGCAAACAGGTTGGGGAGAGGGGGCAGGTCACTCAGCTTCCCATGAAGTGGAAGAATCTACTAAGGATGGAGGACAAGATGCCTCAGCTCTAGGAAGAGCTGAGTGGGCAGAGCGGGCTATAGAGTGGCGGGTCAACCTGCTCCGTCCCCCATCCCCCTCACCCTGCAGTCATTTGTCCTTAGGTCACACTCCATGAATTGCTCCATGCTCTGGGTTTCTCTGGACAGCTCTTTAAGAAGTGGCGGGATTGCCCCTCAGGACCCAGCGGTAAATGGGAGGAATGAGGGCAAGCTTCCCCACGATGTCAACAAGAGGGGATCACCATCACCCCACCAACTCCTTCCTTCCAGTTCTGCTCCCCCCCCTTCCTAAGTGTTCCTTTCCTCATATTGCCTTCTTCCCCTTCTGTGCTCAGCTAGAGAGGACTGTTCGACAAGGCAACAAGTGACAAGGCGAGATGAGTGGGGACAGCTGCTTCTCACCACCCCAACTGTTAGCCACAGCCTGGCCAGACACTTGGGAGTGCCGGGGGCTTTGCCGGGTGTTCCCTTGGAAGAAGAGGTGGGGACGGGAGCACCTGGCGGAGCTGGAAGGAAGAGGGTGCGGTCGGGTGGCAACCAGCTCCCTCTTCCCTAGGGTCCTTCGTCTTCGCACTGGGAGGCCCGACTGCTCCAGGGTTCTATAATGATTGCTACCTTTGATGGTGCCCGGCGCACTCGGCTCGATCCCATCACTCTTGCTGCCTTCAAAGATTCGGGCTGGTACCGAGTCAACCACAGCGCTGCGGAGGGGCTGCTGTGGGGCCGGGGTGAGGACAGGGGAGGATGGCAGAGGGGCCCTCACGACCCGAGTCAGCGTGAGGGCAGTGAGAGGCTGGGAGGGATTTTCTGCTGCTGAGGTGGAACCGAAGCTGTGAGCACAGCAGGCGCTGAGGGATGCCTGGCGTTTCGTTTGTTTGTTCGGAGGGCTCTCTCTCTTCCTGTCTCTCCAGCAGGATCTGGCCTGGAATTTGGCCTGGTGACTACGTGTGGGGCTGGCTCCTCAGACTTCTTCTGCACTGGCAGGTACGTGTGCTGCGTGGTTGAGGGGCTGTACGGCCATCGGGGACCCTAGTGGTCAGCTGCCATCCCTCCCACACAGCGGACTGGGCTGTCACTACCTGCATCTGGACAAGGGAAGCTGTTCCTCGGACCCCTTGCTGGAAGGCTGCCGCATGTACAAGCCCTTGGCCAATGGGGTGAGACGACTAGAGAGAACAGAATGAAACAGAGCGGCCCCGAGCGGAGTCAACGTCTAAGGCATCTCGGCAAACGCTTTTCTGCCTCCTGCCCCGCCTTTCAGAGCGAATGCTGGAAGAAGGAAAATGGGTTCCCACCTGGGGCAGAGAACCCCCACGGGGAAATTTACCATCCCCAGAGTCGTTGCTTCCTTGCCAACCTCACTTCACAACCGCTCCGTGAGGACAAGACCGGGCATCCCTCTGAGATCCCACACCCGAAGGAAGCAGAGCTCACCGGCCGCTGCTACTTACATCAATGCACAGAGAGAGGAGCATACAAGGTGCAGGCACAGGGGTCACCCTGGGCCCCATGCCTTCCTGGAAAGGCCATTCAGGTGGGTACCGTAAGTGAAAAGCCATATAGCACATTGGCAAAAAGGAAGTTTAAAAGTCCTCGGAATAGTAGCACTATCCAACTTATTTCGATGTTCATTCATTTTTTACTAAGTACCCGTTGAGTCCATGACCCCGATCTAGATTGTACTTTTTCCTTAGAAGGAGGGCTTGAGCAAGCAAATGAGGTCCTAACTATACCCTGCTATGTATTTCCTTGCAGATACCTGGGTACTCGGGTCTTCTCTTCTGTCCCCGCGGTCGGCTGTGTCAAACTAACGAAGTTACCAATGCTGTTACTTCCCCACCTGTGAGTCTTCCACCCCAAGACCTGTCATTCCAGCTGTCTTTTCAATTAGCTGGGCCCCCAGGCCACTCGGTGGGGAAGGAAGAGCTGGACGGGCTGACTGAAGCAGTACTCCAGGCGCTGGTGAGCAGAGGCAGCCCCAGCAGGTAAAGGGGCACTTCAGGCTGAGGATTTCTCCAGTGGGCCAGGGGAACGGCTTACGTGGGTTGCTTCACCACTCTCCTCTGAAGACTTTGTCCCACTCCTAAGCCTGTACCTGCTTCAGGAGATAGACTCTTCCAGGGACTCTACCTCCCTTAAGAGATCCAAATGTCCCTATAGGTGCTATTTCCACAGCCCCTCCACTACCACTAGTCTGGTGTTCACTGTGTACATGGGCAAGTCCCCTGGCTGCCAAGGGCCTTCAGTTGGTACGCTGCACAGGGCCCTGACCCTGACTCTCCAGAAGAAGCCCCTAGAAGTACATTTTGGAGGAGCCAGCTTTACCACAGGACACACCAAGTAAGATAATATTCCAAGTGGTTTTCTTTCAAATTCCTGGAGTCCAGATGTTTGAAATTGCATTAAGTACTCACTTGTATGTAGGTCCTAGACAGGATTATTTCAGAAAACAACTCATGTGATCACCTCAGGTCTGTCACTACGGGACACCTTTCCCTCCATAATAAGGGAGTCCTCCATCTCTAGGACATAGGGATCCCAGTCCTCTTCCTCCCTTGAGTACCAACGGGGCACCATGTCCAGTTTCCCAAACACCATAGTCTAACTCTTCCCTTAAACCATTTCCTTCACTGCCAAGTTAGGTCTCCTTCCAACAATTTAAGTTGCTGGGAGACTCAGATCTTGGTCTTTTTCCTACTTTCTATATTCCTCTGATTTCCTGTGTAGCTTACTGATTGGATGATGCAGGGTTTCATGAGCTCTGTGTATTAGGATAAAGGTGAAGCCCTTCACCTCCTAAGTCTAGGTATTATACCAAGCCAAATGTTACCTCTGTGTTCCTAGGTTGCTGGTTACCTTGGACCGTAATCCCTTTGTGACCCATCTAGCACTGTCCACAGGACTCTGCCTAACACTGCTTATTCTGGTGGGTGCACTGGGAACCGTGGCCTATCAGAAACGAGCTACTCTTCGGGTGGCACCATCTGCCCCTCACCATTCACCAGAGCTCCAAGACACAAGGGGCCCAGCTGGAGGAATAAGGGAGGTGTGATGTTACCCACAGCATGACAGGGTAGATAGGGCAGATTATTTCTTAGAAGACAACTGGATGGCAAGTGTACATTTCAGTTCTACTTTTCTCAGAATGCCTCTTCCTCTAGGTATCACCTCTATACTAGCCTTGTAATGAAAAAAAGCAAGAGACATGGTTCTGAAGATTCATTCTTTATTTTGATACAAAAAATAAACCCTTCAACCTATAGTGTCACTTGTTTTCATATCACAAGCAAACTTACGGAATAGGAATCTGTTACCAGATTCCTGCTCCAAGAATATCACGTATGCTTTAGGAAAAGTCATTGATATTTGGATTCAAATAAACATCAGTGTGAAAGGAGTAACCAATTATCTCCTTCTCCTGATTTTTCCATAATTTTACAAAATCATCACTAGGAAAGCTAATAGTTGGGACGTCACATAATTATGCCAGAATCTGGTAAGGGCAGTGAAACCAGCCATGTGAATCCAGTTAAACTGTAAAAACATGACCTTTTATTGTCCTTCTCTCCCGTTTCTGGAGTAGGAAGGCTCTACTTTATAGCCCCATGGGCCAGCAATATACTTGAGTTATAATGTGTAGGTTCCTTCTGGTTATACGTGCAAAAGAAGCCACAGAATTCTTGAGGGTCTGACATGTAGAAAGGAGCAAGCTAGGAGGCAGACTGCTGATCTAGATTTACTTAGATGGAAAACACTTATGCGAGCAATCCAGTTGATAGGCTGTTAACATTGAAATAACCAAGCCTTGGGGCGCCTGGGTGGCTCAGTCAGCTAAGCATCCAACTCTTGATTTCGGCTCAGGCCATGATCTCAGGGTTGTGAGATCGAGCCCCGCGTCGGGCTCGGTGATGGGCATGGAGCCTGCTTAAGATTCTCTCTCTCCCTCTCCTTCTGCCCCTCCCCACCCCCAAAGAAATAATCAAGCCTGTACTGGTCAACAAGTTCAGTCAGCTGATCAGGATACCATCCCTAGACCTTTAAGTGACACATTGGAAGTTCTCACAGTAAAGTTGCGACTCCATCAGCTGTGATTATCTTCTTTGTAATGCCCATCAGTCTTTACCAGCCGTAGCAGCCACTGCCTGGTAAAACTTTGCCACGAAGTCTGGCTCACTGACCTCCAGCTGCCTGACAAATTCATTGCGCTCTTGCTCAGCCCAGCCTCGAAACCACTGATCCCAAAGACGTAGCTGGCACTCAAAGATACAAGGTGGTCGGTTTGCTCCAGAAACACTAAGCTGCTCCAACCCTTCCAGCAGTGGCTGTAATTTTCCTGGCACCGCCTTAGCTACCAGGTCCTGTAGGAAACGTTCACGCTGCGGACCTGACCAACTGGCAAACCAGTGAAGAATACACTTCATCTCCTGGGAAGTGATGTAAGACATTAGCGGAGGGGAAGAGTTAGTAATACTGTCTGGTACTGAGGGTAAGGGAGAAGGGAAGGAGAGTGGCATCGAAGAGGAAGATGATTCCAGTGGCATCCTGAAACATAAAAGCACTGTTATATACTCTCTAGATAGAGTAACCAAAATACAACTTCCCAACAAGGAATCTTATCACAATCAGCATCTACAGATAAAATTACTTTTCAACAATTCAGTTTACAGGAAAACAACAGGGTACTTCATATAGGTTATTATCCAATCACCTTAGAGAAGGTAACTCAAGAATAACTTCGTTTCATACTTGCCAACGTTCCTGTTTTTCAAACTCATCACCCTCCCCAACCACTGCTTCTCTCCATTATTCTCATAAAAAAAAACTAAAAATAACCAACATATTTCTTGCTCATTCTCTGTGGCCTACTTCTATGTTCCAGGGTGAGTAAAGAAAAAATGATTAATGTTGGTGCATCTCATCTTCCTCAAAATGAAAAAAGGTACATATTTTTTAATCTAGTACATGCAGCTGGTCTGGGCCTAGATGCTAATCATTCCAGAGCTATCAACAGTGAGAAAATAAAAAAAAATTTTTTTAATCATATATGATGAAAGAGCCGCCTTTGTAATGTGCATATAGCCTCTGAAATACGCCCAGAACTTCGTAACATCCTTTACTTCCTTATATTTCCAGTAAAGCACCAGGAAAAATTGAAAAGCAGAGAGTGCCTCACCCAAAATAAGATAACACAGTAAGAAAAAATAGGCGAAGTCACATGTTTATTCAAGACTGAAAAAAGTCTGAGATCCTGGGTGGCTCAGTCGTTAGGCGCCTGCCTTCGGCTCGGGTCACGATCCCAGGGCTCTGGGACCGAGCTCCGTACGGGGCTCCCTGCTCGGCGGGGAGCCTGCTTCTCTCTCTCTCCCACTCCCCCCTGCTTGTGTTCCCTCTCTCACTGTCTGTCAAATAAATAAATAAAATCTTTAAAAAAAAAAAAAAAGACTGAAAAAAGTCTAGTTGGTTTGGTGGCTTAGGAGTATAACGTGTTACACTGCTGTAGATATATGACAATTGATGTCTTTGCACATTTATTGATGCCCTGCCATTGATTTGCATCAGTAATGCAAATAGGTCAGTCGACTTGAATAGATTTCAAGTTCCACAGTTTGAATTTCTAACAATGAAAACCTTAAACTACTTATCAGTGACCTATTTTACTGTTTGCGTTCCTTCTCCTGCAAGTTGGGTTTGTAGTGACAAAGAAAGGAACCCCTAAGCAATCAGCATCATCAGTTCGGTACCCAAACAGTCCAAGGAGATTGCCTTTTTCACAGCAATTCCTCCTAAGGAACTTTATTCTCTTACTCGGGTAAGGAAAAACTTTCTCCGAGTCTTGCCTCCACAGCAAACTCAAGTTCAACGATCATGAATTAGTTCACAGTCCGGGCCCCAAGGCACGGTGCTGCCACTTGCCCACTTTGGAGGCCATGAGCCTGGCATTCCAAGGACCCAAAGAGCAACGTAGTCTTAGATGGGAGTGGCGGGGATTCAAGAGATTGGGAGGCGGCAGCTGTATCGGTAGCAAGGCGGGAAGTGTGCCCTACTAGGGTAACCCGCAAACACCGAGTCTGACCCGGCCCAGAGAGGGACTTCTACCCCGCTTACCTCCCCTTTCCTCTCACAGGGCACCCGAAGACCGTCACAAAAGTGCTTAAATTCCAACAGTCGCCGCCGCTTCCATGTTTCCTGAAAACCCTAAGCAGGACCAGCCCGTCAGCCCACGCACTTCCGGTCCCGGACCAGCCCCAAACACCCAAGCGCCTCAGCGCCTCAGCCTTAGGTTCGGAGATAGCCGAGTAACTCCGATTTTGGTTATGCCAGAGTCGAGGGCTTCCGAGTACATTCGATTCAAAGCCTCGGTGAGACGAAAATAACCGAGCTCTGAAAGCAGAGCGAGGGAGGGGGAAGTGGCTGAGAGGAGGGAAAGAACTGATTGGCGCCGATGTGAAGACGGAAATACCCGAGCAGTTCCGGAGGAACCCGGGGAGTTCTGAGTGGTAATCGAGGGGTTGACTATGGCAGTGGGCGGGGTCAGCTCGGTACGTTCGAAGGGCGTTGGCGGAAATTACCGAAGATGCCCGAAGCCGTCGGGACGGACCCGAGTACCTCACGCAAGATGGCGGAGCTGGAGGAGGTGACTCTGGACGGGAAGCCTCTTCAGGCGCTGCGGGTGACCGACCTGAAGGCCGCACTGGAGCAGCGAGGCCTAGCGAAGAGCGGACAGAAGAGTGCTCTGGTCAAGCGGCTCAAAGGGGTGAGAAGTCGGCGTTGCCGGGGTGTCGGAGGGGAGCGGACCCGGTAGAGACGAGTCTCTGCCGCGGCGCAGGCGCAGTGTCCGGGCTCCGCGCGAGCTTGCTCAGGCCGCCAGCGCGAGCCTCCGGATCCGCGCGCACGGTAGTTGCTGAGGCTCGCGCTGGAATAGAGATAGCGCCGGTTCCCGCCCTAACGGCAGCGGCGCGAGCCCAAAATGGGAGGGTGCGCGCTACTCTCCCGGAGTGTCTTAAGCTCCTTCCTCCTTCCCCCACCCCCTCCTTGTTTGTGTCTGTGGCTTCGGCGCATGCGCTGCAGAAGGAGTTAAATCCCACTACTACCACCGGCGTTTGCTGGCCTGAGGGGGGCGAATTGGGCTGGGTCGGAGTTAGGGGTATAGTTGGGCGGAGGGGTTAATGGGGTTGGTGTCGGTGTTGGTGTCCGGAAGAATAGGATTGGGATAGAGTAAAATGACTACCTGATTAGATTAGGAGGTGAGATGAAGAGAAATCTTGATTTGAAGGGACTCGGTTATAGAGGGGTGTACAATTTATAGGGCATTCGGAAGCAATTTGGGCGGATAAGAGTTTGGTGAATCCTGGTGAGAGAGGTTGGGCAGGTTGATATATGTTGGGGGGTTTGAATCGATTTGAGTAGCTTAGGGTGGGATCGTCATGAGGTGGGTGGATTTGTGTGTATAGATTTGGTGTAAATGGAGGGAAGATGAGGATGTCTTGGTTTTAATTGGGGTTAATTGGGATACAAGGCCTGTAGTGCGGATTAGGGCTGGGTTCGCTCAAGGGTTAAATTGACGGACCGTTGCCTCTACAGAAGCTGACG
Source organism: Mirounga leonina (assembly GCF_011800145.1). Taxonomy (NCBI): domain Eukaryota; kingdom Metazoa; phylum Chordata; class Mammalia; order Carnivora; family Phocidae; genus Mirounga; species Mirounga leonina. The sequence goes on from NW_023270839.1 coordinate 7,552,098, forward strand.
GTTTTGTGTGTGGATTGGGTCATCCATAGCGTGGAGTCTGTGGTCATTTTGCTCTATAGCCTCCTTTTTGAAATTTTTATAGAGTTGATAAATCTAGGTGCCACTCTGTTGGAAACAATACAAGTTCACTCAAGTAGATCTTGTCCTGGGTAACTGACCAAGTAATTCAGTCAGGCCAAAACCAGCAGCCCCATGTTGGTTTCCTGTATTTGAAGCTGACTTGAGCATTTGAAGTCATTTTACCTGCATGGCCAGATTTAGAAGGGGCATTAGTCAGAAGTGCAGAAGATAACAGGGACTGTATGTAGTACTGGTTCTGTCACTGTCACTGATTTTATTACATAGCCACGTCGATGATTTTCTCCATGTGCCTGCATTTTACATTTGTATTTTGGGGAGCAGTAACCATGGCTACTTTTAAGGGTCTTCTGAAGATGAATGAGAATTAGTAAAAGGCTTTTAGGTCCCTGGAAAAGGAGTACAGGTTAAGTGTGTATGGTTAGTCATTGCATTCAGTGAAGAGATTGGGGAGGGCTTGGGGTTTATTCCCTTAGATTCTGACTTTTGCCCTTCTCTGTACCAGGCTCTAATGCTAGAAAATTTACAGAAACACTCAACACCCCATGCTGCATTCCAGCCAAATTCCCAGGTAAGAAAAAAGGTTCATTAGATAGGGTGGGCTCTTTGAATGCACAGACATATGGAAGGACATAATGATGTATACTTGATGCTTAATTCCTCACCAGTATTTTTCTAAGTTCCCTGGGTTGGGAATTTCCTCATAACAGCACAGTTGAGCTCTAATAAAGAATTCAAGAACCGAATTAGAAGAGCTATTAGTTAATTTCTGATACTTGCAATGGTATGTGCCGAAAGATGTGGCTCCAATTGATTAAGTGTAGTACAAGAATATGAAGTCATTTACTTGCCATTCATTTGGGGAAAGTAGTTGCTGTCTTTGAATGTAGATATGAAGTAGACAATCAGGGCAGTGTAAGAAAATACTTGCTGATCAAGAGTAAGTCTTGGGTTGACATAGATTTTTCAAGAATTCAATCCTGTCGAAATTATCCACCATCACTAGTGTTAATGCTAACTATGCACTTACTCCTAAATATCATTAATTCCTCTGTTACTTAGGGCAAGAAATTTAACCTTTGCAGGCCCTGCATTCCTAAGTTCCAATGTATAATAGAAAAGTTTGTACTATATCCATAGTTTTATAAGTGCTCTGCTTTGGTTCTGTAGAGCTGCTTTTGGGGGCTTCCTGGGAAATACAACCTTCTTCCCACGTGAGCAGGGGTTCACACTCCCCTCTTAATTAGATCTACTTTTATCTTGTATATTGAGTTTCAGTATAAGATATCTTTAGAAGAAATCATTCCACAGTTTAAAAAAATAAGATTTTTAGACTTTGTGATCTCATATAAGATTTTTTCCAGCTCTTAAAATCCCCTCATTATAGCATGTTACATACGTAAAGGAAAAATCCAGGTCTTCGTTAGTGCAGTGTTGTGTGGCTCTGGTACTAGATGAAGTCCCAAGATACAGTGGAAAAACAAGAGAGCCTTCCTACTCCCTGGTTACCACTTCATTAAGCTATATCATAATCTAGACAGTTTACAGATGTTTAGTTAAGTATAAGCTTAAGAAACTGCATAAGTTAATCAGTTTGTGATTATATTCTTTTCATTCATTGCATTTTAGTCTTTTAAGCTTTGCTTTTATTATTAACCTAGGATTTTTGCAGCAAATGTATATGCTCTCTAATACATGCAACCCACACTTCATCAATGTCCGTTGATTACCAAGAGACTCATCTGTATTTTAGGTGAAGATAAACATTTACCATGCTTAGGAAAGATGACTAAAAACATAAACAATATTCAGATTTTTTTCATTTTTTTGGAGTTCTAGTCGGACTTGCTAAGCTAGAAGGTTCTGGGAGAAGGACTTGCAAAGAGAAAACTGAAGGACAGAAGAGTGCTGTGGGAGTCTGTGTTGCAAGAAAAAATGGGAAAAGGGATTAAGCTCCTGGATTTTAAATAGTGTTACCAAGGATTTCTTCCCACCCAAAGAAAATGGAGTTAAAACTCTGTCTAAATGCTGAACAGACATCCCTTTTCTTAATCTTTTGCTTTCATACTCTGAGTACTGTTATTTGAATTTTGGAGATGCTTGACAAAATGATTCCTGGATAGGTAGAGATTGACCTTTTTTATATAAAAAAAAAAAAATGACCTAGTATGAATCAGTATTATTTCTTTTCAGTTCTTATTATTATGAAAAATGAAATTTAGATTATATTTGGATAATATTTTAGATTAAAATTTTAGATTAAAAGGCATAATTTTACAGGAATTTTTATTTTAAGCTATTTGGGCATTGCTGGTTGGGAACTGAATTAAAATTTAAGAAATTATGTGCAGTTCTTTTTGCCATCTTTTATGAATCATAGGGTTCTTTATTTTGGTCCTCAACAAGAGTAGCTTAGAAGAGGGCCTTCCAACATTTTTTTTTTTTTTTTAAAGATTTTATTTATTTATTTGACAGAGAGACACAGCGAGAGAGGGAACACAAGCAAGGGGAGTGGGAGAGGGAGAAGCAGGCTTCCCGCGGAACAGGGAGCCCGATGTGGGACTTGATCCCAGGACCCTGGGATCATGACCTGAGCCGAAGGCAGATGCTTAACTACTGAGCCACCCAGGCGCCCGGGCCTTCCAACATTTTGATTATCGTTCTTGGGCTCAATAAGGAGTAGAACTTTGCTCCATCGAATTTTCTTCTCTGTGTTTTCTTGGTTTGCTTTCCTTGACTTTTCTTTTTTCCATGTCTTCTACACAGATTGGCGAGGAAATGAGCCAGAACAGTTTCATAAAGCAGTATCTGGAAAAGCAGCAGGAGCTACTTAGGCAGCGTCTGGAACGTGAAGCCCGAGAAGCTGCAGAACTTGAAGGTAAGCCCAGACTGTCACAAGGAGTTTTTCATTCTTACTCCTGTCACTGAGTAGATAGGCCTGTTTAACTAGGCAATTTCAGGAATAAGGCTGAAACTGCTACTTACTTGCTTTGGTAGTTAAGCCAAGTGAGTTGTTTGTTTACCTTTCGTCAGGGAAGAAAACACGTAATTTAACTATCTGTTAGAAGAGGATTCCTGCCAACAGGAAGAATTATAAGTAAATTAAGCTACCCTTTAAATGAGGTAGATCTTAATCCCAGGGAGTTTTTCTCTATGTACTGTGCTCTTTTTAGTATATACTCTGTGTCCCGTGACTTTGCCTGATCTCCTTCACTCCTCTACATATTCCCACATGCTTAGCCCTTCACTCCCTCCCTGCCCCGACCCAATCTGTACTTTGCAGAAGCTTCAGCTGAGTCGGAGGACGAGATGATCCATCCTGAGGGAGTGGCTTCCCTGCTGCCTCCTGACTTTCAGAGCAGCCTGGAGAGACCAGAGCTGGAGCTCAGCAGACATTCGCCCAGTACGTATCTCCCTCCCCACTGCGCTGTTTTGTCAATCCTGCGTAGTTGGTGGGGGGAGGTAGTTAGGCCTCCTTTCATGCTAAGCCTCCATTAGAGTCCCAGGGAAATTCTGTGACATTGATACTTCACATCTGTTTATCATGGGAATTATGTCCTTTTGGAAGTCTGCTTTCCCCTCTATGTCGTGTTAACTCCTCAGAGTGTTTTTCTAAGGCAGTATGATGTTTCTTCTCTTCTGTATCTCTTTAACCTCCTCTATCTCTGGATTGAGCAGTAGTCACAACTCTTTGTCATTCCTTCACCAGTTGTATAGATTATCTATTGCACATCCAGTCATTCCCCGCCCCCAAATGGGTGTCTGCTGTAGTTTATTAATTCATTCAACAAATTTTTGTTAAGTGCCTGCTGTATGCCAGGCACATGCTAGGCACCAGGAATATAGTAGAAAAAAGACAAGTCTCTCCTTTAATGAAATGTATAGCCTACTGAGGAGATGGACATTAATTAAATTATTATATAATTAGCTACCATTGTGGTGTGTGCTCTGAGAGGCAGTGCAGAACATCATGTGAGCATATTACAAGGAGCTCTAACTCCCTGTGTGGAGCTGGTTCAGGCAAGATTGGTTTTTTCACATAAAAATTAAGCACCCACTTTTGTATAGTATTTCAAGCAAAAGTCTATAAATGCAGCCTTTGTCTTCTAAACTACGTAAGATGGTATACTTTTAGGAGAAAATGTATATAAGACATGTGGATAGTAAGTAGATATGTTAAACCAGTGTGTACATTAAAAGTACTTTAAATCATTATTAATGTTAGTGGTCATAGGGAAAGTGATCACTCCATATTTAATATTTTTAGAACGTGTGGAAGTTACTAGCTCTTCTGATTAATATAGAATTCCTTTTTTTTTTTTAATTTAATTTTATTTATTTATTTGAGAGAGAGACAACAAGCATGAGCGAGGGGAGGAGCAGAGGGAGAGGAAGAAGCAGACTCCCTACCGTGCAGGGAGCCCGGCATGGGGCTCAATCCTGGGACTCCAGGATCATGACCTGAGCTGAAGGCAGACGCTTAACTGACTGAGCCACCCAGGCACCCCTAGAATTCCTTTCTGAACATAGATTTTTAGAAGATACTTAATGGTAGAAGAAAAATAAGTTATTTTAGAGATCTCTTTTCTTCTCAAAAATAAGTTATTTTAGAGATCTCTTTTCTCCTCAAATACAAAAGTAGCAGAGCCTCAATTGATCCATTTTGCTCTTAGCACTCTTTTCCCTGATTGTAAAGCCAGGAGGAAGGGGAAGACTCTTCTAAATTAGTGTTTCTCCTCAAGTAAAAGTCAAGAGAATATTTATTGAATTTCTGCTATATACGTATCTTCATGCTAGAGTATATGGGGAGTTAGCACTTTGTAAAATCTTTTCAGAGAGAAGATAATTGCACATAAAGCCAACAACAGAAGATGGTGTGTTTTAAAGTGACATAAATAGTGCAAACAGACCATAAAAATATAGAGTAAAAGTTCTCTGAGGACTAGAGTGATTAGAGAGAGCTTCGTGAAGAAGGTGTAGGATTTGAGCTGAGCCCTAGAAATAAGTAGGATTTGAATTGGTCCAGAGGAGACAAGAGAGTATTTTTAGGAAGGAACAAAAGCATAAAGATAGGGATGAATGTGATATTTTTAAAGGATAGGTAATAAACGAATCTAGCCAGAGTAAAGTATTCTTTCATATTCAAGAGTAGTCAGAGGAACAATTAAAAAGGTACATTGGGATAATATTGCAAAGGGCTTTGAGTATCAAGCCAATGAATATGAGATTTTTTAGGGGGGACAAATAGTAGGGGGGAAGCCATTGAAAATTCTTGGTAGGAACATGATTTGATGAGGAACTCTCTTTAAAAAAAGAGAGTCTCTCTGAGTTCTAAATGTAATTTGAAATGAAAATGAAAAATGGATCCTGAAATAGAAATAAGGTTTCAAAAGCAAATAAAGATTTAGAATAAAGGTAACCAGTCTCTTCAGTCCTTTTTGTCATCAGCTGGACTCTCCCTGTGGTGGTAATTGATGAAGGGGGGACAAAAACAGATTGAAGAAGAGGAAAGAGAGGCGAAAAATAAAATAGAAGAGATGAATGTAGTAAATTGTAGAGTAGCTAACAATTGCCATTTGTGCTCTTCAGTGTACTCTCTGCCATAAACTTTCTTACCTCTGATCTTGGCTAGAATATGAATCTCATAGATGTGGTACAAAATTTGGTCAGGGTCCTAAATGGAGTGGTAGTTGGAGTTCTAGCGGTGTTTAGTTGGATCAGTGGTAATGCCTGGAGTTTACCCAGAAAATTAGATTCTTTCAAAATGTGCAATGTTAGTCTGCCATAGGCCAGTAAACTATTGGGAAGCCAACTTACTTGGATGTTTTGGGGGTTTTCTCTAAGATTTTCATTAAAGGAAGGTTTTTAGTAACAGTTTGTTAATCAGTAGTGGCACCTGAGGATATTTTTTTTGGTATTAAACTGTTTTTAAGAATATGGCTTCCTGGGCCCTACCCTCAGAGTCTCAGGGAATGTGAGTCCTGGGACTGTACATTTTTTTAAAGTCCCCTAGTAGTTAGTTAATCAACTCAATTTGTGACTGACTAACTGAAAGAATAGTTTTTCAGTATTGTAATTAATCAGGGTCTTTGGTTTATATTCCAGCAACCTCCTGTTTATGTGCTGTAGACAAGACCCCAAATAGGAAGAATTGGTTTATAACATCCTTCATGGCTCTCCTTCTTGACTTCTCTCTCTACCACTTTCTTCAGATTTTTCTTACGTGTTGGGAGACAGTATTCATCCTCCATAGTCAGAAGTCTAGACTTGCCTCTAGACCATGATTGGTTGTACAAAAATTCTTATTACTATTAATTATTTCAGAAAGAGTCCAATCTAGGAAAATAGAAAAACATTTAAAAATGGCTATCAGTATACAGATTCTTTAACAAAGGTATAGCTCCAGAGGATTTTAACCAGCCTTTTTCTTATAGGGCATATAGTCCTCATTCCTTTTTCTCTTATTAAATCTGGAAGCTGAGATTCTAGAGAAATGCTAGATAAGTTACTCAGCTAACATGAGTCAGATTTAGGTTTGGTGTCATTGCCAGGTCTCCATTCTGTTAATTCCTGCTTCTTATTCATATTCAGGGATTTGTTTTCTAGAATGAAGACACTACTTTCCTATATGGCCCTTATAAACATTCTTCACTTCTCTACTGTCTAGCAACCTGAAACCTTCTGACTTTGGAATCTTAGAAATCTTAGAATCTTAGAATCTTAACCCTCGCTTTTTTTTTTTTTTTTTAAGATTTTATTTATTTATTTATGAGAGAGAGCACGAGAGAGGGGAGGGTCAGAGGGAGAAGCAGACTCCCCGCTGAGCAGGGAGCCACGTGTGGGACTCAATCCCAGAACTCCAGGATCGTGACCTGAGCCGAAGGCAGTTGCTTAACCAACTGAGCCACCCAGGCGCCCCTACTCTTGCTTTTCAACGCCTGAAATATATTTCTTCACTTGCATTGGCTCCACCCTTTGCTAAAGGTGCTCAGTTTCTACACATCACATATTATTATTATTATTTTTTAAGATTTTATTTATTTATTTGAGAGAGAATGAGAGAGAGCGAGTACATGAGAGGGGGGAGGGTCAGAGGGAGAAGCAGACTCCCCGCTGAGCAGGGAGCCCAATGCGGGACTCGATCCAGGGACTCCAGGATCATGACCTGAGCCGAAGGCACTCGCCCAACCAGCTGAGCCACCCAGGCGCCCACTACACATCACATATTATTAACATCTGTTTTAAGACATTTAATGTGGCCATGTTCCCATAATAGAAGATGTCACTTTTCCCAGAAGCTTGTCTGCATCACATCAGTTCCTTACAGGGATCTAGAAAGTGATTCTTCATTTCTTCTTGTCTTTTCTTCTTTATATTTTGTGTTGCTTAGAAGTTCCTGTTTTATGTCTGAAGGTCCCCTCCAGTTATCATTTTTTTTGCAAAACATTCATGACCAAAACTTTCTGAATAGCCCACATCTCTTTGATGACTTAAGTGCTTCCAGAGAAGTAATCATCTAGAATCCTATCACTGCAATTTTACAGCATCAAAACAATTATGATCCAACAGAATAGCATTCACCTTTCAGTAAGTGGAGAAAGAGGCTATTTGCTTGTACATACCTAATTTTAAAATCACAACTCTAGAACTCTTTGACTTAACACATTTATCTCTGACCGACTTCATAAAACATGTCTTTTTCCCACCGCTTAAAATCAAATTTATTCAGAGCGTATAGGTGCTTATGGAGAGCTTGTTGTTCACCACAAAGCATCTTTAGTATGGCTTTAAATATGTGCATATAACTCCTGTTTTTAAATTAAAAAGAAAACAGAGAATGTTTCTTAGAACTTGCAGTGATAGGTAGGGATGCCTGGGTGGCTAATCGGGTTAAGCATCTGCCTTCTTAAGCATCTGCCTTCGGCTGAGGTCATGATCCCAGGGTCCTGAGATGGTGCCCCACATCGCGCTCCCTGCTCGGCGGGGAGCCTGCTTCTCCCTCTCCCTCTGTGTGCTACTCCCCCTGCTTGTGAGTGCATGTGCGCGTGGATGCGCAAGCGCTCTCTCTGTCAAATAAATAAATAAACGAACTTGCAATGATAAAAGCCAGTACTTGGGATGACTAGCCTATGAATTTTAGCTGTTCATAGGATTTGAAGAGTATATATTTTTTTCCAGACAATAGGATTTTTTTATCCTTTTAAAAATATTTATTTTGTTATTACAAAAAGTAGTATGTATTTATTAAAGAAAATTTCAAGAACTAGGGAAAAAAAAACCAAGTTTTTAAATCCTCCATAGTCTCACAAAATAAAAAAAAACCTCAGTTGATACTTGGCTGTATAATTTTCCTCATCTTTTCTTTGTCTATGTAAAGCTTAAAATATCTACAATATTCAGATCGTTATTGTCCCTCTAACCTAGTTAACCTCTTTTTTTTTTTAAGATTTTATTTATTTATTTGACAGAGAGAGACACAGCAAGAGAGGGAACACAAGCAGGGGGAGTGGGAGAGGAAGAAGCAGGCTCCCCGCAGAGCAGGGAGCCCGATGTGGGACTCCATCCCAGGACCCTGGGATCATGACCTGAGCCGAAGGCAGTCACTTAACCGACTGAGCCACCCAGGCGCCCATCTTTTTTTTTTTTTTTTTTTTTTAAAGAGAGAGTACGCAAGGGGACAGGGAGGCGCAGAGGGAGAAGGAGAGAGAATCTTAAGCAGGCTCCACATCCATTGTAGGAGCCCAACGAGGGACTCAGTCTCACATTCCTGAGATCATGATCTGAGCCGAAATCAAGAATCCAGTGCTTAACCAACTGAGCCACCCAGGCACCCCTTCTTTTTTATTTTTATTTATTTTTTAATTCTTAAGCATCTGGATGATTTTAAGACATTTTTTAAAAAATTTTTATAAAAATGTCCAACATGGGGTTTGAACTCCCAACCCTAAGATCTAGAGTCACATGTTCTACCAACTGAGGCACCCCCGAGACATTTTTTTTAGAGCAGTTTTAGGTTCATAGAATTGAGAGGAAGGTACAGAGATTTCCTGTATGCCTTCTATTCCCACACATACATAGCCTCTCCCATTATCAGCATTCCCCCATCATTGTGGTACCGTTTTTAAAATTGAAGAACCTACATTGACAAGTCATAATTACCCAACATCCATAGTTTACCTTAGCGTTCACTCTTGAGTTGTACATTTTATGGGTTTGGACAGATGTATAATATGTACCCATCATTCCAATATCATACAGAGTATTTTCAGTGTTGTAAAAAACTTCTCTGCTCTGCCTGTTTGCCCCTCCCCCCAGCCTCTACGTTTTTTTTTTCTTTTTTGTTAAACTACAAAAATTGCTTATTTTAAACTTGTAGAGGAGTTTTATCTAAAATTAATGGAAAACAGTTTTCTTTCAGTTTTACTCATTTTGTAAAAAACCTATTCCAGGTTATTTAATTATGAAATATTATTGATACTACAATCACCACATTATTTATTAATTTCTTACAGATTATTCCTCAGTGTTTGGTAGAGAATCTGGCCTGTTACTATATATCCTAACCATAGATCCTGTACACACACCCATAATGCAAGTCTTTATTCAATAACCCAGATATGAAATGGTATATATTCAGAGCTCCAGTGAGTAAAGTGATCATGGAGTAAAGTTTTACAAAATATGTGCAGTGTTTTAGTTCATTTTATATTTCTTTTTTTAGTTACAGAAGCAAAGACTAATTCATTTTAGATTGTTGGGATATAGAAATAAGACTTTGGGTTAGAGCTTACACCATCTGTTTTATTTGTGCCAGTTTAGTGTAGGACATGGTTTTGTGGATCATTTGAGCCTTTTGTACTATATTAAAATTGAGCCCAATCTAACTGAGTTAAGTATCTGGAATATACTCATCTTGAGGCTGTTTTCTAAACTGACTCTCATCAATACTTGCATTGCTGTTTTGTGTAATTTTTTTTTTTAAGATTTTATTTATTTGACAGAGACACAGCGAGAGAGGGAACACAAGCAGGGGGAGTGGGAGAGGGAGAAGCAGGCCTCCTGCCAAGTAGGGAGCCCGATGCAGGGTTCTATCTTGGGACCCTGGGATCATGACCCGAGCCGAAGGCAGATGCTTAACGACTGAGCCACCCAGGCTCCCCTATTTTGTGTAATATTTTAATACTGGTAGGAAACTTAGAAATCTTTCAGTCCATCGCTGCCTTTTTCTTGGTCAAGACATTTAGACCCAAATTGGTTGGTGTTTTTTGTTTTTGTTTTTTTTAGAGAGTGAGTGAGAGCACTTGCAGGAGAGTGGGGAGGGGCAGAGGAAGGAGAGAGAGAATCTCACGCAGGCTCCACGCTCAGTGCAGAGCCCAATGCGGTGCTCAATCTCATGACCCTGAGATCATGACCTGAGCCAAAATCGAGTCGGACGCTTAACCGACTGAGCCACCAAGGTGCCCCAAGACCAGATTGTTTAAGTGTTTTATGCACAGTTGCCTTCCTTCATGGAATGTGAATGAAATTTTTTTTCCAGTTTTACATGGAGTTATTATTTGAAACGACCTAGTTTGGTTGTTGTCAAGCTTTCTTAAACTTATTTTTCCTTTCAAAAAGAAATCTTACCTTGAGCTCTTTATATAAAAACATAATTGAGGGGGCCCATTTCTGAAGCCCTGTCCAGTGGCTTGAAGTAATTTCTAGGAACTTTAGGGCCTAAAAATAATTCATTTAAGTACTATTTCATGAGATTGTCATTTCACAAACTGGTTTGTTAATCATCATATTTTGTTCAAAACTACTAGTGGTAGCAGTAGGCAATCCAGAAAAATGGTAACAAAACATTTTATAGAAATAGGAGGCACTTTGTACATCCCTGCAAAACAGTTTGAAGCCCCTGGTAGTTATGAAGCACCAGGTGGTAATTTTATAGTTATTTGAGTTATTCATAATATGTGAATTAGCTTTGAGATATTGAAAATATTCCAGACATGCACGGCAGGAATTATTAAGACCCCTAGAACTTTATTTTTATTTATTTATTTTTAAGATTTATTTCTTTATTCTTGAGAGAGAGCAAGCGAGCGAGCACATGAGAGCAGGGGGAGGGGCAGAGGGAGAGAGAGAAAATCCTCAAGCAGACTCTGCACTGAGTGCAGATCCCAACGCAGGGTTCCGTCCCAGGACCCTGAGATCGTGACCTGAGCCAAAGCCAGGAGTCAGACGCTTAACCAACTGAGCCACCCAGGCACCCCCCCCCCCGCTTTAGAACTTTATATAATTTTCTGCGTAGAAGTTAAAGAAATTAATATAGATATGTATTGACCAGCTAATATGCTGTGATTGAATTTTAGAAAGCATCCTTGAATGAATGTTTATGCCATGAATCTGACTTGATTTTCTTTCATTTGATAGGAAAAAGCTCTATTTCTGAAGAGAAAGGTGAATCTGATGATGATAAACCAAGGAAAGGAGAAAGACGATCATCCAGGGTCAGACAGGTAACTTAAACATCTCTTAAAGCATTTATCACTTCTTTGGATACTGCTTTGGATATCTCCTCCTTCTCTTCCTCCTAAGACTTTTTCAGAGTTTGTGTCTCTTTAGATTTCTGTAGTCCTCTTCTTTTTCCTCTTTTTCATCTTTATCTCATTTACGGGAGTTTGGGGGGTGGTTTTTGTTTGTTTTCCTTTTTTTTTTTTCCCCAAAAGCACTCATTAGCATTTAATGAACCTCCCTCCATGTTGCTTCAAGCTACCAGGACACAGCGCCCCCCCCCAACCCCCTTCATCTTCTCATCAGCTCTTTTACTGAAAAACTTGGCCTTCACGATGACAGGCTGTTTGGGGAGCTTTCCCTTTCCTGAAACTTTGTAGTAGCCTGAGTGCACCATGTCAGGAATAGGAGCAGCTCCGGTCTTGTTTCTGGCAGCATTTACCCGTGTCTGCTCACTGACTAAGTAAGGTCCGCAGTTTGTCAAGGTTGACAGATGGGCAGAAGCTCTGGTTCCTCTTTAAGTGCTCATGCCTCATACTAACGTTTCCAAAGTAACCTGGGTGATACTTGTCGAAGTTGACCCTGTGATGATGCGTGTCTCCAGCATTACCCTGGCCTCCTCTGGCTTCCAGTGCTTGCTGATGCGGCTGTGGCTCACATGGCCCAAAGTTTCCGGGTCTTCCTTCCTGGATGGCATGTGGGCAGCCCAGATGAAAGAGCTGGTTTTTTGTTTTCTAATTAGGTCTGCTCAGATTTCTAAGCAAATATAAATTAAAACTTAATTATGAAAGTTACCTTAAAGGCTGGTCTATATTCCTAAAGTACATTATTAAAAAAGATAACAGTTATTCAATTAGAACTTTAAAGCCATATGATACAGTGTTAAGTGAGCCAGAGCACAAAAGTTTATCTGTGTTACGATTATGACTATGGAAAAGAAATGATGAGGAAAAAGTTAAATATACCAAAATGATAAAAAATAATTACATTAAGTGATGATAGGTCAGTTCCCCCACCCCCTTGCCACTTTCTAGATGTTCAGTTTGTATTTATTTTTAAAGTTTGAAACTAAAAAATGAACTAGTAGCGGTTTCATTAACGTATTCCATTTGTAGTCTCTTTTGATCCCCTTAAGAGCTTGATAGACCATGTTTGTTTACTGCCACACTTGTGTGTGTGGATGCAAGCTTGTATCATTGAGTTTCTCTTTCTTATGTGTATCTCCTGAGATACTTTTTTCTCCTCTGTTGATAGTGAGCAAATATACTTGGATCCACTGTATATCTTTTCTTTCAGGCAAGAGCAGCTAAACTCTCTGAGTGTAGCCAGGTGGCTGAGGAGGAAGAGGATCAAGAAACGCCTTCCAGAAATCTGAGAGTCAGAGCAGATCGAAATTTGAAAACGGAGGAGGAAGAAGAAGAGGAGGAAGAGGAGGAGGAAGAGGAGGAAGAGGAAGAGGAAGATGAAGGACAAAAATCTAGGGAGGCACCAGTCATGAAACAACTTGAGGAAGCAGAAGAGGGGGAAGAGATGCCCAGAGCAAAACCAGAGGAGGTGATAGATGAGAGACCCCAAACCATAAGATCCCAGGAACAGGACGGGTTAGAGAGAGGGGGAAGAGTCACAAGGTCCCAGGAAGAAGCCAGAAGAAGTCTTATGGCCAGACATCAGCAGGAGAAAGAAATGAAAACAGTTTCTTCCCTTGAGGAAGAAGAAAAGGAAATAAAATCTTCACAAGGCTTGGAGGAAAAATCAAAGTCCCCTTCCCCTCCTCGACTGACTGAAGATCTGGAGAAGGCCCCTCTTGTGCTACAACCAGAGCAAAATGCCAGTGAGGAGGAAACTCCCCCACCTTTACTTACCAAGGAAGCATCTTCACCGCCTAATGCACAGCTCCAGGGTGAAGAAGAAGTAGAGCCCATGGAAGGCCCAGCTCCCCCTGTCCTCACTCAGCTATCTCCTCCTAATACAGATGCTGAGGCCAGGGAGCTATTAATATCTCAGCATACTGTCCAGTTGGTGGGAGGCCTGTCTCCTTTGTCAAGTCCTGCAAACACCAAAGCAGAATCTCTAGCAGAGAAAGTGCCAGAGGAGAGTGTCCTGCCCCTAGTTCAGAAAAGCACACTAACTGAATGCTCACCCCAGAAGGGTCTTGAAACTGAGTCAGAAAAATCTGCTCAACCACTCCCTCTTAAAATCGAGGAATTAGCACCGGCCAAAGGGATCACTGAGGAATCTCTGAAACAGCTGTCTTTGGAACAGAAGGAAGGTAGAAGGGCTTCTCATACCCTTCTCCCAAGCCACAGATTAAAACAGTCAGCTGACTCCTCCTCAAGCCGGTCGTCCTCCTCATCCTCCAGTTCTAGATCAAGATCTCGCTCTCCTGACAGCTCAGGCTCTCAGTCTCACTCATCTCCAAAATCCAAGCAGAGAGATGTATCTCGGGCACGTACTCACACCAACCCTCGTGGTAGATCCGAGATGGGCTCCCGATCCACATCAGAGTCCAGGTCACGTTCTCGTTCCCGTTCCCGTTCTCGTTCAGCTTCAAGCAACAGCAGAAAAGTAAGTGTGGGAGAATCCTGGGTGCGTTGATGTTTTGTTTGTATTCCAGTGTTTTTCAACCCCAGGAGAACTATTATAATTTCTGGCAGGAATGGTAAAAGCTTCCTTTACTCCCCAGGTCAGTGATTATTTTCCCATCATTTCTGAGTCTAATTTTTAATTCATTAATCCCTAAATAGAGTCCTTTTTCATTTTTTTGAGTCCCTTTGATTCCAATCATTTACCCATTTTCAGTAGTCTATAAACTTGAAGATACGGACATGCCTTTTTACATGTGTATCTTAGTATCCTAGCACCTACTTGGGACTTAATAAATAATTTGCTGAATACTCTAGGAAGTCAAGGAGATCACGAACTCAAAGAGGAATAAACATAGGGAGAGAAGGGTCCAAAGTATTAAACTGAGTCCGCGGAAGTTGGAAAACTCAGTGATGTATTGAATATATACCATATAAAATAATTTGCCTTATGTGCTTCATTTCTTCAGTCTCTGAGCCCTGGAGTCTCCAGGGACAGCAGCACCAGCTACACTGAAACCAAAGATCCCTCTTCTGGTCAGGAGGTTGCTACTCCACCAGTGCCACAACTGCAGGTCCTTGAGCCAAAGGAGAGGACTTCCACCTCATCCTCTGTCCGAGTGAGGCATTTGAGCCAACCTGAGCCAGCTGAAAAGCATGTGACCCAGAGGTTACAACCTGAGCGGGTAGGCTATTATGCCCCCTTCCTAGAAGGAGATGGAGGATTAGGCATGATTTTCCCTTTTGTCTTAGCTAGTCTGGATAAGGTTCAGTAGAAATCTAGATGGTTGGGGATACCTGTAAGATTCCACTCCGTTCCAGCTCCCTGGTTCATGAAAGCTCTATAGGAGGCTAGGCATCAGGTTTCTCATCTCCAGGGCTCCCAGGGTCACTTGCACAGAGTGTCTCCTTTTTTTCTGCCCCAAAGGAGGCCTTTTCTCAGTTCTCTCAAAAAAGAATTCTAATAAAATGATTGTTGGCATAGAAATTCTTTAAGCAGCATTCCATTCCACTTTCTAAATGAAAATAAAGATCTATAGGGCTAAGTGTGGAGCTGCCACTGCCTTTTATTACCAGCTCCAGGTTTAAAGAAGAGGAACCAAACAGATTTAAGTACGTTGCTATGGGTGTTTTGCTATGTTTGTCCTGACAGGGGAGCCCAAAGAAGTGTGAAGCTGAAGAGGCAGAGCCACCAGCTGCCACACAGCCCCAAACCTCAGAGACCCTGACCGCTCACCTACCAGAATCAGAAAGGATTCATCACACTGTGTAAGTAATCTGTCTCAACTGGGGTATAACAAGGGACTGGGAGTGTGGAATAGTTCTTTGCTCCCTGGGGTTCTTTGACTAAGCAGTCCTAGTTTCCTTTTAAAACGTAAAGGCAGAGCTTTATCTGGACAAAGGCTAGGCCTCCGTTGTTATGTTGAGAGCTGCCACCGGAATTCTTAAGGTACTCCGAAAAGTGGTGGTAGAGCATAAGGAAACCCGTATCTGAGATCATCTGACCAAAATAGTTCCTTTAAGGAGCAGGTAGCAGAGGCTTTGGTTTCCAAACTCAAGGCAGTGTAAGGGAGTTGACTCAGGTCATCTTAACTCAGTGTTTAACTCACGTTTACCAGCTACATCTGAGCCTGGGAACACAGTTTAATAAAGGGGATATCAAGAGTCTACCGAGAAAGTCACAGGAGGGTGTTTTTGAGTTTCTGTTGTTTTCCTTAGTTATTAGCTGTCTTTTTATTAAGCACAATCTATCTTAGTTCTTACTGGATGCAATATAGCAAAATATGAAGCATATATCAATCAGAAGTTTGTTTTTGGGCCCCTAAGACCCTTGGATTGATTTTTACCATTTACTTAATTAATGTCAGTTTTTATTCCTTATGTTTAGTTCTAGAAAAATACAGGTAAGAACAGGTATATCATTCGTTCATTATTCTGCACTAGGTACTATATGTTAAAAAGCCATTGAACCCAAATTCCTGGCTTTAGAGTCCCATGGAAAATGAAAAGCAAAACATTGTGGAAATAAGATTGCTTAGCTTTTAGACATCAAGAATCCTATACTGCTTTTACTGCTTTAGTGAACATCCAGTGTAGACAGTTGGCCTAAAGTTGTTCTATGTTGGTTTTTATGTCATTTTTAACACTAATACTATCAGTATGATTTTTCCCCTTTATGCAAAAGTCTAATTTACACACTTCTGAGAGCTTCAGACTATCTTACCTCTGATTTTGGAGGGTGGTGGGCAGGTGACATGATTTATTACCTCATTTCCTTAACGATTTTAATACTAGTTTTGTACTCTTTAGTATCTATATAGCTTTTGTCTTGGGATATACCCTTGCTACTGTCTTTCTAATGGTCTTGCCTCTGCTGCCATCTTGTGGCCATTACTTTTTTGGTTTGAAAGTCAAAAGTTCACTCTACTTCCTTTGAAAAGTTTTGTTTTTCCCTTTTGGGGTGGGTACATTATCCTTTGGAGAGGGTTTTTCTTCTAGGACCATAAAGTGAAAACCCAGCGGATTCTGGAAGGTGTTCAGGATTCCCCAGCTACACCATCGATGAGGAAATGGGGTGACACCTTCCCTTCCATATCCATGAACCAGAGATAATACCTGCCCTCCCCTACCCCATCCCATGGGGGTACAGCATGTCCTTTGTATAATGGCAGCTCTAAAGTAGGTGTTGACAGCCTGCTAGTAATTGGGCCTGAGGAACTGCCTCCTATACCCCTTGTGAAGTAAGTAGTTTTCTGAAAAGGTTTTGCTTTGCCCTAAAACTTCATTTGGTCTGTGAGATCCTGGCAACAAAATGGCACTTGATGCTATTTTGAAACATCTTTATTTCTGGACTTTAGCATGCAAGTCCAGGGCAAGTGAAGCTTGGAGTCCTGTACAGAGTTTTTCTCCCCATGTAAAGGTGCCCTTGATCTTTCATTTTATGACTGAGGTAATCTAGTCACATTGATTCCAACAAGGTGACAGGCAAGTGGCACCTTGGGCAAATACTGAGACTGTCCATTGTTGTGTAGGCAAGCTTCAGTGAAGCAGCCTATAGGTGAGAAATGCAATCTGAGCTCAGGAGTAGCTCACACACATCCCCTTTACCCATTTTCCCTCTGCCTGTCTTCCAGATGGTCTATTCAGCAGCCTAATAAAAAGACATGCCCAAGGGCTTAAACTCATAGGCTATTCTGGCATTGGATTTGGTAAATGAATTTTTGAGAGGTTTACCTACATTTCTGGAAGCCTTACTGCATCTGATTCAACAACAGTCCTAGTCTTTCACCAATCTAGAGTCCTAGTTTTCAGCCTGGTGACCTCTGGAGCCCCTGGCCAATTTTAAAAGTGGGATCAGCAGTGCTAAATGGAAAAGACTATTTGTGGCTTAACCTTCCTGTCTCAACAAAAGACAGAGTTAGGGCCTGTTGATTCAGTAAAGTGTTTAAAAAAAAAGACTTCAAGGACCTGTCAGCACCTGGAAGAGATTGCCTAACTTTTTCTGTGCTTTGTTAAATCCATTCTGATTCTGATTGTGCCCTGAGGAATTCTTAATTTATGAGGTAAGGTATCTTGTCATTGCTTGGAGCAGGAATTTGTGATCCCTCAGTCCTATTTCAATTGAGCCATGTTCCAAAATCCAATCTTCTGCCTACTATGGATATAACAAAAGTGTCTTCATACAGCAGAAAATAATGCTACTGTTTTTACATTAAAAAAAAAAAATAGGGGGGAAAAAAAGAACTTTTGTGTGAGCAACTGTATTATCCAGCAGTAGTTAATTCAAACCTGAATTTTTCTAAATACAACTTTGCTGAGTACACAACCCTTGCAGGCAATAGCAGCTTTGGGCTTTTGGCTTATTATGTTTATTTGTCCTTTTGCCTGAGTACGAAGAAGAAAATAGTCCTTTAAGCCAGTATGACAATGTAATGGTTACTCTCCAGGGAATCTACAGTACCAATATGCCAAATAATGCATAATTTTTAAAAGTAGAATCTACGAACATACCCCCAAAATCATATCATCCTTGGTTATCTTGAAACCAAGATTGAAACCGGTATTCTATATTTAAGTCTCACTGCTTGAGAATAGTCACATCCCACTATTTCATATCAGGTCCTCAGCTCCTCATGAATTTTCTACAGTAACTAAAATTCAAACAAACACGCCTGTAGAAATTTCCTTTTCTGTTAGTTTCTCTGAATCTTATTTAGATATGAATTATAATGTGATGTTGTTAGTCTCCAAGTAGTTCTGTCCTTTCCTTCTGGGCTGCAAATGCTTTGTGTGCTGTTCAATTATGGATAGAGCTCTCCTACCCCCAAACCCCCATGCAATTTCACAGATTTTTCAAAGATATCAGAAATATTTGTGCAAGAACTTAAATGTGGGAAGGGAGATGTCTAGATGCCTTTTGTTTAAAAAGGCCTACAAAGAAAAGCTGCATGGGCCTCTGACAAGTAGCTAACAAGGCTTTGGGACCGGTCCTGCAAATAGATTTGAATCCCTTGTGGGGGCAGTTGCAAGGATTCCTCATTTTCTTATGAAAATAAAGTCTTAGGAATCTTGGATCCCACAGAATTGTTTGTGGGGAAATAGATGGCACGAACTCACTGTGTCTTAAGAAGGCCAAGGATAACGTCGTAAAATTCTTATTCTTGAAAAAATGAGAAAGAATTTCCAGTGAAAGAAAAATTCTTCCTCCAAGGAAGCTACTTCTGGAGAGGCATATTGGCAGCTGAAACTATTTTAGGACAATTGATGGATAGGGAACATTTATTTGAGGATGTTGGAAGGTAACATTCTTTGTGAGGTAACATTCTCTGTGGGAGTTCCATCTAAAATAATGTTTAAGAAGAAAACTTTGGGGTGCTTTCTGGCTCAGTTGGTAGAGCATGCGACTCTTGATCTCGGGGTCATGAGTTCAAACCCCACATTGGCGTAGAGCTTACTTGAAGAAGAAGAAGAAGAAGAAAGAAGAAAACATTTAGTTCAGCAAGCAATTATTAAAGTGTCCACTTGGTATATACACAATGACAGCCTAATTCAGAAATATTTACTGAGCATTTCTTTGTGTTAGGCCCTGGGCTAGGGATTAAGGAATGTAGTCCCTGACCTTGAGGAATCCTGCAAGGTGGAGGTGAGGGGCAAGTCAACCAGCAGTTATTATACAGAGTGATGAGGTCCTTGCTGAAAACCTGTCAGACCAACTACCGAATGCCTTCGCATCAGAGAAAGTGCAGTCTACTCTTTGAGAAAACTCAGGAAAAGCTCCATAGGTGGTATCAAATGAGATAATGGCCTATTAAATGTACATGATTTTATGCATATACTTACCTTGACTTGGAGTGTTGTCCAAGCCAGACTCTTAAGGGCAAAGCCTTATCACACTGTCCATGAGATCGGTATCGTTGTGATCCCCACTTTACAGATAAAGTAAGAGATACACAGGATCAGAGACTCGCCCAGTGTCACAGAACTTGTATGGGGGCACGGTCAGGCCGTGATTGGGCCCTAGCCAGTTTGACTGTAGAGCTCTCAGTCTTACTGAACAGATAGGGACCACTAAGTGAAAGGGAACTTTTAGAGTAATGTGTAAACATGACCACTTTAACATGTAGTTGGCATGTGTCAGATTTTAAGCAGTGGGGAGGAAAATTTATTCCTGGCTGAAAGCTCTGGTATTACAAATGAGATAATACCAAGCTTTTGATTAAATACCTTACTGTTAAACCTCTGCTGCCACTAGGATGCAAAAGGATCACCTTTGCAGTCAACAAAGGAGTCGTTTTTGAGCATCTACTGAGTGCTTTTTTTGAACGATTAGAGTCAGCTGCTTATTTCACATTTAGTCTGGTGAAGATGCCCGTGATTAATTTCCGTTTAGTTCCCAAACATTTCCAGCCCAGCGGAACCCCGCCGCCCCGTGTAACAGCTCTCTCACTTGGGCTTCTTATCTAACTTTGGAGCTCCCACCTTGGAGCCCTTGCTCCAAGAAGTGGCCTTCATGCTTCAGCTACCCAAGGTCCCCTTGCCCTGTTTATTATCCTTTTCCTTTCTGGCTCCAGTGGACCCCGGGGCAGGGTGACCTTATTAAAGACTCTGTGAAACAAAGTTGTCTGTCATCTCTTCAGAGACACCTCTCCCCTTCTCTACTGGTAATTCCGAAAGGAACTCTCTCTCCTATCCTCTCCTCCCGCCATCCCTGGGGAAAGGACAGGTTGGAGTAATAACACGTGGTCATTGCTTTGGGTGAGCAGCCAGCTAGCTACTGTAGTGATTGGATAGTGCCTGTTCTCATCCCCCTCCCCGCAGGAACAGCTGACTGGCTTCTAGGATAGAGGGAGGTGGGCAAATAAAAAAATGCTCATGACCCTCCATTCTGTGTCTCTTTCACCTTTGGCTTTGTTGTTTTCCTCCTTTAATCATTTTTCACTCCCGAGCTCTGCTGTTTCCCTTCCCTCTTTTCTCTGGAATCTTCCAAGAAAGCAGCTGTAACTTTGTATGTCCTCTCCACCCAACCCCCTCCCCCTGGGAAGACAAGGAGAGCGCACCCTTTCCCTCTGGGGTTAGGCCTTGGTAGCTGTTGTAACCTGAGAAAAGAAGGAAAAAGGCCAGGCCTATTGAGCCAGCAGTGAGCTCCCTGTGGCCTGCCAGAGGATAAGAACCTTGCTCACTCAGCGCCCTCCCTCTTCTCTTTCCCCTCCCCTGCTGCAGCAGGGCCCTCCCCCATCCGCACACACGGGCTGCTGGGTAAGTGGCAAGATGGCTCCCCTGCATGTCTCCGGCTGATCGCCGCCGCTCCGCCAATACAATAGAGCCAGCCACTACCAGCAGCCTGGCCCTCTTCCTCCTCCTTCTCCAGAGAGACCAATCCAGCTGAACTCGGGGTTTGCCGTGAGGACTTAACGCTTATCTCTTAAAGCCAGATCTATTTTAGCTTCCCCTCACCACCACCACCACCACCACCTCCCCTTCCATTTACCATTTTTTGGATCCCCAGTTGCTGCATCTCGATTTTCTCTCTCTGGATCGGGTGGCTGGGGAGGAGGTGGTGGGCTCTTGGGACAAGGAAGGTGTTGTGGGTTTTTTTTTAAATTTTTTAGGATTTTTTTTGTTTGGTTTTTGTTATTTCTTCCATTCCAGAAAGGGATAAACAGCACTTCCAGGGGGAGAAAAAAAATCATGTTATCAGAAAGCAAAGAAGGGTGAGAGCTTCACATTTCCACGTATCCCTTTTCCCCACCGCTCTAGCCTACCTCCTCTTCCTTCTGTTCCCCATGGCTTTCATTCCGTCTTTTCGTTTTGGTTTGTTTTCAGTCATTCTGCTTTCCCCCTTTGTCCTTCCTGCCTGATTTCTAATTGGCCCAACTTGCCCTCTCCGTGTGGGAAATAGGTATTTTTTGGATAAGTCTTTTCTTTAGGTTTAGGCAGTTGAATCGCGTGTTTCTGTGGGGGCCGGTTAGCTGGGGGCACAGTTCCGATTTTCCCCTCCCCCTTCCCGTGCATCCCTCCCTGCCTGCTCTGGGGAGCCTGTTCTGACCTCTGAGTGTCAGTCAGCCTGTGGGGAATGCTGAATTTTCTGGTGGTGGTTATCAGTGTGGGGAGGCTTGGTTTCCCCTCTCCTGGGTCTTAGGCCCCTGATCATCTTAATCTGATTTTTTTCCCCCAGTGTTTGGGTGGGAGTGGGAGTGGGATTAAGAGATAGAAGTTAGGGATGAAGACAGAAAAAGGAGGTGGTAGTGGGAGTGAGATCAAGAGATAGAAGTTAGGGATGAAGACAGAAAAAGGAGATGGGAAGATTATCTGAAGTGAATCTCTGGGACTCGTTGCCTGAAATGGGAGCTAACTTGTGTGATTCAGAGTGGGGGTGGAGGGGATTCAGGGTGTGGGGGAGGGTGTGTCCTGACTGGGAGGCCTGCTCTCTTTATCTCTTGGAAGTTGGAATGAGGGAGTGGGAGAAACTGGGTGAAAGCCGAATGTAAGAACAATTCCTACACCTCTGAGCAGGTAAAAGTGGCCTGATTCTTCTCTGAGCTTTCAGACTCCAGCATTTGTCATTTTTCCTTTTGGATGAGAGGGTCCTTATTGAAGTTTGAACCCTCACCAGCCCTACTTTCCCTGCAACCACCCCCCCTCCCAATTTCTCCATTCCTGTTGTTTCCACATCCTGTGGGTCGGTAGGCCTTATTAAGCAGTTGATTATAAACACAAGGTTGGGATGATTTGCCACAGCCATTCTGTCTTGTCGTCTTAAGCAATCAGGCTTCCCTTAATTTCTCATGCAATTTTGTTAAAGATGCCTATGGCCAGGGGATAGGTAGGCCACATGGTTGTGGGCAAATCACACTTTTGAGGGACTGTGTTCAGAGGAGTATGTTACTCCTTTCCATGTAAGAGTACTCTGGTGAATTACCTAAAAACAGTTGGGAGTTCTGACCCCACACGTTACAGCTTTATCCCATCTGGGCAGTGGGTGGATGTGGTTGCTACGATCTGTGCTCTTTTCCCAAGGGAAACAGTTTCCCAGTTTTCCTGTGGGGGCAAGGTCTCTAGTCTCATCTGAAAAGCAGCCCTCCCAACCCCACCCAAGTGATGAGGCATGGGGGTTTCCTGACCCAAAACCTAATGTCTTGCTCTCTCTTCCCCTTGATTCTTTCCTGCCCTTCCCTCCCTACCTCTCCCCATACTGTCAGTGAGGAGAAGGAGGAAGTGACCATGGACACAAGTGAAAACAGACCTGAAAATGAGGTTCCAGAACCCCCCGTGCCTATTGCAGACCAAGTCAGCAATGATGACCGCCCAGAGGGCAGTGCTGAAGATGAGGAGAAGAAAGAGGTAAATTTCCAAGCCACCTGTTGGGGTGGGTGGGCAGGAGTGGGCCTAGGGGAAAGAGTAGACCACTTTGGTGATCCCTCTTAACAGTGGGATAGCTTAAAGAAGGGGGTAGGCCAACTTGGATAAGGATAGGGCCAAGGGAGAATTCGCTGGTTTAGCAAGGGAGACCCTTTGTTATGGGGACAGGGCTCATTCATTCCTCTTTCTTTGTTGGGGAAGTGCAGTCCAGACTCTTGGAAGTTTGTAACTAAAGGAAAAGTCAGTTAATGGCCCTTTATCCAAGACCCAGGCCCAGCTTTCCCTGTGGTAACTGTTCACTTTCCCTCCTTTTTAAAAGCCTGTGGGAGGGAGCTCAACGCCATCTAGTGGGCTTTGGTGGTCTCAGCCGAAGAGCCGTGCTGAGGAATTTTTGTTCCTCCTCTGCCCTCTAGTGGTCATATTGCAGAGATGTAGCTACTTAAGAAGCCAGCACTTGGGGTTCCCAAAGGCCCCATCTCCATGTATCTCGGACTCCTCTACTTTCTTCTCTGGCATATATGTTATCTTGTATCCTGCACCCAATTCAGGGGGCTCCCCCCATCAGAGCCAGCGAAGTCTTCTTGGCTCTTAAAGTAATAAAGAAAGAATTAGCTGGGTTTGGGACTGGGGTAACAGGATGGGAGGGACTGTCGTGTGTGTAGCCTTTCTTTGGTGTGTGTTGCGGGGGTGGGGGCCGGTGAAAGTGATTTGATGTGCAGAATATTATTTATTACAAGGTCCTTCTTCCCCGTAAAACTTTGTCCAAGTACCTCATGTACGGTAATCCGCCCGTAAAATAAAACCCTGCCCAACTGGCCAATCGCTGATGCCGCCTCTTCCTCTGGACCCACCCGCTGCTACTGAGCTGCCCAATCAGAGCCGAGTCTGCTATCCAGGTGTCTTGGCCAGAGGGGGGCATGTATATGGGATCCTGTGATGGGCCCCCTTTTGCCTCCCTGCCTTGCTTACATCAGGGGGCCAAGAAGAGCACTGTTCTGGAGAGACTTGTATTGAGAAAGCAAAAAGCATTTGGAAAGGGGTGGACTTGCATCATCTCCCTATTTGGGACACCCCAAGAAGAGCTTGTGTCAGTGCTGGGGCGCCTGCCCACATGCCCTTACCCTTTTGAGGACTGTGGGTTGCCTTGTTTGCTACAGACTGTTGGGATCCCCATCTAGGGCACCAAGACCTCCTAAAGAGTCAATGTTTGTGATCACAGTGCCGTGCTGTAAAATACCGAGTGGAGGCTCTCGGCTTAAGCTGTAACGACTAGGAGCCCTGCAGAGAAGTCTAGGGTTTGAGCCCAGGGATTTAATGCTGATGACAGCCAGCCATGTATCACCACTTGCTCATCAGATGGACTTTTCCTTTGGTCCCTGTTGTCCATGGTGAAGGGCAGCATGTTGGTTGCTCCAACTTCTCCTCCATCCCTGGAGGCAGGGGCTCATCCATCCACCTGACTGGAACCACTGTCTCAGCTGGAGTCCCTGAGGAGATGCCACACACAACTCTCAGAAGAAAAGTATTCTGACCTTGCTGCTGAATGTGTGCCAGGTCCTGGGGCTATCCAACTACTACCCCCAGGCTGCCTTCATCAGAGGCTCCATGATCCCACTCGGTGAGAGGACCCCTTCCCCATTTACAGGCAGAGGAGAAAGGGACTCGAGTCATCACCTGGATTCCAAGTATTGGGTGGTGGTATTGCTGGATCTTGCCACTGGTGGACATAGGGTCCTGCCTGCCTCTCACGATAAAAGGCCAGGACCATTCCTGCTACTCAGAGGCCATCTCATCAGGGACTGCAAGATGATGCCCCTACAGGGATGGGACTGATGTCTCTGCCCCTTTTCCCCCCGTACCCCTCGCTGAGCCTGGCCACCGCCAGTGAACTGTCTTGACATCATGGAAACTGGGCAGCGTCCCCCCTCACGTTTTCCTCCCGCCCCCCCTGCGCCCCTGGGAGGACTCTGGCAGTGCCGTGCTGACCACCACGCCGTGCGCCCACCTTTTTTGCCAACCCAACCCCCCACCAATTGCACAGCGCCTAGCAGGGAGGGCTCATTCTGATTGGACCGGCGGTTGACTAGATACAGTACACAGTGAGGTGCGATTGGCTGAACTGAAGATCCCAGGTGTGAGATGGTACCTGGAACATTTGTCATATTCCTAGTTATTTTCTTCTTTATTTTCTTCTTCTTTTTATTTAATCTTTTATTTTGATTATTTTCTCTTTCTTTATTTTTCTGATTTCTTTATTGGATTTATTTATTTATTTGGTTCATGTTTTTCCTGTTTTAATTAAGACCTTTTTTTTTTCTTTCTTTTCTTTCTTTTTTTTTTTTTTTCTTTTTTTCCTCACTAACTTACCCATCGAGAGCGGCCTGGCTAGGGGTCAGGCTGGCCCTTAACGGAGACCAAGGAGACTTGGTTAGACGACACAAACGGGGCTGGGGGGTGGACGGGGAAAGGGGATTTCATCAAGAGGGTCCTGCCCTACCCTTTAGAAGGGTGGTAGGTCTTAGTTTTTCCAGAAATAAGCATTGAAATCTAAACACACTCTAATCCCCTTTTCTCTCTCTCTCTCTTTTTGCTCTGTCCATAGTCTTTCTCCCACTGAGTGTTCGGGGCAGAAACTTGCTCGATGGCAGGTTTGGGAGTTTCTGGTCCTTGGCAGAGCCCCCTAAGCTTAGCTTAAGCCCTGTTGGAGAGGAAACAGTAAGGCTCTGCTAGAGCTCTATATAATGGGTTGGAAAGCTGGAGGCTCCCTGGGGACAATCTGCCCCTCAAAAAAAAAAGCCAAAAACCTTCCTTTACCAAACGCACCTTGAAAGTCTTTCTGCTGGCCCTTGGGTCAGGAGCCTCCTCTCTGGTGGGTCTAGTGCTGCCCTGTAGGGGTGTGGACAGCCTTAACAGTCTGCTGTCCGAGTGACTCAAAGCCACAGTCAGTGGATGTCAGGCTAGACATGGAGAAAAGGAGGAGGCTTACCTTATTGTAGTGATCATCCCAAAGTTAGTTTTCCTTGTTTCCTCGTGTTCTCTGAGAGTTTGCAAGGAGACCTAGGAGGACCAGATGACCCAGTTCTGGGCATATCTTGTTGGGTTTGGCGTCCTCTCAACCCGTAGAGACAGTGGAAGAGGGCAAGACCCATGCCTTTAAAGGGCTGGGAGGCTCCTGAATTCCTCTTCCAGCTTATTTCTGGTTAAGCTAATACACAGGTGTGGTATGGACTAGATGACTTTTCCCTGCTGTGATGTTTGATTTTATTTTTTTCTCTAACTTGCATTGATTCTGCTTCGTTTTTGCCGTTTGCCGCTTCTGTTTTGGTCTCTGTCTGTCTCTGTGTCTCTCTCTCTCTGTGTCTTTGGAACCTATGCTAAGACTGCCCCATCTAACCTCCTTCCCCCCTCTCTGTGGGGTGTGTCTCTTTCTCTTTTTTTTTTCCCCCCTTTTCTTCTCTATACAGAGCTCGCTGCCCAAATCATTCAAGAGGAAGATCTCCGTTGTCTGTAAGTCTAGCCCCAAATCCCTGATAAAGGCCAGGAGTACCATAAAAATCAGTTCATAAAGAAATAGGTTCCCATTCTCTCTCAGTGGCATTCTTAGGTCACCCCTTCCCACCCCACTCCCTCCACCCAGCAAATCTACATCTTCTTGGCATATGTAGGGCTCTATTTTGAAATTCAAAACTTCAGATAATCACTGTCATTTTTCCTAGGTCACATTTTTTTCCTTAACTAATGACACTGAGGTGTGTCTCTCACCATTTCCTATCTAGCCCTACATGCATTTCCTCTTTCAGATATCTGAACCCTCAGAACCAGCAGTGGGTTTGAGGGATTTTTCTATAATGTTTAGTAGTTTATCCTTTATTCATTTTTAACATTTTCCCAATGAGGAACTCTAAATTGACAAAAGTGTAATAGATCTTTATAACTTAATATGAAGTCATAGTGTGAAAATGAACCTAAAGCATGATCAGATCATGTCACAATCTTAAACTAACTTTTAGATATAAGTATCACATAGTCTTGTTTTTCTGCATTCCTATGTCCTTCTCAGTCTGTCTTCCCCAGTACTTTAGTTAGTTCTACCACTAAAAGTTTAAACTGCTCACCACCCTAGTTACCCATTCCTAGTTGCCTTCAGAGATAAGTAGTTTTTATTGGTCAGAAAGTGGCTCCAGTCCTTGTATTATTCACTCTGAGGCATGGTTTCCCCAGCCCCCAAATATAATTTCCTTAAGTTAACCTTTTACTGAAATTCCAGTCGAAGGCTATCTGTAGGTGTTAGTGGTGTGAACCAGCAGAGGACCTAAGACCATCTAACTAGTTGTTCGGTCCTATTTCTTGGGGACAGCAGCTACCAAGGGGTTGCCAGCTGGAAACAGTGACACAGAGGGGGGCCAGCCTGGTCGGAAGCGGCGTTGGGGAGCCAGCACAGCCACCACGCAGAAGAAACCCTCCATCAGTATCACCACCGAGTCACTCAAGGTGAGGTGGGAGGAGCCGGGGAGGGGAGGATGAGACACGTTGAGGTGGGAGTAGACACGGGCCCAGTGTAACGGGGTGGGGGGTATCTGTGTCCCAGAGCCTCATCCCCGACATCAAACCCCTGGCGGGGCAGGAGGCTATTGTGGATCTTCATGCTGACGACTCCCGAATCTCTGAGGATGAGACAGAGCGTAATGGTGACGATGGAACCCATGACAAGGGGCTGAAGATATGCCGGACTGTCACCCAGGTAAGGCTCTTGCACCCCAGCGTCAGGGGAGCAGGCAGTGGACTCCAAGCAGGCAACCACAGTAGAGTCCTGGAAGGGAAAGCTGCCATCTGTGCAGAGGGTTGCACTGATTGCCCTTTTAGGGGTCAACAGACTACGACATCCAACATGTTGTCCATAATAAAGAAAATTTTATTAGAACACAGCTACACCAACTCATTTACTCTTACATCTGGCTGCCTAAGTGCTGTAACGTCAGCGTGGAATAGTTGCAACAGAGATTGTGTGACTCACAAGGCCTAAAAATATTTCTCATCTTGCCCTATACAGAAAAAATTTGCCCACTCCTGCCTTTGTTTTCCTCATGGCAGAACTGAAGCATTAATAATCCCAGGATCCAGTGGAGGAGAATGAAATCTTTCCCCTAGTGGAAGGAACATGCTAGGTTTACTGTACCACCCTCTTTCAGGAAACAGGAGGCGGAGAAGAATGTGCCAGTTTGGTGTTTAAGAATTGCTCCATTATCTTAAAAAAAGGGAGGGGGGGCGCCTGGGTGGTTCAGATGGTTAAGAATTGCTCCATTATCTGATACCTTACAGGTTGTACCTGCAGAGGGCCAGGAGAATGGGCAAAGGGAAGAAGAGGAAGAAGAGAAGGAGCCTGAAGCAGAACCCCCTATACCTCCCCAGGTTTCAGTAGAGGTGGCCTTGCCCCCACCTGTGGAGCATGAAGTAAAGAAAGGTAGGTGAAGGGCGCCTGGGTGGCTCAGTTGGTTAAGCGACTGCCTTTGGCTCAGGTCATGATCCTGGAGTCCCAGGATCAAGTCCCGCATTGAGCTCTCTGCTCGGCAGGGAGTCTGCTTCCCCCTCTCATGCTCTCTCTCTCTCTCTCTCTCTCTCATTCTCTCTCTCAAATAAATAAATAAAAATCTTTAAAAAAAAAAAAAAAAAAAAAAGGTAGGTGAAGCGTACAGCTCCCTGAATTCCGAGAGCACTTTATTTGGACCTCTTTTAAAGCATTTAATGTTTTCTGCCTTTTATTATAGTGTTTTTGCATCGCTGTTTTACCTCCCTCTCCTAGTTATTGAGCTACTTGAGAGTTAGGTTAAAATCTTTGGATCTCCATAGTGAGCTTTGCCTAGACAGTATCTTGCACATTGTAGGTGCTCAGCACAGTTAAGTGGAACAGTGCTTGGTAGGGAATGAGAGAAAGGCATAGCAGAGGTGAGAGAGCCAGCATTGCTCCCTGCTGAAAACTGTTCATGTGCTCTTTTTGATAGTGACTTTAGGAGATACCTTAACTCGACGTTCCATTAGCCAGCAAAAGTCTGGAGTTTCCATTACAATTGATGACCCAGTCCGAACTGCTCAGGTGCCCTCCCCACCCCGGGGCAAGATCAGTAACATCGTCCACATCTCCAATTTGGTGAGTCGGAGTCATTTCCCACAGCCCGGCCTTGTTTAGTGGTTAAGAGTTTGAGCTTTGGATTCCTGTTACTGAACTTCAACTCCTAGATCTGCCAGTTACTCACTCACTGAGCGACTGACCTCATCTCTCTCAACCGGGCTCCTCACCTGAAAAATGGGGACAAAGTATCAGCCTGCAGGGTTGTCTGGAGGATTTGTGGAGGGCCTGGCATGTAGTGTCTCCGTTAGTGTTACCGTTCTTCGCTCCCCTCTCATTCCCACGGGAGAGTTCCTGACCCCTCTGTGCCCATACTCTGAAGCTGTCCTCCTGTGCCAGATACTTGGGGAATCTGAAGACTGGTTGCAGGAGTATTGTTCTTGCCTTCTTCAAGACTTGGAAACTCCATTTTCCTTGGCAGGTGCGTCCCTTCACTTTAGGCCAACTAAAGGAATTGTTGGGCCGGACGGGAACTCTGGTGGAAGAGGCCTTCTGGATTGACAAGATCAAATCTCACTGCTTTGTCACGGTGAGGAGGAAGCTGATTCTCTAGGTTGTGGCACACATTTCCTTTTGTAACCAACGTGGGCAGGTTCAGGGGCCTTGTGGCAAGTGGGAGGGATTGAGGCCTGTTGTGACCCTCTGCCTTCTGCCTTCCTCCACCAGTACTCAACAGTAGAGGAGGCAGTTGCCACTCGCACAGCGCTACATGGGGTCAAATGGCCCCAGTCCAATCCCAAATTCCTTTGTGCTGACTATGCCGAGCAAGATGAGGTAAGAAACCTAGGGAAAGGAAGGAGGGGAGGGGCAGGGGAGGCCATTATCTGCTAGAATCCAGCTGAGATCCTGGCCAAACCTGCAGCCACTGAGATTCCTTCTCCCTTTTCCTACCCCTTGGTTCCTTTCGTTGAACCATGGGCCTCCAAAATCTGTATGCCCTGGTACCTGGGCTCCTTCAGTGGGAGTGTTATCCTCTCCATCCTGACTGTCCTTGTCCCTCCTCTACCCACAGCTGGATTATCACCGGGGCCTCTTGGTGGACCGTCCCTCTGAAACTAAGACAGAGGAGCAGGGGGTACCACGGCCCCTGCACCCCCCGCCCCCACCCCCAGCCCAGCCACCACAGCACCCCCGGGCAGAGCAGCGGGAGCAGGAGCGGGCGGTGCGGGAACAGTGGGCAGAGCGGGAACGGGAAATGGAGCGGCGGGAGCGAACTCGATCAGAGCGTGAATGGGATCGGGACAAAGTTCGAGAAGGTCCCCGTTCCCGATCACGGTCCCGTGACCGCCGCCGCAAGGAACGTGCGAAGTCTAAAGAAAAGAAGAGTGAGAAGAAAGGTACTTAGCTGTCGGGACACACATACCTGCTAGTAGGTGGGAAAGGAACCCAAGTGGGATGGGACACACAGGGTCATAGAGCATAAGGTCTGACACATTTTCTTGCACCTCAGAGAAAGCTCAGGAGGAACCGCCTGCCAAGCTGCTGGACGACCTTTTCCGTAAGACCAAGGCAGCTCCCTGCATCTATTGGCTCCCGCTGACTGACAGCCAGGTGAGTGCTCACTTCAGGCTCCGCTCTGAGTAGCGGCCAGGCTTGACAGCAGTGCAAGGGGGAGAGTCACTTGACTACTGGTGTGAGAAGGCCCAGGTATTGGCTTAGGATAAGGGAAGAAACTAAGCATCACGGAAAGGCAGTTTTTAAGAACCAGGTGACCGTACGCCATAGAGAAGCCAAACCCAAGAGTGCCAAGGTCAACACAAA
Organism: Mirounga leonina; assembly: GCF_011800145.1. Lineage (NCBI taxonomy): Eukaryota > Metazoa > Chordata > Mammalia > Carnivora > Phocidae > Mirounga > Mirounga leonina. The sequence goes on from NW_023270839.1 coordinate 7,582,998, forward strand.
GACAGGAACTGGGTTTGTGTGTCCAGGAGGCTGTCTGTGCCAACCATCCTTGTCGGAAATTGATTTCAGTTAGCTGAGAAACCATTTCTCTGCTTTTTTATTTCTAGGATAGTTTGCCTTTTTTTTTTTTTTTTTCAATTTTTATTTATTTGGTAAGTAATCTACACCAAATGTGGGGCTCAAACTCAACAACTGCAAGATCAAGAATTGCATGCTCTTCCAACTGAGCCAGCCAGGCACCCCTAAGATTTTTTTGCTTTTTAAATTTAAGTTTCTTTGTAATGGGCCTTTTTGGGAATTTGAGGCTCATGTACTCGGCTAAAGGGAAAAGTGGTTTGTTCACATCTTAAGTAGCTGGGGGAATACGAGAGGCAAGGCATGGATGGTGCCACTGCCTGTCGTGGGTATAAAAGGCGAACACTTGGAGGGATGGGGACCCGGAGACAAAGACAGGTGTGATTGCAGACAACCGCCTTCCTGCTTAACAGCAAAGCTGGCAATGATCCTGAGCTAGGGCAGGGCCCAGGGACATACAGACAAGGCGGGACTGGCGTGTGCGGGATCTCAGCAACCTTTGCTGCCTGCTGCAGATTGTTCAGAAGGAGGCTGAGCGGGCTGAACGGGCCAAGGAGCGGGAGAAGCGGCGAAAGGAGCAAGAAGAGGAAGAGCAAAAGGAGCGGGAGAAGGAAGCAGAACGGGAACGGAACCGGCAGCTAGAGCGGGAGAAGCGTCGAGAGCACAGCCGAGAGAGGGACAGGGAGAGAGAGAGGGAAAGGGAGCGTGACCGGGGTGATCGGGAGAGGGAGAGGGAGAGGGACCGGGAGCGAGGCAGGGAGAGGGACCGCAGAGACACCAAGCGCCACAGCAGGAGCCGGAGTCGGAGCACGCCTGTGCGGGACCGGGGCGGGCGCCGCTAGCTGGGAACACACGAGCGAGAGCTGCAGGCATCAGCCACCCTGCCCCGGGGGGTTCAAGGCCACAGAGGGATAGGTACAATCTCCACCGCCCTAGAACCAGGGGTCTTTCACACCATTTACCCAGTGCTCAAGTATGGCTGCCACCTGTCCCCACATACCAAATGGAGCAGTGGCCGTCTTTCCCCCCAGAGCCCCACCCCCATGACCTATCTCTTGGGAGTTAGCCCTCTCCTCACTCTCCTTTCCCACTGTTGAGTCTGAGAGGGAAGAGCTAGGTTAGGGAGGGAGGTGGTTGGCCCAGAGGTGGGGAACAGCCAAGAGCCCCAGACCTCTCATTTTTCCTCCATCCTGCTCACCACCACCTTTGGGTACTCAAAACCCCCTCTTGGGAACAGCCGGGGCCAGGACTGGGTCACCTATGAGCTGAATCAGCATCTCCTCCTGAGTCCCAGGGCCCTTGCAGTTCCCAGTCTCTTCTGTCCTGCAGCCCTTGCCTTCTGCCCACCGGTTCCACTTTATATCCACCTTTTCCTTTTGTTCAATTTTTATTTTTATTTTTTTTATTATTAAATGATGTGGTCTATGGAAAATAATAAAAATCTGACTTAGTTTTAACTAGTGTGTGACTGGCTTTCCTTGGGCAGGGCCGGGGGGAGAGCCAAACAGTTGAAGAGGACGGCTGTAGCATGGGGGCACCATCGCCTGCACTCCATACACTTGTTTAGGCAGCCTGCTGCTTCCGGGAGCAGGGACTTCCCGCCCTCCATCTCTGTCTTGGCTCTACCCACGTCACCACGGAGCATCGTCCTCACTGGAGGCCAGAGGGGAAGATCCCTGGGAAGAGGAGGGTCCCTGTCCTGGTGCCCAGTCCCGCGTTAGAGGCGTTCGGTCACCTGCTCGCCACCCTCAAGGCGCCTCCCACAGCGGCCGCCAGGGGGCGGCAGCCGCTCGCTCAGTGGGCGCCTATAAATGAGCTTCCCCAAAAGGCTCCACTCCCCACCGCCGTCCCCTCCCGCTGCTGTCGTGCCTCGGTCCCTGACCTGCTCCCTGGGCCCAGCCCGCGGACTCCCTGGACCCTTCTGCCGGCCTTAAGCGCTCCCCAGTCGGCCGGCTGTGGTGCCCCGCACCGGCTCCCCGAATGCCGCCTCCTTGCGGCCGGGGTTCACAGCAGCCCCAGAGGCCGCTCCGGGAGCGGGAGCGGGAGCCGCAGCCGGGCCTCTCCGCAGCCGGCTCCTAATTCCCCGCCTCACCGCGCGCTCGCCCTTCGCCCCGCGGCGTGGGGGCGTGCGGGGCCGCTCGGCGCTCCCGGCTGCACCCTCCCCGCCAGCCCTTCGGGGACGGCCTGGCGCCGGGGCCTGGACGTCCTCCCGCCCGAGTGCCCTGCCGGGCGCAGCGGGCCCGGCCCGGGAGGGGCGCCGCATCTGTATGCGCCCGGCGGCCCGGCAGCGCCGCCCCCGCCCCCGCCGCGCGGGCCCGGGCTGGCCGGGGAGGGTCGGAGGCTGGGCTCTCTCCCGCGCGCCGCGGAGCCGCCTCGCTCCTCCGCAGGCGGAGCCTCCTTCCCCCGCCCCCTCCGTCTCGCTCCCTTGTTCTCGCCGGGGCCGCTCAGACCTGCAGCGGAGCCGCGGCGCCCGCTCCGATCGGCTCGGGGCTGCGCCCCCGGGACCCGGCGACGGGGGCGGGCGGGGACGCTCCCCGCCGGCCTGGGCCCCTCGGCACTGCCAGGTAAGGGCGCCTGCCCCGGAGCCCGGGGTCGGGAACCCGCGGAGGGGCAGCAGGGGGCCCGCAGCCTGCGGGTGTCTTCAGAGCGGTGCGCTCCGCGGCTGGGAGCCCACTGCCGGCTCCCTTCTCCCGCGCTCTACCTCTTTCCCCTCTTCCCTCGCACCTCTTTTCCTCCTTGCCCCATTTTCCTCTCCCTCGGTTCCTCTTCACCCTGCCTTCTCTCTGCCTGTTTGCCTCCTCTGCCCCTTCCCTCTCCCTCTTGCCCTTTCTCCACCTCCCCTTCCTCTTTGCCTTTTCCTTTCCCGACCTTTCCTTTCTTGTCTTTCCCTTTGCCTTTTCCCGCTCTCCTTTCCTTCCCCCGTTTCTTCCCTCTCGCCTCCTCTTCCCTTCCCGCTATCCTGTTTCCCACTCCTCCAGCCCTTTCCTTCTCCTCCTCGTCCCGCCTCCCGCTCTGGTCCCCGGCTTCCCTCCAGCTTCCCTCTTCCCCCGGGAGGGAAAGGACTGGCAGGTGTGTGTCTGCTCTGGGGGAGGAGGGGTGGCAGCCACAGCTACCTGAGGGGGTCCCCCCCTCCCCGGCAGGAGGAGAGGGAGGAGACAGCAGTGGGAAGGGTCCTCTCTCCAGCTCCCTTCCCGAAGCCCCTCCTGGCTGCCCCCTCTCTCAGATTGAAGTTCCCGAGGCCTGCTCTGACCCCCGCAGCTGAGGGCTGCCCCCCGCCTGCTCATCACTCCCAGAAAGCCCCTCTGCCCCCCTCCTACCATTCCCAAGCCTGTTACCTATGACTCCTCTCTGCCTGTCAGACACCCAGGCTGCCTCCTTTGATCTCTTTCCTCGTGTCTCTTGCTGCCATTCTGTCTCAGTCTGCGCCGGACAGTGCCTGAGTCTGGGTCTCACCATCACTAACACTGAGTCTGTAGTCTCTGCTCTCCTCTCCCAGCCTCCTGGCCTTGCCCCCAGCTTTACACCCTCTTCTTTCGGCTCCGGCCCCCCCACTCTGCCTCCCGAGCCCAGTCCCCCTTCAAGGACTTCAGCTGGCAGTGTGGGCTGGGGGCAGGTTCTGGAGAGGTGGGGTTCCCTCTGGAGGAGGGACTTTCACAGGCTCTCAACCCTGTCTTAGGCTGCACGCCTTGTCATGGCTCAGCCTGACCCCAGACACCTTGACACCACACCTCCGTGAGTCCCAGCCCCTGGATTCTAAGCCCTTTCCCTGGTAGTCCCCAACTCCTCCAGCCCCCTGGCTGCATACCCAACCTGGGAGAAGAGGGGCCAGATCTGGGGTTCCAACCCTTCCCCGCATCCCCCCTCCTGTTTTCTTCCCCAGCTTCTCTACTCAGAGTTGACTGGCCCGAGATTTATCAGCTTGTAGGGCTGGAGGTGAATACAGGCAGAGCCTGGGTGGAGGGAAGGATCAGACTGTCTGCTCTGTCTCAGTCTGGGTTCTGGGCAGTGGGGTGTCTGGTTCCTTGGAGGTCTGATCTTCAGTATCTAACTTTAGTTGGGGGCCGGGGAGAGTTAAGGGTTTCCTTGACCCTGAACAGCTACCTGTCCTACAGGTGTGGATCCATGGGGTAGCCCCAACGCATCTGCCCTTCCGCCCCAGCCAGCTCATGCCTCAGTACCCGGGGACGGTGAACAGAGCCCTGGCTGGAGCCCAAACATGTGGGGCCTGGTGAGGCTCCTGCTGGCCTGGCTGGGTGGCTGGGGCTGCATGGGGCGCCTGGCAGCCCCCGCCCGGGCCTGGGCAGGATCCCGGGGGGGCCCAGGACCAGGGCTGCTGCGGAACCGAAGGAGCTGGGTGTGGAACCAGTTCTTTGTCATTGAGGAATATGCCGGTCCAGAGCCCGTCCTTATTGGTAAGGTAAGGATCAGCCCTTCCCAGGTCTGCCCTGACTCTCGAGGCCCTTAGGCCCTGCCCTGCAACTTCATCACTTCTTCAATGACCTTGGCCCCTCAAGACTCCCAACACTCCACCCCCTCATAGACTTAGACTCTTTAACCTTTCTGTCCCTATGCTTGGAACCTGCTGCTATTTTTCCCTGACCCCTACAGCTGCACTCGGATGTGGACAGGGGCGAGGGCCGCACCAAGTACCTGCTGACCGGGGAGGGGGCAGGCACTGTATTTGTGATTGATGAGGCCACAGGCAACATCCATGTCACCAAGAGCCTGGACCGGGAGGAGAAGGCCCAGTACGTGCTGCTTGCCCAAGCCGTGGACCGAGCCTCAAACCGGCCTCTGGAGCCCCCGTCAGAGTTTATCATCAAGGTGCAAGACATCAATGACAACCCGCCTATCTTTCCCCTCGGGCCCTACCACGCCACAGTGCCCGAGATGTCCAATGTCGGTGAGTACCCCACCTCTGACCACCCCAGAGCCCGTCTCCTGGAGCACCCTCACCTCTCCTTCCCGCATTGCTCTCGTGTCTGGGTCCCCCTCATCTGCTGTTCTTTCCCACCTGGCCCTGGCCCTGCTGAGTGGGGTGCCGGGATCCCCCACAGGGACATCAGTGATCCAGGTGACTGCCCACGATGCCGATGACCCCAGCTACGGGAACAGCGCCAAGCTGGTGTACACTGTGTTGGATGGACTGCCCTTCTTCTCTGTGGACCCCCAGACGGGTGAGGATAGAGCTCGGAGCCTGGCGGGGCAGCCCTGCGGGCAGGCAGCCCCTGACCCGTGTCTCTCGCTAGGAGTGGTGCGGACCGCCATCCCCAACATGGACCGGGAGACGCAGGAGGAGTTCTTGGTGGTGATTCAGGCCAAGGACATGGGCGGCCACATGGGGGGGCTGTCGGGCAGCACTACGGTGACGGTCACCCTCAGCGATGTCAACGACAACCCCCCCAAGTTCCCTCAGAGTAAGGGGCCACTGCTGCCACCGGGGCCATCCTTTGCCTGCCCCCACCCTCTACAGCTTCTGGGGAGGCCTCCCCTCCCCAGCCCTCCCCCAGCCAGACCCCAGGAGAAGGGAGTGCTGGGAGAGGGAGGAGGGCTAGGGACCTAAGATGTCTCCCCTCCATCCCCGCTCAAGGCCTGTACCAGTTCTCTGTGGTGGAGACGGCTGGGCCGGGCACCCTGGTAGGCCGGCTGCGAGCCCAGGACCCAGATCTGGGGGACAACGCCCTCATGGCGTACAGCATCCTGGACGGAGAGGGGTCCGAAGCCTTCAGCATCAGCACAGACTCCCAGGGTCGAGACGGGCTCCTCGCTGTCCGCAAGGTTAGCCTTCTGTCTGCGAACACTTGCACACTCACTCCTACCTGCCTCTTGCCCCACGAGGCTCACTCCTAACTGGTCTAACAGACTCGGGACCACTGGGTTGGAGCTTAGAGATCATGGTCATCTCGTCCTCTTTCAGATGAGGGACTGGGGCCCAGCAAGGGCGAGAGACGGGCTCAGAACTTTTCGTGTAGCCAGTCTATGATGGAGCTGGGGGCAGACCTAGGGTCACAGACTAAGTCATCTGCCTCACCCTGACCACTGCGGCCCCTGCCCGTCAGTGCCCACCTCTCGTCTCAGGTGGGCCGAGCACTGGATGCGTGGGGAGGGGACTTCTCACCCTCCGGGAGCTTGGGCCTGCCCTGGTTTCCACGTGCCCCAGTCACTCCACCTCTCCTCCCCATAGCCCCTGGACTTCGAGACCCGACGCTCCTATTCCTTCCGCGTGGAGGCCACCAACACCCTCATCGACCCAGCCTACCTGCGGCGAGGGCCCTTCAAGGACGTGGCCTCCGTGCGCGTGGCCGTGCAGGACGCCCCAGAGCCGCCTGCCTTCACCCAGGCTGCCTACCACCTGGCGGTGCCTGAGAACAAAGCTCCTGGGACGCTGGTGGGCCGAGTCTCAGCAGCAGACCTGGATTCCCCAGCCAGCCCAATCAGGTGAGCTGGGGTGTGGGCAGGGGAAGGGGAGGGCCTCAGGGAACGAGCCCAGTGGCAGGCTAGTCCCACCGAGGATGGGCCCCCCTCACCGAAAATCCCACTCACCTCCTGGCGGAGGTCTCCCTCTCTGCAGGGCTGAGGGCCAGGGAAGGCCTGGAGGTCGGGGCTAGCACCCTGCGCGCCCCCCAGCTCCACCCATCCCTCTGGGAGGATAGCAGTGGCGCCTCCCAGTGACGGTGCGGGCAGATGCAGGCTCATGTGATGAGTGGTGCGGAGGGCGGGCCACCCCTGTTGGTCAGTCCCTCAGCGCTGCACATTATACCCACTCGGTAACATTCAGTTCTCACAACAGCCCTGTGAAGTAGGCACGATCAGCCCCAGTTGTTTTAGAGGCCAGGCCCCGACAGGTTAAGTTCCTTGTCCAAGGTCACATAGTCAGGAAGCAGCAGAGCTGGGACTTGCATGCAGATTTGTCTGCCTTGAGAAGAGCCACTCTTCCCACCTTTCAGCAGCCCTGTCACAGGAATGAGGGAGGTGCTGGTGTCGTTCCCATTTTGTAGTTAAGTAAACAGAGGTTAAACGATTCCCCCAAGATCACACCGATGGTCTGAGGCAGAGCAAGCCTGGGGTCCCTGGGTCCCTGGAATAGAGCCCAGAAGTCAGAAAGACAGGCTGTTTACCCCCACTTCCACCTCTTTCTGTCTCACCCCCACCATGAAACCCAGTCCCCCTGAGTCTTAGGACAGCTATTTAATGTTGGTAACTTCCCCAAGCGACTTGTCTCTTTTTTTAAATTTATTTATTTTATTTTTTTTTAAGATTTTTATTATTTATTTATTTGATGGAGAGAGAGACAGCGAGAGAGGGAACACAAGCAGGGGGAGTGGGAGAGGGAGAAGCAGGCTTCCCGCCGAGCAGGGAGCCCAATGCGGGCCTCGATCCCAGGCAGCCGCTTAACGACTGAGCCACCCAAGCGCCCGCGACTTGTCTCTTAAGGGGACCCTAATGTGAATTATGGCTCTGGGTACCCGGGGCAGGCTCAGCCCAGCGAGCTTGGGCCCTCTGCCCAGAAGAACCAAGAGGCCCAGCAAGGCGAACAGAAGGGAGGGAGGGGTAGCAGCAAGCTCTGGCCCTGCCCCCAGATCAGCCCCCAGCTCCGCTCCATCTTCCCCAGATACTCCATCCTCCCCCACTCGGATCCAGAGCGCTGCTTCTCCATCGAGCCCGAAGATGGCACCATCCGCACAGTGGTGCCCCTGGACCGCGAGGCTCGCATCTGGCACAACCTCACAGTGCTGGCCACAGAGCTTGGTGAGGAGCCCTAGGCCCCCAGGAGAGGGAGAAGGCGAGCAGCCACCTGGCAGAGGAGCTGTCCCTGAGCAGGGAGGGGGGAGGCGGTCACTGCCACCATGCCTCACCAGTGTACAGCGCTGGCTTCCCAGCCTGGATCACCACCACCAGGCAGGCCTCCTGGTCTCTGAGGCTGGGCTGGCCTGGGCACAGTGGATCTGCCTGCGCATTCTCCTGACTTTAAATTCGTTCCCATACCTGACTTTCCCCAACGGGGAAACAAACCTAATCTCAAATAGCTCCTAAGCCCTAGGAAGCCCCAGTCTGTACCCTGGCAGACCCTGCCCTGCTCACTGTCCGCTTCAGGCTGAAGCCAGGGGCCAGGGCAGGGTTGGGCCCCTCCTCTGGAGGCTGACTGGGGGGCTCCAGCAGCCCCTCCCAGGGACACCCTGCAGAGAGCCCTCAAGGTAGGGGAGAGGGGCCAGCCCCTGCCCCTGTTAGCCCCCAGTCACCAGCAGCATGCTTTGGCTGCCTCTGGGCGGCCCTGGTCCACGGAGGCGGGGAGACCTCCGTCCCCTCTGTGAACCTCCCCTTATCACTCCTGCTCACACCCCAGGGCCTCCTACATTTGCTGTCTGTGTCCCATCTGTGGGAACTGTCATTGTGTGCGTAGATGTTTGTACATGGCAGCGGAGAGCTCTATGTATGTGTACATGTGTGTATCCACGTGTGTGTACAATTCCATGTGTGTGACAATACATATACACACACATGGAGTGTGTGTGTGTGTAGTTGAGTGGGTAGAATATTTGTGCGAATGTATAAGTAGGTGTGTGTAAGGATAGGTACAGGTAGCTGTTTGTGTATGTCATTTTGTGTGTGTATGTGTATGTGAGTATTCGTGGCCAGAGAATTTATTACATACTGTGTACCAGGGACTGTTCTAAGTACTAAATGTGGATCAGTTAATGTAATCACCACCACAACTTTATGAGGGAGGTATGGTTATTTCCCCATTCGACAATAAGGGAACTCGGCCGAAGAGAAGTTAAGTAACTCCCCAAGGTCATGACGACGTGACGGGGCAGAGCCATGAGACCCCATAAGGCTGCGGAGTCGGAGCACTTATCCCTCCACCGTGTTGCCTCTCACGTGTAGCAGTTTATGTGTATGGGCTCATGTTTCTGGCCCCGTGGCTGTGTGTTACATGGTGTTGCACGTGTGCCTGTCCGTGTGAATGTCCCTGTGTGTATATAGTGTTTGCAGTTGCCTGTGTATACGTAGCCAGCCATCTGTGTCGTGGGTGTGCGTGTCTTTCCCTCCCTGCCTTCTCACCCTCCCACCAAATCCTGCTCTCCAGCAAACCCCAAGATCACCTAGCAGGCCCTGGGCCCATACTGCAGAGAAGGAATGGAGCCCCGAACCCTTGGCCAGGGAGCCCACTCAGCCTCCCTTGCCCAGGCTGGGACCTCGGCCCCTTCCCCGGGGCCAGCCAGCTCCCTCCCCACCTGGGAGAGGACTAAAGAATCTGGGAGGCTCAGCCAGCAGAGGTGAGCTCCGGGGTGGGCAGGGATACCTGTTTTCCATTCTTTCTTGGATGGCATTGGCAGTGAGGAGCAAGTCAGGGTAATGACAGGGAGCCACCTGATGAAGGGTTGCATGACGAAGGGGGCCTGTGTCTGGCTGTGGCACCCAGGCTGGCCTGGCTCCCCAAGGCCAACTCTAAGTGCTACTCGCTGCTATTCCGTGGCCTTCCGACCGCTGATGGGGTGTGTGTGCGTGTGTATGTCTGTCTGTCTATCTGTCTCTGTCTCGCTGGTGCTGTGTATGAAAATGCATCCTCTCGACCCTGGGTGGGGGGGTGACACTGAATACACTGTGTCTATCCAACACCCACTTCATGTACGTTGTATTTGCTTTAAATGCTGAGTGTACATTGAATATATGGTATGAATGTGTTTGTTTCATGACTATTGTCTGTGTGCAACCTGTATGCACCTTCCGTCTACCTTTCACTTATGGTGCATGTGTCGTGCATGTGGGTTATCCTGTATGCATATCGTGGGTGCCCCGCCCCTGTGGAGTGTGTGTTCCACACTGCACCTATCTTGGCTACCATGTGAATGTTGTCGTACGCTCTCGGTGTTCCATTTGTTTCACGTCACCGTTTGCTACTTGCACGTTGCATGCATATACCGCGTGTTGCATGTGTATGCTGTGCGCTACATGGAGCATCCGCGCCCACGCACCATGTGTGTTGTGTGTAAACTGTTGTGTGTGCGTGGGGCATGTATGTGTTCATGTTCTGTCTTCAGACAGCTCTGCACGGGCCTCCCGTGTGCAAGTGGCCATCCAGATCCTGGACGAGAATGACAACGCTCCCCAGCTGGCTGAGCCCTACGACACCTTCGTGTGTGATTCTGCAGCCCCCGGCCAGGTGAGCCAAGGAGGCAGAGGGCTCGGGACCTTAATCTTTTTTTTTTTTTTAATTAATTAATTTATTTATTTGAGAGAGAGAGAGAGAGAAACAGCATGAGAGGGGATAGGGTCAGAGGGAGAAGCAGGTTCCCCGCTGAGCTGGGAGCCTGATGTGGGACTCGATCCCGGGACTCCGGGATCATGACCTGAGCCGAAGGCAGTCGCCCAACCAACTGAGCCACCCAGGTGCCCAGGGCTCGGGACCTTAAGACCGCCAGCTGCTCACTCCATACAAGGCCTCTCTTCTTCCTTCCAGCTGATTCAGGTCATCCGGGCCCTGGACAGAGACGAGGTGGGCAACAGTAGCCGTGTCTCCCTTCAAGGTCCTCTGGGCCCCGATGCCAACTTCACTGTCCGAGACAACCGAGGTGGGTGGCCCCCCTGCTCTCCTCCTCCCATCCCACCTCCTAGCCCAGCCTCACCCCTGCCCACACATCTGGGCCCTCCACCCAACAGAAGGTAGATGTGGACGTGCACACATTTGCTCATTGCCAACCTTCCCCGTTGGAAGCTGTCTCCCTGGGCCGCACTGACCCTACAGGGACGGTGTCTCAGGAGGGGCCCCGACACCTTCCCTCTCCCACAGATGGCTCCGCCAGCCTGCTGCTGCCCTCTCGCCCTGCTCCGCCCCGCCAGGCCCCCTATCTGGTTCCCATAGCACTGTGGGACTGGGGGCAGCCAGCCCTGAGCAGCACTGCCACCGTGACAGTCAGCGTGTGCCGCTGCCGGCCCGATGGCTCCGTGGCTTCCTGCCGGCCCGAGGCTCAGCTCTCACCCGCTGGGCTCAGCACTGGGGCCCTGCTTGCCATCGTCACCTGTGTGGGCACCCTGCTCGGTGAGTCGGGCCACCTTGGCACGTAGATGTGGGGCCCGAGCCTGCAGGGGCTGGAGAGAGGGGCCAGGGCCCTGGACCTAGGGAACTCCACCCCGGGGCTTAAAGGATGCGCCCGTGCGCGGATTTTCCCACTCCCTCGTGTGTCCAAGAGAAGAGCTCCGGCCTCCGGCCCTGGCATTACCAGTCCGCAGTGACAGCAGCAGGCGGTAAAAACTGGTTATTGAAGCCTGACTCTGGACGGTGCGTGGTGCCCGGCGCATCACTTGTGCTATCTCGTGTCATCCTTTCAACAGCCCTAAGAGGGAAATTCGTTTTCCCGGTTTTCCACACCAGCCCTCTAAGGGTCAGAGGTTCAGAGAAGCGAAGCAACTTCCCAGTCACACGGCGAGTGCGGGGTGAAGTCAGGCCTCGAACGAGGCCTGCCAGGGCTTAAACCCGGGTCTCGCCTCCCCTCGGCCACACTGGCTCCTCCGTCTCCCAAGCCGCGTGCGGCCCCGGGACGGAAGCAGGCGGCGCGCTCCGGGGCGCCGCGCGCTCAGCGGCCTTGTGCGCCCCTCCCCCAGCGCTGGCTGTGCTCTTCGCGGCCCTGCGGCGGCAGAAGCACGAAGCGCTGATGGTGCTGGAGGAGGAGGACGTCCGCGAGAACATCATCACCTACGACGACGAGGGCGGCGGCGAAGAGGACACGGAGGCCTTCGACATCAGCGCCCTGCAGAACCCCGACGGGGCGGCCCCGCCCAACCCCGGGCCGCCGCCGCCGCCGCCCGCGCGCCGCGACGTCCTGCCCCGGGCCCGGGCGCCCCGCCAGCCCCGGCCCCCCGGCCCCGCCGACATGGCCCAGCTCCTGGCGCTGCGGCTCCGCGAGGCGGACGACGACCCCAGCGTGCCGCCCTACGACTCGGTGCAGGTGTACGGCTACGAGGGCCGCGGCTCCTCCTGCGGCTCCCTCAGCTCGCTGGGCTCCGGCAGCGAGGCGGGGGGCGCCCCGGGCCCCGCCGAGCCGCCGGACGACTGGGGGCCGCTCTTCCACACCCTGGCCGAGCTGTATGGGGCCAAGGAGCCCCCGGCCCCCTGAAAGCCGGCCCCAGCCCTGCCCGCCGCGGGGTGGGGGGGCAGCCCGCACAGGCCCTCTGAGTGAGCCCCCACCTCCCTGGGGTCCAGGCGGGCGGCAGCAGCCCCGGGGGAGAGCCCCCAGGCCTCCCCTTGTCCCTGTGTCCCTCTTCCCAGCTTCCCCAGGGCAACGTCCTTCTTACCTCCCTCCTCCCCAGTCGTCTGTATGTCTCCCTCCAGGGATCTCTGTCTCTTTCTGTAACACTCTCCTGTCTGGGTCTGGATTGTGTGGCTCGACTCTGAATCTCTCTGTTCCTTCACTGTGACTCCACTCTCTCCGTGACTGTTTTTGTCTGCCCGGTTCTAAATCTCTCACACACCCTCTCTCTGTCTCCCTTGCCCACACACATGCTCTGTGTCTGTCTCCTGCCCGCATCTGCCTGCATTCTCTCCGGGTCCCTGCGATTGGCTTTTCCGTTTTTTCTGTTGTCCATCCCAAAAGCAAGAGAAACTTCCAGCCACTGCTGCCCACCCTCCTGCGGGGGATGTTCGGCCCCAGGTCAGTGCTGCTAATTGGGGGGGGGGGGGCGAGCACTGGGATTGCCTGAAGCCCTCCTCCACTCGCAGACTAGAACCGCCCCCCCTCGGGTCTCCTGTCTTTACAGACCTGCCCGCATGGTTCCATCCATCACTCATGGCCTCATCCTGGCTCCACTGGCCTCCAGCAGAGAGAGGGTGCCAGCCCACCTCCCAGGGCCAGAGCTCCAGCCCCCCACATGGCCGCCTCCCTGGAGCTCTGCCCAGCTGTTGGCCTGCCCTGGGCATCCCAGCTCTGGGCATTGTCTTGTGTGTTTCCCAGGCCCCAGGGGGAGGGGAGGGGAAGGAAAGGAAAGGAAAGGGGGAGGCAGCTGGGGAAGGGGAAAAAGGGAGGAAGGGGAGGGGCCTCCATCTCTAATTTCATAATAAACAAACACTTTATTTTCTAAAGCTGGAGCCCTGTTTCCCGTTCTGCATGCAGGTTTCTATACAGAGCTTCCCTGTGCCGAAGGGTGGGAGCAGAGGCCTGACCCAACCCCGCTGGCTCCTTTCTTCTTTGGGGGGGGGGGGGGCAGTCCACTCAAGTCCCTCTAGCCCGAGGAGGGTTTGGGTTGTTTCCATTCAGGGAGTAAGTATCCCCACTGCCAACTCTCCTGTTCCTTGTTGGTCTCAAAATGTCTAAGGGAATTAAGGGGGATTGGCCAGAGGGGAGGGTGGCAAGGAGAAGTGGGGGTGAGAGCTCCTAAGAAGAGAGGGGGAGAGATAAAAGACTAAGAAGAGATGAAGAGGGTTTCAGACTAGGAAAAAAATGTGGCTGGGGGGCAGCAGAGGGAGCAAGCCAGTCTTTCTGGAGCCTGCGGTGCCAGGTGGGAGAGGGTGGGCCAGGGTGAGATGGCATAGTCCCATTGATTCTGGGCCCAGTGCTGCCACCTTTAATTCTCCCCAGTCCTGGTCTTACTCTCCAGGGAACATAAAGGAGGAGGGAGAGGGACCAGGGAGGCAGGCTCTCTAGGGGCCAAGGGGCTGAATCAAAGTCAACTGGGGTGGGAGCTGAACAGAGAGCCGTCATTTCTCAGGGTGCACTCCCTGAGCAGAGAAGGGAGGTCCTAACTCCAGGCAGGGCTCCTAGTGATAGGAGGTGATGGGTCAGGACAGATCCTCGTGACCCTCCCCTCCAAGTGTGGGGTGTTGGCCATCCGGGGGAGCTACTCCAATGGGAAGATGCCTTCTCACACCTTCCATGCCTGCTTGGTTAGGGCAACCAGGTGGCGGGAGAACAGGACCCTTGCCCCGGGCTGGACTTGTCCTTTACTCTGTGAAGGATGGACCCGGAGCCCTGACTGGCAGAAGGCCTGTGCAAGAGCAGGCTGGCTGTCCCCCAAAGGAGACGATTGGGAGCCAACACTGCAAGCGTGGTGTTAGAGGGACAGGGTTTTCCAGTTCAGGGCAGGATGGGCAAGCTCTCTGCCCCTCTGCTCTCACCCCAACATCTGCATCAAGCCTTCCGCCATAAGTGGAGACAAGGGAGGGACTGACCCATGGGCCACTCCTAGGTGGCAAGGTGTGCTCAGAAGTGGGATGCGGCCTTTACCTGCTCTCCCAGCCCTTCCAGGCCTCCCTTTCCGCTTCCTGAGGTCCGCCCTGACTCCAGTAAACTCGGAGGGAAACACAGGGCATAGGGAAACAGGCCTGTCAGCAAGACCCCTGGGGTTATCTCTGGTCTCAAATACCTCATCATCTCAAAGGACAGAACCTATCAAAGGGAGTGAAGAGGGACAGGATCGTGAAAGGAAAGGAGAAGGGAGAGAAGGGGCAAGGTGACAGGAGAAGGAGGGCTCCCTTCTTATTCTGCCCTGTATGTGGGTTCAGTCCTCCTTCCCCCGTTTATGGGGAGGGGAAGGGGGCAGAGCATCCCAGAGGAGTGAGCTGCAGGCAGTTTTTGAGCCTGGGACTGGGCTCAGGTAGCAACCCCAGGCTGCACGCACCCACACATGCATACCCACATTTTCTCATTCCTGGGGCTTTAGGATCAGGGATGTGAAGATGCAGAAGTGGGGAACAAATGAGCTCTGCCCCCACTTCCTCTCTGCTTTGGACCATTTTTGCAAAATAAGTGACAAGGCCTGGCTTTCTCTCCTAAGAGGGGCTGCTCTCCTTATCCAGGTGTTCACCCTTTCTCTTCCAGTCTCTTTCCTGTCTCTGTACACAGGAACTGCACGTGCATCACCTAGCACACTCACATGCACACATCTCTACTGGGTCACTCACACCAGGACACAGATCCACAAATATCTCTGCACTTGGGGATGCACCCTCTTATGCCTGAGTCCATCACGTACTTGAACCCTGGGCAAAAGCTTTCCTCCTGTGCTCCTCCAGGACTAGGCTGGCCCCGGGGGTCCCTGAGCTCTGCTTATCATTCCCAGAGCCCCGCACCTTCTCCCCAAAGGCTGAAGAGTGGACAGGGGGTGAAGGGTTGCTGCTGAGGCCACCCACCAGATTCCAGGACCCTGATTGGAATAATAGCCCTCCTGTAAGAGGCAGCTTTCTGCCACTCTCCCCCCCCACCACCCACTTTCCTCCCTCTGCCTCCACTGCTTTCCTTCCTGAGACTCCCTGCCTTTCCCGTCTCCTCCCTGATTATGCCCTGAAGGCCAGAGCCTGGGGGTCTCCTCTGTCTGTCCAGCTCCAGCCTGGAGGAAGTGCAGTATTGAGGCTTGGGGCTCAGAGCTGGGCTGCAGGCTGAGAGGAGGGGTGTCCAGGAGGGAGGAAAGGGGGCTGCGAATCTGGGGACTGGAAGCTCTGCAGGAGTGGGATGAGAGAAGGAAGGTTCAGCAACCTTCCTTCCGGTCAGTCCCGTCTCTCAGTTGACTGTGCTTTCCACTCACCCCCCTTCAGCTTTGCCTGGGGAGGGCAGGGCAGGGAAGGTGGCCCTCCTGGAACTTGGCTTACCAGGGAGCTGGAGGAGGGGCAGGAAGGGCGGGAGAGGATGTGCTAGCCCGACAGGACAGTTCCCGGTGGCACAGCCAACCTCCCTCTTCTCTTCATTCCCCAGAGGGAGTGACAGGAAGGAAAGGCTGGAAAGAAGGCAAAGGGAATTAAGCAGGAAGGGGAAAGAGGGAAAGAAGTCTGGCCACAGCAGTGACAGAGTTCCCAGTGGGCTGCGGCCATGGCTCCAGGTCCTGGCGGGGGAGTGGGGGTGGCTGCCCTCCAGGCCCTCGGGCTCCTTTGCCCACCAGGCAGGGGTTTGGCCCAGCTACTTCCTCCCCCACCTCACTCCCAGATGCCTGCAGGGCCTTGGGGAGAGAAGGAAGGCAAGGAAGAGGACCTGGGAGGACAGCTGGGCTGAAGGAGCAGAGCTCTGGAGCCAAAGGCCCGGGTCCCAGCCTCATCTCTGCCACTTACTTTGCGACCCCGGGCAAGTCACATAACCCTTTGAACCTGTTTCCTCTTCTGTAAAGTGAGGATAATTATTACCTCAGAGTTATCACGAGAAGGGCATTCAGAAGGAGTAGTGATTGTAGTCCTTAGAGTCCCTCGGGGGCAGGGGAGGGGGCCGAGGGGAGAGCAGCTGGGAGAAGCCCCTCACCACCACAGGGTCCACGCTGCCCTGTCCCCCCCCCCCCCCCCCCGCAGCCTGGGCACTCTGGGCCACTCGCCCCACCTTACTCCACTCCCCGCTACCCCCCTCACCAAGGTGACACAGTGACAAAGACTCTGAAGCTGAGATGAGCACAGGAATGGGAGGCAAAGAGAGCGGGGGATCGCGTGGGAAAAAGCAGCAAAGAGGGCGGTGAGAAAGAGGGTCTAGCACTTAGCCCCGTGTCTGGCATGCAGTAGGCATGCCCCGGAGGATTCGCTGCAGAGAACTTGGGGGTGGGAAGTTGGCTGGACCAATCCATCAGGCAGAGGAACATGTTGGACAGAGCCATCAATAGCACTGGGAGGCACAAAGGGATGGAGACGTGGAACAAACAGAGCTGGGGACCCCTGTGGGCTGGAGCCAGATGCCGTGAGGCTGCTCCCACCACCTCCCCCCTCCCCCGTGCCCATCCTCCCACCCCACTCCCTTGGCCTAGGCCCCCCCAAGTCCTGCCGCTTCTCACAGCATCTCAGTCCCCGCGGGCATCCTGGAGTCTCTGTGCAGGGTGACTGGCTCAGGCTGATCCCAGCGGGCCTCCTCCTCCTCCTCCTTCCCTGGCTCTGGAAGCTTCTGCAGTTCCGAGTACAGCGCACAGGCATCGTTGCGGGACACATACTCCCATCCGCTCTCCCGCACGTGGAAAAGGTCTACAGCACCCCCGGAGTAGGCATCGCGGTGGGTGGCGTGGGCCACGGCGCAGCGAGCCAGGGCGTAGGCTTCCTGGGGGCTCATGTCGTAGCGGTAGCCGCGGTCCAGCACGCCGTAGGCATAGGGAGATCCCGAGCCCACCGAGAAGATGTTCCCTTGCAGGCGGGTGCCGTCACTGTAGACGTAGAAGAGGGCAGGGCCGGAGCGGTCCCAGCCACACAGCGCGGTGGCCACGCACAGATCCAGCCCCCGGTAGCAGGACATCATGGCCGACAGGAGTTTGGCGGCACCGGCCACGCTGGGCAGCTGACCGTCCCTCAGCGCCCGCAGCCGCAGCTCCCGCCGCAGCACGCGGTACCAGGCGGCGCAGTCGGCCGACGTGCCGGAGGTGGTGCCCACGAGGTGCTGGTGCACGGGGATGATCTTGCGTGAGGCCGGACACTGCACATAGTTGCCGCAGGAGGACCGTGTGTCGGCGGCGGCGATCACTCCGTGCCGGAAGCGGAAGGCCAACGTGGTGGTGCCATGCGCCAGCCTGGGGCCGTGGATCCGCAGGAAGGTTTGAGGGTCCCAGCCTGGGGGCACGGCCCAGCCACCCGCCTGAGGCAGGTGAGGCGATGGTCCCTGGGTGCCGGGGGCCTGCCACTTGCACACATCCTGCAGAGCCATCCCTGGGGCTGAGTGATGGCTGGAAGGAACCCGGCAGGGCTTTGCGGGCTGGAGCCAGGTGGGGGAAGAGAGACGCTAAGGAGAAGCTGGGCTACAGCCAGAACCCGCACGGAGGGGCCCAGAAGGGCACGTGATCTATGGCTTCACTTCTGCCTACCCCCAAGTCAGGCTTTGGGACTGGCTCTGAGGAGCAGCCTCCTCCTCCTCCTCAGAGGATTGCTGAGGGGAGACAGGAGGAGGCCAGTGAAGTCGCCACTGCGGGGAAGACGCTGCTCGTGACACACCTGAGCGTCACCCAAGGAGTCTCCCGTCTATCAACCTCCAAGCACCTGGAGTGGGGCGGGGGCTGGGGTAACTTCAAAGGAAGGGAGGCATGAGTGGAAGGAGCACAGCAGACTCCCCTCTTGTTTCTCCTGTGGGGCGCATGGGGCATGCAAAGACAAATGAGGCTCTGTCCCAGCCCTGCAAGAGCTCCCAGCCTAGGAGGAGGTAAAGACAAGTCAGGGCTCTAATGCCATCAGAATGGAATCCTGTGAGGGGTTCCTGGCTGGCTCAGTTGGTAAAGCATGCGACCATTGACCTCAGGGCTATGAGTTCGAGTCCCATGTTGAGCATAGAGCTTGCTTTTTTTTTTTTTTAAAGATGTTATTTATTTATTTGACAGAGAGACACAGTGAGAGAGGGAACACAAGCAGGGGGAGTGGGAGAGGGAGAAGCAGGCTTCCCGCTGAGCAGGAAGCCCGACGCAGGGCTCGATCCCAAGACCCCGGGATCATGACCTGAGCCGAAGGCAGATGCTTAACAACTGAGCCACCCAGGCGCCCCTAGAGCTTACTTTAAAAAAAAAAATTAAGGGGCACCTGGGCAGCTCAGTCGGCTGAATGTCCAACTCTTGATTCTCCTCTGCTTTGGAGGTGCATATGAACTTCCATCTGCATGAAGACAGCATTCCTGACAGTTCTCTGGCAGTATAGCTTCTCTGTGGGAAAGTTCTGAGGGTGTAGCTGAAAGTATCTAATGGCCTTCCCTCTTCCGGTCCCCCTTCTGCCCAGTAGTTCACAAGAGCAAGAGAGTTGTTTGTAGTTCCAAGACAAGAGAAACAACTGACCTTGTCCCCATAAGGCTGAGTCTAAATCTTAGACCAGCTAGGGGTGGGCAAGGGATGGGATTAGTAGACCCTGACGGCTGGCCCTGCAGAAAGACAAAGTAGATTGGGGCAGAGTGACCAGCTGCAACTACTCTGGCACCATCTGGAGTATATTTTACTAAACACTGCAGCTCAAAGGAGTGCTGTGGAAATGGGTTTAGTAAAAGAAACAGACCCACACACAAGGGAAAGAGCCTGGACCCCCCAGACACCATGATGGCGGGGCCATAGAGTCAGTACTAAGGGCAAGTGCAAATATGTCATGGGAAGACTGGAGAAACCAGGAGGTCACACTAAAGTCCAACCAGTCTTTCTCCCTTCTTTTGCACAGGACCACATGGGACTCTTACTGGAGAGATAAGTATGTCTCCTGTTTTTAAAGATTAAGCCTTAGCTGCTGTATATATGGATGGATTGTCACCTCCTAAGGTCAAGCCATTCTCAAGTCAGATCTGGACAGTTGAATGGCCTTCTAACTGGCCACCCTCCCGTCTCCCCTCTAATCTTGTCCTCTACACTGACATGTTTTCCTAAGGTATCACTCAAGTCCTGTGTCTTCTCTACTAAGAAACCTTGAAGGGCTGCAAGATCAACCCAAACCACCTTCTCCTCCCCAGGCTGGCATTTAAGACCCACTATGGTCCCGTCCTGATCCATCTACCACAACCTCTTTTCACATTATTCCTAACACATCTCATACCTCCCCTTCATCTATTTTTTTCATCTATTTTTTAAAGATTTTATTTTTTATTTTTTTAAACATTATTTATTTATTTGAGAGAGAGAGAGAGTGAGCACGAGTGGGGGGTAGGGCTGCCTGGGAGAGAGAGAAGCAGACTCCCCGCTGAGCAGGGAGCCCGACTCAGGGCTCCATCCCAGGACCCAGGATCATGACCCAAGCTGAAGGCAACCGACTGAGCCACCCAGGTGCCTAAGATTTTATTTTTAAATAATCTCTACACCCAATGTGGGGTTCGAACTTACAGCCCCAAGATCAAGAACCACACTCTACCAGCCAGGCGCCCCTCTCCTTCATCTATTTGAATCCTATCCTTCAAAGCCTGGCTTGAGTACCATCTATTCTGAAAATCCTTCCCAGGTGTGGTCTGAGAGAGGAGAGGCTGTTGGTTTGAGGAGCAATGGGACCCAAGTGGTATTTGGGAAATGAATCCACACTTCCTTAGCAAGGCCTTCCTGGTCTCCCCACCTCACCCCAAGCTATGTTGATCTCCTTTCTCACCTCTCAACTACAACATTTATCATTTTTTTCTCCCCCAAGCCCACTTTATTGAGATAAAATTGACACATGACATTGTGTAAGTTTAAGGTGTACAGTGTGATGATTTGATACATGCATATATTGCAAAATGTTTACCACAATAAGGTTAGTTAGCACTTCTTTCACGTTACATAATTCACCATTTTTGTGGTGGTGGTGGTAGAACATTTAAAATCTACTCTCTTGGGGCGCCTGGGTGGCTCAGATGGTTGAGCGTCTGCCTTCGGCTCAGGTCACGATCCCAGGGTCCTGGGATCGAGTCCCACATCAGGCTCCCTGCTCAGCCGGGAGTCTGTTTCTCCCTCTGCCCCTCCCCCTGCTTGTGTTCCTGCTCTCGCTGTCTCTGTCTCTGTCAAATAAATAAATAAAATCTTTAAAAAAATAAATAAATAAAATCTACTCTCTTAGCAACTTTCAAATACACAGTACGGTTTAGCATCATTAACTATAATCACAATGCTGTACATTAGATTCCCAGAATTTATTCTTCTTATAACTAGAAATATGTATGTACCATTTGACCACCATTTCCCCATTTCCCCTACTCCACAACCCGTGGTAACTACCAATCCACTCTCTGTTTCTATGGAGTTTGGCTTTGTTAGATTCCACATATAAGTGAGATCATACATATTTGTCTTTCTCTGTCTGACATATATCTCTATATGTAGATACAGATAGATAGAGATAGTGACAGGTGATATACATATCTATCTATCTAGAGAACTAATATAAGGTAAGTTGAGAACAGATTATGGAAGGCCTTGAACGCCATGCTGAGGAGCTGAATTTTACAGAACATTTTTAAGCGGGCAAAAGATAAGATTAAGAGGGTGTTTTAGGAAAACCAATCTGGTACTGTGCAAAATGAATTAGAGAGTACAATTTGGGCCCAGGATATCAGTTAGGAGAATATTTCAGTAATTCAGGGGTAAGGAAATAAGAAGCCAAAGGTAGTATCAGTTGCTATCAAAAAGAACGTGAGAAGCATTGTAGAGGAAGAATCAACAGGACTTGGCAACTTACTGAACGTGATGGAAAGGAAGGGGAGTTGTTGAAGATGGCCAGGGCTTCAAGCCTCTGCAACTGGAAGAACATGTTGCCATTCTCTCATGTATTCACTTGGCAAGCATTTACTAAGCATACGGTGGGCTCAGGGATGAGTAGTAGAGAAATACCTGTCTTTAGAAGCTTACAATCAAGTTCACTTACAGCCAGGTAAAATGTGAAAGTGTCTTAAGAGAGGTACAAATGCTCTTAGTTTCAGTGTGAACGAACCACAGAGAAGAGTCAGAAGGACAACAAGTTGCATTGCAGGGGGTACTGCAAAATAATACCTGCTCTATAAACAGAGGCACTCTGCATTTTCCACACCATCCAAGTGTGAGACGCAGAAAAAGATCTTCTGCTTCATTACATTCTGATGGTTGGGCTTGGAAAGGGTTGCCAAATTTCAGCATTAAAAATACAACATATGCAGAGTCTTCTGGGGAAGAGGAGGGGCTGAGTTGGGTCTCAGAGGAAAGTGGAATTTAGATATTGATGGATACTGCTGCTGGAATCCAACAAGGAAGGCCAGACACTGACTTCATAGAACCATAAAACAGGAGGCAACATTTCATACATTTGCCCACTTCCTTGTTTGTTATGGGTCCCAAAAGGGTTGAAAAATGAAGGTGGGTGGAGAGAGGGAGAGACTATGATATATACCACATTCCTGTATTAATAAAGAGCTTGTCTTAGCAAGCTTAAGTTAGAGAACCTCTTGGTACATCTTTATGGAGTGTCAACCCTCCTCCAGGCTCTAAGATGGTAAATGACTATTGACTCAGTTATTCGGAGCTGAATTGAGAATCTAGTTTGTGGATTAACTGAGTCCCATACGTTCCCTTCTTTATTCTTCTGCCTTTTGGGCAATACATTACCTATTAGAATTTCCACCACAGGGTGGGAGTAAAGAGAATATCAAATCTTAAAAGTTGGTTACGTTACAGAATTTGGGTAGTGTTGGCGATTAATGCTATCAAACAAGAGGTATAGCACTTTTATTTTGTTGCAATTTTTACCACAAACTACTGGGGTTTAACTAACTTCACAGGAACATGGCCTCAGAGGACATCATTATTTTACCCAGTATTACAGGGTGCCCTTAAACAAAATGGCAATTTCACTCGCGTTAATAGGATGCTAACGCCGCACAGATGCAAAGTATTGCTTGGACACCCGGCAGGGCGGGGACGACTCAGCGCTAAGGGTTCTGAGAGGATTTTCAACTAGTCACGCCCTTCTCAAAGATGGCCGGCCTCGCTTCCCTTACGCAACACGGACGTCTCCAATCGCTTCCTATGAATTAGAGGTGAATTTAATTCAGTGCTGCTTGCCTGACTAAAGTCAAGATGACAACATCCTTTTAAAATTTAGAGGAAGCTAAGGTATTTATTTTTTCTCCCTCGGTGAAAACAGTCCCCGGCGTTTGGCTCTTGCTTTTGGAGACGTGGTTGCCAGTAGTTAAAATGGCTCCTCCTTGGCATAGCTTTAATAGGAAGTGAAGCTGTGACGGCGAGGCGTTGCCCGGCTGCTCTCTGGTAGGCCTGCTCGCAGCGGGTTACTTGTGCCCTTAGTAGCCATGGCGCTGGCCAGCGTGTTGGAGAGGCCGCTCCCGGTGAACGGGCTCGGGTTTTTCGGACTCGGGGGTCGTGCGGATCTGCTGGACCTGGGTCCAGGGAGTCCCAGCGATGGGCTGAGCCTGGCCGCGCCCAACTGGGGTGTCGCGGAGGAGCCGAGAATCGAAATGCTTCATGGAACCACTACCCTGGCCTTCAAGGTGCGGACCTAACCGCCGCGCCGGGCTGAGACCCGCGCGCCCGCGCCCTTCCCTGCCTTCCCGGCCTTCCGGATGGACCGGAGCCCGCGGAGGCCGCGACCACGGAGCCCAGTGGGAGCCTCGGGCCTGTCCGCCCGACCCCGGTGGTTTCGCTGTCTCATTGTCCCGAGAGGCCTCTGTTCTCGGTCTAGCCATAGCACCGTGGGGCTGAGGTTAAGGGCGGGAAGGAACCCGAGGCTGCTTGGGTTGATTCCTAGGCAACACTCGGGTGGCTCCGGTCCAGGAAAGGGGAGGCCTCAAAGCAATGAATATTGGCAGAGGAAAGGATGTTTAACCATTAACTAAAGGTTTTAGAAACTGGGTCCCCATTAGGCGAGGGTAACTGAAAAGCTAGGTCTTTTGAGGGGAAGGATGGTGGGAGGGAACACTGTAGTAGGAGCCAGACAACTGGGATTCCTAATCCAGCTTTGCAATAACTAGCTTTACGATCTTGGGCAAGTCATTCGATCTCAGTGAACCCGTTTCCTGATCTATAAAATGAAATTGAAGTTTTTTTTGTTGTTGTTGTTGTTGTTGTTTTGTTTTTTTGAAGATTTTTATTTATTTATTCATGAGAGAGAGAGAGGCAGAGGGAGAAGCAGGCTCCCAAGGAGCAGGGAGCCCGATGTGGGACCCGATCCCAGGACCCTGGGATCATGACCCGAGCCGAAGGCAGACGCCCAACCATCTGAGCCACCCAGGCGCCCTGAAATTGAAGTTAATACTGGTCATACCCATGTCGAGGGATCCATGTGAAGCTTAGTTGATACCGGTATGTGGAAGGCATTTTGTGAAGTGTAAAGGACAGAGAAAGAGATGTTCTGGTTTTCCACTGATGCAAAAAGAAATGTCAAGGAGATGTTTCTGTGGTCTGATGTGGCCTGCTTTGTGTTTTCCTCTGATCTTAACAGTTTCAACATGGAGTCGTCGTTGCAGCGGACTCTCGGGCCACAGCGGGTGCCTATATAGCCTCCCAGACAGTAAAGAAGGTGATCGAGATCAATCCCTACCTGCTGGGCACCATGGCTGGGGGCGCAGCGGACTGCAGCTTCTGGGAGCGGCTGTTGGCTCGGCAATGTCGCATCTATGAGCTTCGAAACAAGGAACGCATCTCGGTAGCAGCTGCCTCCAAGCTGCTTGCCAACATGGTGTATCAGTATAAAGGCATGGGGCTGTCCATGGGCACCATGATCTGTGGCTGGGATAAGAGAGGCCCTGGTGAGTTATGCTGCAACCACTTGGTTTTTGGGCTGGCACTACAGAGAGGAGGGGTTGGATGAACAGGTGAATGAGAGGTCTTTGTGTCAGTGCTGGGGATGTGTTGATTAGGTTCTCTGCCCTTTCTTTTTGTTCAAGGAAGGCCCCACAGTGTAGGAGAGGGCATGGAGCTTAGACCCACTGTGTCATTGACTCCCCCTTGTGACCTTACTTTGGCTGCTCATTTTCCCAGTCAGTTTCATCATCTGTTACGTTGGTTAAATGAAGTAATACACATAAAGCATGTAGTGTCTGGCACATAATGTTTCTCCTTCTCTCTCATAAAATGATAAGACCTACAAAGAGTGTATTTGAAAATAAAATTGGATAACAGACATAAAAACTCCAGTCAGTGCTTTCTAATAAAAATATAATGGTGAGCCACACATGTAATTTAAAATTGTCTAATAGAGGGGCACCTGGCTGGTCGGTCAGTGGAGCATGTAACTCCTCATCTCAGGGTGAGTTTAAGCTCCACGTTGGGCATAGAGGTTACTTAAAAAATAAATAACAATTTTTTTTAAGATTTTATTTGAGAGAGAGAGCGTGAACGAGCATGAGCGGGGGGAGGAGCAGAAGGAGAGGGAGAAGCAGACTCCCCACTGAGCAGGGAGCCCGATGCGGGGCTCGATCCCCAGACTCCAGGATCATGACCTGAGCCAAAGGCAGACACTTAACTGACTGAGCCACCCAGGCGCCCCAATAACAATTTTTTAGAATTGTCTAGTGGACATATTTAAAAAGTAAAAAGATGGGGACATTGTAATGATTCATTTAATCCAGAATACCTAAAATAATATCATTTTGGCATGTGCCTTAGCCCCATTTCAGGTGCTCAATGCCACATAGTGCAAGTGGCCCCTGTACTGGACAGTGAAACTCTAATATACAGGAAGTTAGTCATTTCTCTTCCCTTTTTTCCTTTAGGGAGTCTTTGGCCTAGAAGGGGCCTTTAGGGCTCATCCTTTCCTTGCTTGATAGATTCACCCTAGGACCCTAGGTCCCGTTCTGTCATCTCTGAAAAGAAATTCCTTAGCCTTTTTCTCTTTCTAGTATATAGAAACCTTGCCAGGAGGTTCAACCTTGTATCTGATGTCAGTTCCTTTTCAACCAGTTGTGTTTTGTTTTTTTTTGTTTTTTAAGTTTTATTCATTTAAGTAATCTCTACACCCAACATGGGGCTCACACTCACCACCCTGAGATCAAGAGTTGCACACTCCACAGACTGAGCCAGCCCGGCACCTCAGCTTTTCAACCAATTTTGGATGTCTCTTTATCAAGTTGGAATACAGCTAGCCACTTTCTGTATAATATTCCCCCTCCATGCTTGAGTAGTTATTATTCCCTTTTGTTTTTGCTTCACTCATTCACCTGCTTACTGAATGCCTAGTTTTCCTCTGTCGAACAACTAACTGCAGGATACCCAGCGCTTTTCCACTTGCTTTGGAGACTCTCAATTCACTACTCAGTGGAGGGTGAATGAGAAGATTAAAAAGTGGCTGTGAGAGGAGCGTAGCTTGTTACTTTGGAAATTGAGACGCTTTCTTGGGGAAAGTGTAAAAGAACAGCTCCATACATTTTATGCGGCCCAGGGAAGCATTTTGGAAATGTTGCTTTGTACCCTTAGCTGATGGAAGCGGCGTACGAGAGTTTAGATCCTGGCTAGCAAGGAAAACCCGAGAAGCTAGAGCATAACCTAAATCGTGCCTTCTCCAGAACCTTCCTGACAGCCCGTCCCATTTAGGATGAGTCAGCCCCTTACCTCAAAAAGCAGACGACTGAAAAAGGATCACAGATTACTTAACATGAGGCTAAATGAGATGAATGCCATTTGTAAAAGAACCAATATGATGCTGAGGGAGTTTTGAGGAAGAAGGGATTCTTTCTGATGGGAGGAATTAGGACGACTTCATGGGTAAGTGCAGTTGTCCAGGATGTGCAAATGAGAGAAAGGAAGCATGGTGACCAAAGGGGGGGTGGGGGACGAAGCGTGCACTTTGGGGGGAATAACCAAAAGCCCAGTTTGTTTCTTTAAAATATTTTTTTGAGGGAGGGAGAGAGCACGTGCGCGCAAGTGGGGGAGCGGCAGGCAGAGGGAGAAGCAGGCTCCCCGCTGAGCAGGGAGCCCGATGCGGGACTCGATCCCAGGACCCTGGGATCATGACCTGGGCTGAAGGCAGACGCTTAACCGACTGAGCCACCCAGGCACCCCCAAAAGCCCAGTTTAATCAGAACTAAGGTTGTGTGAAGAGGAGTAGTGATCCATAGAGCTGGAGACCTAAACTGGAACCAGGTAGTGAGCTCGCTAGGCACGGTAGTGGCGATGGGACTGGGGAGGGGCTCGTTTGGGGTAGACATTGGAATCCTTGAACCTGAAAACTGGTAAGCATTTGGTTCTCAACTGGCTTGCTTAGAATCACCTAGAGAACTTAAAACACAAGTCCCATACTTGTTCTCCGCCCCAGACCACCTGAAAAAGAATACCTGGGGTAAGTCCTGGGCATCTTTTTAAAAAGCTTTTAGGTGACTCTGATGTACAGTGAGAGTAGAAGATGAACGATCCCATTGGCAGGCAAAATTTGAGAACACGGGAGGCAGTGTGGGCTGGTGGAGCGCGAGAGAGATGAGTTTGGTTGGTAATGGAGAGCCACTGAAAGTATTTGAGGATAGGAAGTTTGAATCTGAACTTGGTCACAAAGGCATCCTGTTGGGAAGATCCAGCAGGCAGTTGGAATTGATAAAAATTTTCATCTATGCTAAAAATTAGCTAACTTACTCATAAAGGGCCAAATAGTAAATAATGGAGGATTGCAGGCTGTATGGTCTTTGTCTCAACTACCTAACTCTCCTGCTTTAACGCAAAAGCAGTCATAGACAATATGTACACAAATAGGTATGGCTGTGTTCCAGTAAAACTGTGTTTACAAAAACGGGCAGTTGGCTTGACCAACCCCTGATCTATTACCAGCACTGTCCAATGGAAATAAAATGTGAGCCGTATGTGTAATTTTAAATTTTATATAGTAGCCACATTTTAAAAATTAAAGGAAGAGAGATTAATGATATATTTTATTTTGGAATGCCTGGGTGATGCAGTCGATTAGGCATCCGACTCTTGGTTTCAGTTCAGGTGTGATCTCAGGGTTGCACTCAGCATGGAGTCTGCTTAGGATCCTCTCTCCCTCTGTCCCTCCACCCTGTGTGCGTACACACTCGCGCACTCTCTCCATCTAAATCTTAAAAAATAAATAAAATAAATCTTAAAATAATAGGGGCGCCTGGGTGGCTCAGATGGTTAAGCATCTGCCTTCAGCTCAGGTCGTGATCCCAGGATCCTGGGATCAAGCCCCGCATCCGGCTCCTGGCTCAGCGGGGAGCCTGCTTCTCCCTCTGCCTCTGCCTCTCCCCCTGCTCATTCTCTCTCTCTCTCTATCTCTGTGTCTCAAATGAATAAATAAAATCTTTTAAAACAAAAAAATAAATCTTAAAATAATAATATATTTTGTAGATCCAAAATGTTATCATTTCAGCATGTGGTGCCAGCTTCATTTCAAATGCTCAGTGGTCACACATGGCTAGTGGTTCCCATATTGGACAGTGCGGGTCTTTGCAATATGATTTGGAACTGTAGGCTCTCTCCTACTGTGTGATGTATGTCTTGTCCCCCAGATAGCCTAAACTTTGAGGGCTAGGATTGTTTTCTTTTTTTTAAGATTTTATTTATTTGGGAAAGAGCACGAGGTGGGGGTGTAGAGGGAGAGGGAGAAGCAGACTCCCCGCTGAGCAGTGAGCCCAACATGGAGCGAGGCCCCAAGACCCTGGGATCATGACCTGGCTCAGGCAGACGCTTAACTGACTCAGCCACCCTCGCGCCCCAGGGCTAGGATTGTTTTAAACATTATCTTCCACAGTGCCTGAAGTTCTATGCTTGAAACCTCTAAGTCACAGGATCAAGCTGGAATCAGGCTCCTTGCTCAGCAGGGAGCCTGCTTCTCCCTCTGCCCCTCCCCCTGCTTGTGCTTGTGCGTGTGCTCTCTCTCTCTCTCTCTGTCAAATAAATAAAAATAAAAGCTAAAAAAAAAAAAAGAAACCTAAGTCATTTGGATTATACTTGTTTTTTGGTTATACAGCGAGGACAAGAAAGCAGTTATGATGTAAGGTGAGATGAGGTGGTATGTTGTAGA
Source organism: Mirounga leonina (assembly GCF_011800145.1). Lineage (NCBI taxonomy): Eukaryota > Metazoa > Chordata > Mammalia > Carnivora > Phocidae > Mirounga > Mirounga leonina. Next base: position 7,611,391 of record NW_023270839.1, read on the forward strand.
ATCCAGGAGTCTTAATATTTAATTTGATTCCTTCAGCTATTTTTTTTAATAGATCTTATTTATTTGACCGAGAGAGAGCACAAGCAGGGGGAGTGGCAGGCAGAGGGAGAGGGAGAAGCATGCTCTCCACTGAGCAGGGAACCTAATGTGGAGCTCAGTCCCAGGACCCCAGGATCATGACCTGAGTGGAAGGCAGACACTTAACTGACTGAGCCACCCAGGTGCCCCAGCTATTTTTTTTTTTTTAAAGATTTTATTTATTTATTTGACAGAGAGAGACACAGCAAGAGAGGGAACACAAGTAGGGGGAGTGGGAGAGGGAGAAGCAGACTCCCCGCAGAGCAGGGAGCCCAATGCGGGACTCGATCCCAGGACCCTGGGATCATGACCTGAGCTGAAGGCAGTTGCTTAACCAACTGAGCCACCCAGGCGCCCGTTTTTTTTTTTTTTTTAAAGTAATGTAATAGAAGTACTATTTTCTTGTATATCTGTTGGTCTCCCCTGGGTTTCAAGAGGGATGGAGAACTTTTCTTGGAGAATGAATTAGATGTCAGAAGTGATGGTCATTTTTTCCCTGCTAACCTCACCTCTCTTTCCAGGCCTGTACTATGTGGACAGTGAAGGAAACCGGATCTCGGGGACCACCTTCTCTGTAGGTTCTGGCTCTGTGTATGCTTATGGAGTCATGGATCGGGGTTACTCCTATGACCTAGAGGTGGAACAGGCCTATGATCTGGCCCGTCGAGCCATCTACCAAGCCACCTATAGAGATGCCTACTCAGGAGGTGCAGTCAACCTCTACCATGTCCGGGAGGATGGCTGGATCCGAGTCTCCAGTGACAATGTAGCTGATCTACATGACAAATACAGTGGTTCTACCCCTTGAAGGAGGGTGGATGTGGCTGCTTGCATTTCATGGGGGGACTATTGCTGGTAATGTGGATATAGCTCCCTATCCTGTAGTGGAAGGGTCCTCAATTGTATTGATAATTTTTTTAAGCTCTGGTGCCGTTGACCTCTATGTGTTACTAGTTGTTAATGACCTGCTACAGAGGTGATTTTACTTTCTTGGTTGTTAACATTACACTACTCGACCTCAGCCTGTGTTGTGTCTTTTGTCCACACTGTCCCTCCTCCAAGCACTTTACAGCCAAATAAGCCAGGACAGTGGGAGGGCACTGACTGTAATTACAGGAAACAGTGGTGTGAAGACATTGTCTAGTGAATACATTAGCATCCCCACTCATGAAGCTAATAACAAAAGAGAAGGAGAGAGAGGCAGGGAGGAGGGAGAGACTTCCCGATTCTGTTTGCAAAGAGATGAAAAGTTGATGAGGTGGAAAGATGCACAGGGCTGTATGAGGAAGAGCTGCAGAGGGAAGAGCTCTCACCCTGCTGTGGGGGAGGGGACGCCAATGCTATGCGCAGAGCAGAAAGGTGAAGAGGGTGAATCTTGAATCTTAAACCAATTGGGAAGGCAAGGTTTGGACCCTGGGAAAAGAGGACAAAGAGGTGAGTGTGAAAGCGGTAGTGACCACAAGCTTGGTGATCCCTGTCCTTTTGGCTCTCCGGTGTGTGCGTGTGTGGGGGACAGAGCGGTTGATGGTGGGCTTACAGCCTCCTGGACAGGAAGCAGCACAAAATTGTCACTGGCACGTGTGGGTGGGGAAGAGGCCCTGCTGAGAGCAGAGCGATGGTTGATTTATCACACCCAGCACTAAGGGGGTTCCCAAGCTATGGTGGCAGCAGATGGCAAGGCCTTCTGTTAAAGAGAAGACATACGCATAGGGGAGATAGAAGAGGTTGATGGGAGAAACCTTTAAAAAAATGGGAGAGGAGGATATGAGCAGTACTGCTTTGTTTTTAGTGAGCAAGAAGGGGCAAAGTGGCTGGTGAGGGTGACAGCCCAGCATCCTAGTTTGAGGCTGAGGGGTTTGAGAAATCGAGGGGGTAAGGCCTCCTCTCCCCTGTGGTGCGGATACCTTCCCCTCCCCCCTCAGCCTCCTTCAGTGGTGTATTGATTGATGAGGGCTGTCGGCCAGGAACTGATCGAGGCTTGTTAATTGCATTTGTCAAATGCAAGGAAATTGGGAATTAGTGAGATTGGAGCAGGGAGTTTGGAAAACAAATGACTCTGGTGCCTGAGGAGATTCATTTTGCTGGAAAGTGCCTCAGGAGCCCCTGGAGTCTGGGAGCCGCCAGGGCTACCCGGGACCTGGGCCTCCTCTGCAGGAGAAGTGGGCGGGAGCCACCGGCCAGCGGTTCGCTGTGTGAGAGGCACAGGTATAGTTGTCCTCTCCGGACGCTTGTTGGCAGACCTTTGTTACAGATTAGAACCTTAGGGGCACCCAGCTGGCTCGGTGGGTGCGAGATCTGGGGATCATGAGTTTGAGTCCCACGTTGAGCATAAAGCTTACGTTAAAAAAAAAAAAAATCAGAACCTTGAAAAAAAAAAAGAACTCTTAAGAGAAATTCTAACACCTGAGAGAAATCAAATCAGGTTGAAATAGAGTTGGGGGGTTGGCACCTGGGTGGCTCAGTTGATTAGCGACTGCCTTCGGCTCAGGTCATGATCCTGGAGTCCCTGGATGAGTCCCGCATCGGGCTCCCTGCTCAGCAGGGAGTCTGCTTCTCCCTCTGACCCTCCCCCCTCTCATGCTCTCTCTATCTCATTCTCTCTCTCAAATAAATAAAATCTTAAAAAAAAAAAAAAAAGAAATAGAGTTGGGGGGTCCAGAGCCTCCACCACTGAGCCTCCTCCTCCATGGAGCCACAGCCCACAGCACCACCTCCCTGCCTCCACGGACCTTTGTATATACACGCTCCCTGGTACTCTTTGGAACCCAAAGGAACACAATTTGAAAATTACTGCACTGGGAAATAACCTTGAGGGTGGAAAGAGTTGAAGATTGGAATTCTTTTACGTGAACGAGCCTAGGACTCCCTAGCCCATGAAAGAAAATTAAGTCTGGAGAGAAGAGATGGTCTCGAAGCAGTGCTCCCCTTGCCCGGTTTCTGGCTCACACCTGGCTTTGGCAGAGGTCTAGCTGTTTAACGTAAGTACCTATTCTGCACGGGCTGAGGCCTTACGAACGTTGAGGCAAGAAAATGCACAACCGTCAGTCCCATGTTCTGTTCTACATGTGCCTGTTTCTCTTCCTTCCTGGATCTTGGATAAAAGAAAGAATTAATGGAAGAGATCGATGTGTGGTAGGTTTTCTGGAGAGAAGGTCGAGCAGAGGTAGAGGAAAACTGCAAGTGTCTAGGCCCAGTCATGCCCACCCTGAGCAGTTGTGGCTTCTTGCTGCTGAGTGCTGGTGGGGAGCTGGCTTTGCAGGGATGTTGTATGTCTCCGCTGCGTAGGGATGATGGATGTCGCACAGCACTGGAGAGATTCTGTCGAGTGGAGTGGACCAGTTCAGGGACTCCCATCAGATTCATTTCCCAGTGCAGTCCTCTTGACAAAGGATGATGGAAAAGAAATTGCCTTAAATAGCTGGAAGATTAATTTCTCTCGGCAGTTCCCAGGCGTCCACGGGACAGGGCTCTTCAAGTGATGTCTGACAATTTCTTCTCCTTCTACAGATAGCTCGGTGACAACAAAATCTGACTCCTCAGGGTAGGTAATGGGACTAATCTGATTAAAGAGAGAGCACACACTCCTTGAGGCCTTGTACTTTCTCTTGCTAGTAGGGAATGCTGTGGGATTGAAGGCAGAGGAGCCTTATAGCGTCTCCACACCAGGCAAGGGAGGGCTGTGGGGGTGGGTGGGTAGAATGTTCAGGAGGGAAAGGGAAAAGGTAGGCGAGGACATGGGGGGAGGGGGAGGAAGGGCACAATGAAAGGAAATCAGGGACCTGAGCATAATAGTTACTGAGTGTTCCCTCTTTAGGCAAAACCAGAAGGTCAATGTCTCTTGATATCCTCCTCAGCTCGCAAATGAGAAAACCGTCAAAGCCATTTGGGGGGTGGAAGGTTACATCCTTTGAGGGAAAATAAAACGACTGATTTATTCTGGTCCATGGATTCCATGTGGTCTGTTAGGGGAGAGGAGCAAGAAGTGGGATGAAAAGGGAGTAAGGTAAAAAAAAAAAAAAAAAAAAAAGTGGAGAGAAACAAGGGGGAGCAGTTCCCTTGTCAGACGGTGAGGAGGATGATTGGGTCAGTGAAGGAGTTACATGAGCATATCTAATCTGGTGAGTACGGTTAGGGTTTTTTATGTGGTTATTTGTGTGTGTTTCCCTAGAAGAGCCCCTCCTGCCAGGGCTATAGCAGGGGATGAGGTACTTTGAAACTGACCAGCAGCAGTGACCTCAGGACATGATTAAGTACTTTATGATTAAAATATGCATATATTGCAACCAAGCAACTCTGCTGTTTTTTGTTTGTTTCTTGTTTGTTTTCAAAATCCTAGTTTCCCTTCAGGAAGCCAGAATCATATTGGGAAAGCTTTAATTACAGGAGGCAAGGGGAGAGAGCACACACAGCCTCAGAACTGCTCCGATCAGCAGCTGCCTGACCCTGGCCTGCACTCCTTCCCCGCCCCTCCCTCCAGTCCACCGACAGTCCACATTCCTGCAGCGCTCCCCAGGCCTGGCCTCTAAGCCAAGTTCTTGCTTCCAGGGGCTATGCCCCACTGAAGCATTTCAATAAAAACCATTTCTAAAATGTCCTGTTCGCAGTTGTTAGTGGGTCAGGCAGAAGAAATTCTACCCACGTCAGCTTCTTGGGTTTATTTAACCCAACTCATTTCTCCCTGAAGCTTTTGCCTCTGAGTGAGGTGCCAAGCCTAACTTGGTACTTAACCCTTTATAATCCAGACTCCGCTGTCGTCAGCCATGACTATCCACCCTAGTTTATTTGAAGGGAAATAAGACACCATGGATTCCACCTCTTCTGATGCCTCCTCTCTGGCCCCCAACCCATCTGCTCAGGCTGCCTGCCCCTTCTCTCTATTCTCCCTCTGCTCCATTCCATGTTTTCTCTCTGCTCTCTCACTTTGTAAAAAATTCCCTTTACTTGCTTCCCCCAGAATTTAAATAAAAACCAATCAATCAATAAACCAAGTGCTGCGGTGGACTTTAATGTAACGAGGAAAGGTTATCCCTAGCTGTGGGGTACCCAAAGCGCTGGTACTGCAGAGGGAAACATAGATGGAATGAGAGAATGGGAGCTAGAGAGAACCAGAGACAAATGAGAGAAGCAGGAAAGCAAGTCCTGGGCAGCAAGAGTGAGAGTGAGCAAAGTAGAGAGGGAGCCGGGGACATGGCAGGAAGGACGGACGGCAGGAGACAGTGATGGGCAGAGCAGCACTGTGGAAGGGGAAGGGGGCGGTGCGGGGAGGAAAGGAGACTCCAAAGGACAGTGATGGAGAGAGTGGGCAGGGAAACGGGGAGGAAGGAAGCGGCTAGAAGCTAATGCACGATGAAACATGTCCCCCTGGAGACAGACCATTTCTCCAGCCGTGCATAATGAGCACGCGCCCCTCTGTGCGTTGGCCCTGTACTGTCAGCGTTACTTACGTTCCGCAAGAATCTCCCCATGTCTGCCCTGCTTGTGCAAGGTCGGGAAGAAGGTTTGAGCCCTCAGAACCACCTTCTCAACCCAGCCAGGCCAAAGACAGGAAACTAGAACTCTGTCTCACAGGAGGAGCTGGGTCACAGATTCGGTACCTTTTACCTTTTTACTTTTAGGTTCATGAAGAGACCCTCTCTCCCCTCTCGGCTCCGAACCCCTGGCCACGTCCACCACACTTGCATAACTCATCGCGTTTCTTTCTGTAATGCCCACAGGTCAGGGCCAAGGCTGTTCAAGTGGAGAGAGGAAGGCCACAAACTCCCAGAAAGACAGGAATAGCGGGTGCTCCCAGTGGGAAGGAAATAAGCAGCTCCAAGGAGGAATGTGTGCAAATCAGAAGGGACCAAAGTCAAGGGGATATTTTTGCAACTACTGCAGCTCTTTTCCCAGCTTAGCCTCAGTGCCACCGTTGTCCCAAGGACGTTCATATGTTCGAAGCTTCCCCATGCATACAGAGTTTCACACAATACCTAGGCTCTTGCATGGTAGCTCATCTCCAGTGGTGATATGTGGTGATGGGCGGTGGTGTCTGAGCAGAGGGAATCCAGTGAGTACCAGGGTTCTGTGGGAGGGCTCATAATCACCCTGTGTCTCTTGAGTCCTGAGGCTGCACCCCCAGCTTAATCTCTAGAAAGAAAGCAGTGGAACATTTTAAACCAAAACAACAGGTGAAGCATAGTCCCATAGTAGCCCGCAAAGAAGCAAAATGTGCAGAAAGGTGGCTCAGCCTTGAGTCAATAGAGCCGGAATGTGGTCCGTGGGTAGGGGTAGCAGTGTTCCCCAACTCATTTAAACAGTCTATGGCACATGGCCCATTGGAGAGCGTTTCTGTTAGGGTCTCTGGTTATTTGGTGATCTATCTTCCTTTTCCGCCAAACACTTACTAAGCTGTACTTTTTGTTTATTCCTATATGTCTAGCACAGTGCAGTCTACTCAGTAGAGATAATATAATACATGTATTTTAATGAGTAAATGAATGAATGGACTTCACTATGTGCCCTTACACCAATGGATTCTTTCTACCCTTCTCGGAACTGTGACTCCCTGTAATTGTTGAATTTCAATGCTGTTTGCTGCCTTTTTGTTTGTTTTTAAAGATTTTAGGGGCACCTGAGTGGCTCAGTCGGTTAAGCATCTGCCTTCGGCTCAGGTCGTGATCCCGGGGTCCTGAGACCGAGTCCCGCATCGGGCTCCCTGCTCAGTGGGGAGCCTGCTTCTCCCTCTCCCTCTGCCTGCTGCTCCCCCTGCTTGTGCTCTCTCTCTTATAAATAAATAAATAAATAAATAAATAAATAAATAAATAAAATCTTAAAAAAATAAAAAAATAAATCTAAAAAAAAGATTTGATTTATGTATTTGTCAAAGAGAGAGAGAACACAAGCAGGACGAGAGGCAGGCAGAGGGAGAAGCAGGTTCCCTGCTAAGCAGAGCCCGATGTGGGACTTGATCCCAGGACCCTGAGATCATGACTTGAGCTGAAGGCAGACGCCCAGATACTTAACTGACTGAGCCACCCAGGTGTCCCTGCTCTTTTTTCTTTTTTTTTTTTGCTGCTCTTAAGCATACTTTGAAACATATATTAATTTTTTAAAATATTTTATTTATTTATTTGACAGAGAGAGACAGCGAGAGAGAGAACACAAGCAGGGGGAGTGGGAGAGGGAGAAGCAGGCTTCCTGCCAAGCAGGGAGCCCGATGCGGGGCTTGACCCCAGGACCCCGGGACTATGACCTGAGCCTAAGGCAGACGCTTAACGACTGAGCCACCCAGGCGCCCCTTAATTTTTTTTTTTAAGATTTTATTTATTTGACAGAGACACAGTGAGAAAGGGAACACAAGCAGGGGGAGTGGGAGGGGGAGAAGCAGGCTTCCAGCTGAGCAGGGAACCCCATGTGGGGCTCCATCCCAGAACTCTAGGATCATGACCTGAGCCGAAGGCAGATGCTTAACGACTGAGCCACCCAGGCGCCCCTAAACATACATTAATTTTTAAAAAAGATTTTATTTACTTGAGAGAGAGAGAGCGGAGGGGGAGGGGCAGAAGGAGAGGGAGAGAGAGAATCTCAAGGAGACTCCTCACTGAGCACGGAACCCGACTCAGAGCCTGAGACGGGGCTCCATCTCATCATGACCTCAGCCAAAACCAAGAGTCAGATGTTTAACTGACTGAACCACCCAGGCGCCCCTAATTTTTTAAATTAAGACAAGATTGAGAAGTTTTTAAAAATGTTATGCCACCCCCTGCTTATAAATGAAGACAACTGGGTGTCATAAAAAGTGGTTTTTATTTTATTTTTAAGTAATCTCTACACCCAACATGGGGCTTGAACTCACAACCCCTAGATCAAGAGTCGCAGGCTCTACTGACTGAGCCAGCCAGGAGCCCCATAAAAAGCAGCTGTAAGGAGCAATCTTGCCCATTCCCACCTTGCCCAGATTCTACAGTCCTGCTGTCTTTCCCTTCAAACGCTAGCATTAGTCTCACGCAAAATATGGTCAGGCCCTGAAGACTTGAGCTCCCCAGGGTAGCTCTGCAGGGTATCTCTCTTAGCATGTGTTGTTTTGTTTTGTTTTCTGTTAGATCAATGGGCAGAGGCTTAGCCGATACTCAAGTCTGGTCCCTGGATGTCAGGTGCGTGAGTAAGTTGCTCTTCACAAGGGAAGAACTAATCGATGGTGAAAGGGAGGTTCGTGTATCACCAACCCCCGCATCTTAAAAACAAAAACCACTTTTCTTTGGGTTTGGGCTTTTCTCACAACCTAGAATTGTTGCCACTTGTTCTTCTTCCACCTATTAAAAACATTCTTTGACTTTCTAGGTGGTATTCATTAACATGCTCTTTTGAATTTTCTGAAGCATTGTATAACAAAGTCTAAAATAAATCAGGGAATGCCAGAGACCATGAGACTATTTCCTTGTCTCAAGTAAGGGCTGAATCTAAATATCTAAAGCAAAAACATGAACTATTTTTATTATTTTTCAAATTTTGAAATGTTTCAAGACCAGAGAAGTTGAAAGAATAGTACAACAAATACCCATATACCCTTCATATAGGTTCACTAATTGATAACACTTTGCCACATGTGGTTATCTCTATATGTATATATCTATTTATTTGTTAACATGTATTTTACTGAATCATTTGAAAGTTAAGAGATCATGACATTTTACCCCTAAATGTGTCTCCCAAGAACTAAGATATTCTCCTGTGAAACCACAATATCACACCAAGAAATTTAACACTGATACAATCATATTATCTTGATATCTTGTTCATATTCAGATTCCTCATTTGTCCAGATAGTGCCCATAATAGTTTTCTCTTTTCCTGATCCAGAAGTCAATCAAGGCTCACACATCACATTTAATTGTCATCTCTTTTTAGTTTAGTTTAGAACAGGCTCCCATGTTTGTGTGTGTGTCTTTTATGACATTTATATTTTGAAGAGTCCAGGCCATCATCTGTCATGTGCAGCCCAGATTGTCTGATTGTTTCCTCCTGATTAGATTCAGGTTAAACATTTTTAGCAAGAATATTACCTAGGTGGGCGCCTGGGTGGCTCAGTTGGTTAAGCGACTGCCTTCGGCTCAGGTCATGATCCTGGAGTCCCGGGATCGAGTCCCGCATCGGGCTCCCTGCTCGGCAGGGAGTCTGCTTCTCCCTCTGACCCTCCCCCATCTCATGTGCTCTCTCTCATTCTCTCTCTCTCAAATAAATAAAATCTTAAAAAAAAAAAAAAAAAGAAAACATTTAAAAAAAAAAAAGAATATTACCTAGGTGATATTGTGTATTTCCCATTGTACCACACCAGGAGGCACATGTCAGTTTGTTACATTACTGGTGATGTGAAGTTTGTCTGCTAGATTTCTCTACTGTAAAGGCATGTTTGCCCTTTGTAATTAATTACTAAACTAATAATTAGTAGAGTGATCATTTGAGATCATCTGAATATCCTGTTCTCCGACAATCTTGCACCCAGTGGATTTAGCAACCATTGATTATCCTTCCTGAAATCATTTTTGCATTGGTGGTTGCCAAATGCTGGTTTTTCAATTTCTGTCATTCTTCTACATACATTAGCTGGCATTTATCTTTCTCCTCCTCCTCCTCTTCTTTCTCATTCTCCTACGTTTTCACATTTATCTATATTTAATTTTTTTACATTGTAACTTTTTCTATACTTACTGCTTTTTGCTGGCCTTTAAGAAAGACTTCTCAGCTGTTTATACAATTTCCTTTGCATTTAATAATCAGTCTGATTCAGAAATTTTTTCCTTTAAAATCTAATCTGCCCTGGGGTGCCTGAGCGGCGTAGTGTGTTGAGCAGCTGCCTTCAGCTCAGGTCATGATTCCAGAGTCCTGGGATCGAGCCCAAGTTGGGCTCCCTGCTCAGGCGGCGGCGGCGGCGGCGGCGGCGCCTGCTTTTCCCTCTCCCTCTGCTCCTCCCCCTGCTTTTGCTCTCTCCCTCCTTCCCTCACTCACTCAAATAAATAAATAAAATCTTTTAAAAAAAATGAAATAAAATCTAATCTGCCTTCACTCCTGCTACAGTATGAACTCCTTTACTTGCTGTTCCTTGAGTGCTATTCTCTGCTGCCTGCCTATCTTCCTTCTCTTTCCTTTTGCATTATCTTCGACCTTTCTGTAACCTCTCTCTTCAAACCCCAACTCTCTTACCCTTCCCTCTCCAGTGCCTCTGAGGACATACTCCCAACTGACCCTGGGATTTCCTTCCACTACTGTTCTAAAATGCTCTTGGGTGTGTTAATGAATGACTGCCTGAAGAAGCTTCCCGGCCTCCCTCCAGGGGAAGTTAGATTTCACTGTATGGGGAGGCTCCCATGGGATTTCACTGAGTAGAAATAGCTTAAAATAGAGAGATCTCCTTGATTCAAAGCCAAATGAGCAGCTTTTCCTCAATCGACAAGTCATCTGTAAAGCTTAACATTTGAAATCTCCAATGTTTTGGAGTTCAAAATTATAATTTTTTTTAGGTGAAAAAGGTGCATTTTTCTTTCTATTCTCATTACCTAATAGCACAAAAATGCTTTACTCCAACTTTCTACCAAAAATTCCTCTATGACCATAGGGGGGAAAACAGAAACTTAAAATGAAATGGCTTTGCCAACTTAATTCTGACCTTTGTAGAAATGGACTCATAATTTTTTTTTTTTAAACATTTTATTTATCTGACAGAGAGACACAGCGAGAGAGGGAACACAAGCAGGGGGAGTGGGAGAGGGAGAAGCAGGCTTCCCGCGGGGCAGGGAGCCCGAGGCGGGGCTCAATCCCAGGACCCTGGGACCATGACCTGAGCTGAAGGCAGACGCTTAACGACTGAGCCACCCAGGCGCCCTAAATGGACTCATAATTTAAAACGTATCCCAGGAGGGGTGTCTGGGTGGCTCAGTTGGTTAAGCGGCCAACTCTTGATTTTGGCTCAGGTCATGATCTCAGGGTCGAGAGATGGAGCCCTGGGTTGGGTTCCGCTGGCCATGGGGCCTGCTTAGGATTCTCTCTCTCCCTCTCCCTCTCCCTCTGCCTCTCCCTATGCCTCTCCCTCCCCCCCACACACACTCTATCTCTTTCTAAAATAAAAAAATAAAAATAAAATATATCCCAGGAGACATTGGTGGGGGCAAGGGGCTGGGTATGAACATTCTATTGATCCTCAGAGGGAAGACAGCTAATCTTTTTTTTTTTTTAATTTTTTTTTTTTTAAAGATTTTATTTATTTATCTGAGAGAGAGAATGGGAGACAGAGAGCATGAGAGGGGAAGGGTCAGAGGGAGAAGCAGACTCCCCGCTGAGCAGGGAGCCCGATGTGGGACTCCATCCCGGGACTCCAGGATCATGACCCGAGCCGAAGGCAGTCACTTAACCAACTGAGCCACCCAGGCGCCCGGAAGACAGCTAATCTTTCATGGACTCAAAACAGGAGACTAAAAGAGAGTTAACACGGAAAGGCAGAGTAGATTTCAACTTAGGCAGAGACTAATGATTGCTCAAGGGCACAGGTTCTGAAGTCAGAAGGCCTGGATTCAAGTTCTGACTCCACCATTTAGTGAGCTCAATGACCTTGAGTCTGTTTTCTCATCAGTAAAAGAGACAGTATAATAGTACTTATCTCACGGAACTGATTAAATGAAAGAGTGCCTGGCACCAAATAAACCCTCAATAAATGTTGATTATCGTAATTGTCATTAACAATTCTATTTTTCCTTCATCCTAAAGTTTTGAAAAGGACCACCTGTATGTTTGTGGATATAAGATGTTATAGTAGGGGCGCCCAGTTAAGGGTCCTACTCTTTTTCTTTTTTTTTAAGATTTTATTTATTTGAGGGGCGCCCGGGTGGCTCAGTTGTTAAGCGTCTGCCTTTGGCTCAGGTCATAGTCCCGGGGTCCTGGGATCGAGCCCCGCATCGGGCTCCCTGCTCCGCGGGAAGCCTGCTTCTCCCTCTCCCACTCCCCCTGCTTGTGTTCCCTCTCTCCTGTCTCTCTCTCTGTCAGATAAATAAATAAAATCTTAAAAAAAAATTTTTTTTAATGGAAAATATGGGAAAAGAAACAGAAAATCTATAACCCTTAAGAATATAAACACTGCTGGAGCGCCTGGGTTGCACAATGGGTTAAGCATCTGACTCTTGGTTTCAGCTCAGGTCATAATCTCACTGTCATGGGATTGAGCCCCACATTGGGCTCTGCGCTCAGTGTGGAGTCTGCTTCAGATTCACTCCCCTTCTCTTCCTCACTCACTCTCTCTCTCAAATAAATAAAATCTTTAAATAAATAAATAAATAATATTGGCTCAGTCAGAGGAGCATGTGACTCTTGATTCCCATGTTGGGTGTAGAGATTACTTAAAAAAAAAAACCCAAAATCTTTTTTTTTTTTTAAGATTTTATTTATTTATTTTGACAGAGAGAGAGAGAGAGAGACAGTGAGAGAGGGAACACAAGCAGGGGGAGCGGGAGAGGGAGAAGCAGGCTTCCCGCGGAACAGGGAGCCCGATGTGGAGCTTGATCCCAGGACCCTGGGATCATGACCTGAGCCAAAGGCGCTTAACCGACTGAGCCACCCAGGTGCCCCAAAACCAAAATCTTTAAAAAGCAAAAAAAGCTATGCTGTGGAGCCAGTGAGGCATAATGATTAAGAACTTGGGCTATGGAACTAGATTTTCTGGGTTCAAATCCGAGGTCTACCTCTTATTACCTGTATAACCTTAGTCACTTATTACAGATGGCCCCTGACTTAGGATTTTTTGACTTTACAATGGTGTAAAAGTGATACACATTTAGTAGAACCCATACTTGGAATTCTGAACTTGGCTCTTGTCTGGGGCTAGTGATATGCCGTAGGGTACTCTCTCATGATGCTGGGCAGAGGCAGTGAGCTGCAGCTCCCAGGCAGCCAAGCTATCACGAGGATAAACAACCAATACACTTACAACTGTTGTGTTTTTCACTTTTGGTATAGTATTCAATAAATTACATGAGATAGTCAACTCCCTATTATAAAATAGGCTTGTGTTAGATGATAATGCCCAACTGTAGGCTAATGTAAGCGTTCCAGGCACTTTTTTTTTTTTTAAGATTTTATTTATTTATTTGACAGAGAGAGACACAGCGAGAGAGGAAACACAAGCAGGGGGAGTGGGAGAGGGAGAAGCAGGCTTCCCGCGGAGCAGGGAGCCCAATGCGGGGCTTGATCCCAGGACCCTGGGATCATGACCTGAGCTGAAGGCACACGCTTAATGACTGAGCCACCCAGGCGCCCCTCCAGGCACTTTTAAGGTATGAGGTTCAGGAGGTGAGGTGTATTAAAATCACTTCCAACTTAATATTTTCAACTTAGGATAGGTTCATTAGGAAGTAACCCCATTGTAAGTTGAGAAAGATCTATATACCTTTCTGCATTTGAGTCTCGAATATAAAATGGAGATAGGTGTGCCTGGCTGGCTCAGTCTGTAGAGCATGCAACTTTTAAACTCAGGGTTATGGGGCACCTGGGTGGTTCCGTCATTAAGCGTCTGCCTTCGGCTCAGGTCATGATCCCGGGGTCCTGGGATCGAGCCCCGCATTGGGCTCCCTGCTCCTCAGGAAGCCTGCTTCTCCCTCTCCCACTCCCCCTGCTTGTGTTCCTGCCCTTGCTATCTCTCTCTCTCTCTGTCAAATAAATAAGTAAAAAAAATTTTTTTAAGATTTTATTTATTTATTTGACAGGGAGAGACTCAGCGAGAGAGGGAACACAAGCAAGGGGAGTGGGAGAGGGAGAAGCAGGCTTCCTGCTGAGCAGGGAGCCGGATGCAGGGCTCCATCCCAGGACCCCGGGATCATGACCTGAGCCGAAGGCAGACGCTTAACAACTGAGCCACCCAGGCACCCCAAATAAATAAAATCTTAAAAATAAAATAAAATAAAATAAAATAAACTCAGGGTCATGAGTTCAAGCCCCATGTTGGGGGTGGAGTCTACTTAGAGAGAGAAAAATACATTATAAAATGGGGAAAAACAGTACCTCCCCACTACTGAGGAGATTAAATAAATTAATATTTGTGGGTCGCCTGGGTGGCTCAGTTGCTTAAGCGACTACCTTCGGCTCAGGTCATGATCCTGGAGTCCCTGGATCGAGTCCCTGGATCGAGTCCCGCATCTGGCTCCCTGCTTGGCAGGGAGCCTGCTTCTGCCTCTGACCCTCCCCCCTCTCATGTGCTCTCTCTCTCATTCTCTCTGTCTCAAATAAATAAATAAAATCTTAAAAAAAAAATTAATATTTGTGAAGTGTTCAGAACAACCCTTGAACAGTAAGTGCTCATGAACCATTACTATAGAAGGCACATTCTTGTTGTGGGATCTGAGTTTCAAAAATTTGTGTCTTAGCTAGAAAAAAATTCACTCATTTAATAATAAATGATTTTTTCCCAGTGCTTACCAAATGTCTACAATTATGCCAGCTGCTGAAGTAAGAATTAAACAAAAACAACAACAACAACCAGTTCCTGAATGGAAAAAGAAGTTTAAGATATGATCTCTGATCTCGAACAGCTTACTAGTGTGAAATCACTAAAGTATGTGAAACAATCAAGTTAGAGTTAAGTGCCGCTAACCCCAGAAAGCCTGAAGTTCATGCTGATAGGGGAGAAGGAAATGGTCTGTGCTGACTGAAAACAGCTGAAGAAGAATGGGTAAAAACTGACTAGTCAGAGAAGACGAAACAGGCATTATTCCAAGCAGACAGGAGCACTTGAGCAAAGGAATAATTCGGGGCTGAAAAGGTGAGGGCAGTGGGAACCAAGCACAAACCAGGGTGTGGGACCAGATTATGCGGGGTTTAACATTCAAGTACAGGCCACCAGGTCCTCACACAGGAGGGAAAGGGGAGCCATTTTAGGTTCCTGGGAAGGTTATTTTAGCCAGGTAGAGAAAAACTGGAGGCTCAGGCTGAGCAAAAGCAACGCCGAAAGTCTATTTTGTCCTCCACCTTGCTTGAAATGTTCGTTCATGTAAAGGTGGGAGTGTCAAGCAACAGACACGACCCAGAGACGTTCTACCTGGAAATCATGAGCTCAGGCCAACGCACCAAGTCCTTGATGCTTAATTCCAGTCTGGAATTTTACTGACTAGTAGCTAACCAAGTTTAGCAGATTGTCAGAAGGAGCTCGCTCACTGAACTGTTACTCGTTATCGATGCGGAGGGCCTCGTTTCACTGAGAAAGGACGATGGGAAAGGGTGAGAAGGGTGAGAAAGTGAAAGGAAAGCGAGAGATGTGGGGAAGGGGATAGATGCGAGCCGACCGCCAGGGTCCAGCTGGGAGGGGGTCGGGGGTCGGGGGGCCCTCAGGGGCCCCCTGGGGACCCGGCCTCGGGCGCGGCGCGTGTGCTTGCGGGAGGGGCGCCCGGCGGCCGCCGGCGACCAATCCGGGAGGGCGTCCGGGGAGGGGCGGGGCTTGCCGGCTCGGGCGCCGCGAGTCCTCCTTTTTGCACACACACGAATACAAAGAGCCATACGACCTTCGGGTATCCTTTTTCCATTTTTTTCCCTCCTTAATCTTGTGTGTGTTTTCAAAATTTTTAAAAATAGAGATCTGTGGCAGTGCTGGGGTGAGGAAACTGTTGCTAAGGGGAATTTGCGCTTTCCCCCATTTCTTTTTCTGTCTCTCTTCCTCTTTCTTTTTTCCTGGTCAAGGTTTTAAATATACCAAGAAGTTGAGAAGCCGGATGGCCGTGTACAACTATTTCCAGCCAAATTTGTAGAGATTTTTTTTTTCTTTTTGTTATCACATTTTAAGAACTGGTAAATTTTTATGGTCGAGGTATTTAAAAAATTCAGCCGCTTGGGGAGTATAGTTTTTTTTTTTTTTTTTTTTTAAGGCGGGGTGAAGGGATAATGTAAATTTCTGCCACGAGCAACGTCAAGGGCAACGTGGAAAGAAGCGGAGAATTGAGACTCCCTCACAAAGCTGTTTGCGTGCGTTTTACACACCCTCCCCCAGAACCAAAACCAAGTGGCTTTAATGTGGCAATTGTCCAAGGCCAATAGGTTAAAAATGTTTGGATATTATAATTGAGACACTCATCTCCCCGGGGAGGGGGGCAAAGCCCTTCTTACAAATGTGTCTTACATTTTCATGAAGACATTGTGTGTGTGTGTTTGTGTGTGTGTTTTGAAGCAAATGATTTCATAAAGATTTATCTTGGGGTTTGTGCTTTGTGTATATGTACAGTATGTGTATATGTGCCATATCAGATTTTGTTTTCAAAAGAGATTACCTTTGATTTTATGTGTGCAAAGTAGCCCTTATTAGGATGTGATTTTTTTTTTCTGTTGTGTTCCCAGATGTGATCCAAACAGGATTTCGTGTGCAAATTAGAGCTTAGAAGAAATCCTATGCTTAGCATACTTAGGCACTTTCATTTTATGTGCATTTACTGTATTTTTCTACTCCTCTTTTAAAGTATCAGATTAGTGAATAATTAAATAATTGCCAGGGAGTATATAGTCCATGTGGCAAATGAGAGTAGGCAATTTACTGAATCTGTGGTTCAAAGCCTTCTTTAGTGACTGTTTTGCCTTAAGTGGTTTTGCTTTTTATTGTCTCACGTTCTTAAATGTACAGCTGTGTATATTTTGGCCTTCATGTGTGGTTTGGTTGGTGTGTTCAGAGGGGAAGCTCTCTTGGCTTTTTGACAAAATGGTCGTTTATAGGTTGGGATTTGTTCGAAAAGCTCCACAGCTGGCAAAGTGTCAGGAAAATAATCCAGTCAAGTCCAATTCTCAAAAACCGTTCATGGTGGTTGTGATGGGGGAGGGGCGAAGAGGAGGCAAAGGCAAATAATACATAGGAGGGCGATAAGAAATGCATTGTGGTTATCGTGTTGCATTTTTGGATTGAGTAACCTTCTCCCCAGGTCTAAGAGTCAAGAGAAAAGGGTAAAAGAATTAGAGGACAAAACAGGCTCAGAGCAAAGCCTGTTATGTGAGCCATAGTCTCACTTCATTGTGTTACTGAACCACTGTCTCCTATTAAGAGTCATATGGAAAATATATTCAAATCTGTTTTTACAGATTGGAGCGAAAGCATAGGAAGTGTATGGGGTGATGAGGGAGAAACTGGAATGTCACCAGTGAAGTAGCAACCAGGATATAAAAAAGGATCTACTGTAGAGTTCAAATTTAATTACAACAAAGCCTCTGTAGGATGATGGTAATACATTTCCATTCCTCAGCCAGCGCCCTACTCAGTTTCAAGTAGTATTTAGGACGCCTCAACAACTGCTTTAAGATTATTTGTCCAGGTCTTGAAATTCATTATAATGAAAGTGGCCTTCTGTGGCTCTCTGGGCTTCTTACCTGTACTGAGTGTATTTTTATTTCCTGACAGTGCAAGTCAGATCAGTACTTAATAAATACTGTCTCAAATATGGATCATTCCACAAGTTTAGACCTGCATGCATATCTTTGAAATCTAGTCAGATTCCAATGACTTTGTGATGGCGGCAGCGCTGGGAATTTTTAATGGAGTTTTGTTCTAATTCTTTTCCACATCACTGCAGGTCATCACTCTTCAGCTTCTCGGGAGAGAGCGCTCGTCCCAGAGAGGTACACAACCCAGGCCTCTGACTTGCTAAGCTATTTGATTTTTCCTAGGAACCTAGACTCATGTCCAGTGTCCTTGCTTTGAGTCCCACGAACATATCGTTGGCTTTGTCTTCCTACCAAAGCACAGCTAAACTCGGTTGACTTTGGGAATCGCGGGGCTCCTAGAGATTAAAACTTTGAACTAAGGGGAACTGCCACTTTGCTAGTGGTATCTGAAAGACCCGTAACCATGGCCGACAGAAATTTTAAGCCTTCCACCACCAAATGTATGAGACCTATTTGTGGCACTGAATTTATAATCCTGTACACGCAGCTTTGTAAGCAGCAAAGAACTAACCCGAGTAAACAAAACAAAATAAGCTAAAGATGGCGCCTGACGGCCTTGAAAAAGCCTCGCAGTCGTGTCCCTCCCTGAGGTGGCCCCTCCCCTCCCTGGCTCGTTGAGTGATTGTGGATTGCAGCCAATAACGTCCCTTGCCCTGCTCCCCTCATCGTCCAATCGCCAATCATCGGGAGCCAGGGACAGGCGGGGGCGGTACCTCCCCGCGTGCGCGCGCTGGCGGGGTACACGGGCCGGCGCCGCCGTCTTCCTCGCGAGGCTGCG
Source organism: Mirounga leonina (assembly GCF_011800145.1). Taxonomy (NCBI): domain Eukaryota; kingdom Metazoa; phylum Chordata; class Mammalia; order Carnivora; family Phocidae; genus Mirounga; species Mirounga leonina. Next base: position 7,629,674 of record NW_023270839.1, read on the forward strand.
CGCTCGTGTAGGCGCCGCTGAGTCAGCTGGAGCGGCGGCGCCGGGCACACGCGGTGGAACACCCGGGACGGAGCACCTGTAGGGCTGCCAGGACCGCAGCGGGAAGTTCCCGGCGGCTCTCAGCCCAAGTCCGCAGAGCTCTTGTGGCCACGGAGTCTACCCACGGTGACCCGGCGAAATGTCCGACCGCGCCTCGGGCCACGGGGCTGTTGGCCGCTACACCCCTTTCCCCCGGAACCCCCAGGGCGCTCTGCGGTGGGGCTCAGGGGCGAGTCGCCCTGACCCGTGCGGCCTGACCCGAGGGCAGTGCTCGAGGGCTCTCTTCTCCCAGTGTCGGAAATGGTTCTGCTGTCTCTGGTGCCCACCTTGTCATCTCTGACTAATATTTAATCAACATTTACCGAGGGCTCAGGGCACGTGATGTAGCTTTAGGAGCTAGCTTTTCATCTTTTTCAGTTGATCCAGGAATGCAGGACTTGTCCTTTTTGTCAGGTACATTTCTATGAAAATCTTAAACCAATCTTAGCAAGTTGCATTTTAACAAATGTAAATTAAAAAGACGGCTACACTAGGCTAAAAACTCTTAAACCACTATACAAGTGTATTTGAAATCTTCGGATTAGTGGAGGTCTTTTTTTGGGATCTCATTCTCCCCTTAGATCTACATCTCTCTCTCTCTTTTTTTTTTAACCCCTGAAAATGAGGTCTTAGATTTTCTCTGCAGAGCAGTAGATGGGTCGATCTTTCAAAATGTAGGAAAATAATATTTTCTGGTATTTGCTTACTTGCTCTGGTGTGATAGAAACAGGTGAGCCATATTGCACCTCCAAGTGGAGGAGCAGGGCTGACCAGCACGGCTCGAGCTTTAAGTGGCCATTTTCCTCTCTTTATTTCTTAAAATGAAAATTACGGTATGAATTGCTGTGCTTTCAGTAATCACATTTAAGGAAGTCCATTGCTAGCGTGACCCTGAATGAGCCAAGGGCCCATTACAAAGACATATATCATCGGAGTGATACCATATCATACACATCTATTACATAGTGAGGAAACTTTTATTTTTCATAGTTTGCAGGTGAACTCAGTCATGCAGAAAATTCTAAGCTCAGAATGGGTTGAAAGCAAGCAAGGGAGCTGCCAAGAGGATGATATATTTAGTTCTAACACAAATACATGTGACTTGGGAGGAAAGGCGTAGTTAAGATTATGGACAGTCTCACCCTGAACTGTCTGAAGAAGATGACTTTTCTTTCTTTTTTATCTAAATATTTATTTTTTTGAAAGATTTTATTTATTTATTTGACAGAGAGAGACACAGCGAGAAAGGGAATACAAGCAGTGGGAGAGGGAGAAGCAGGCTTCCGGCTGAGCAGGGAGCCCGATGTGGGGCTGGATCCCAGGACCCTGGGATCATGACCTGAGCCGAAGGCAGACACTTAACAACTGAGCCATCCAGGCGCCCCTTTATCTAAATATTTATGATGAAAATACCAAAATTACCGAAAAGTACATTTTCCGGGCCCCTTTCACATGTGTTAAAATTAGACACTGAGTGAAGGCCAAATATATATTTTATGGAAACTTAAGTTTGACAGCTCCTGTCACTTTGTGCTGGCAACTCATCAAAAGATTAGAGATCTTTTTCGTAACACTCAATTCTAAAAGTTGATAGCATTTTGCAAATGGCCTGTATATTATTCTGTGGCGGTCAACCTTTAGTTTATTCCTTTTTTTTTTCTTTCTGGAATGAAAATATGAATTATTGGCTTGAAAATAAACTAGCAATCTGAAATTGCAAAAGTTGACCGTATTAAAATGTTTAATAATGATGATTTATATACTGCCCAGATAATTTACTTCAGTTAACCATTGCTTTGCCAAACATTCCATGGATTGCTTCATGGGTTATTGAATTAAAGTTATACATTTTGAGAAGTAAAATAAAGATATTAGAATAAAGTTTATGCACCTTAATAATGTTGGCAGGGTTAAATGGGCTCTAGAACCGTAAACCAGTGCTGGAAAAAAGCAAGAATAATGAATTATGTTAGTTTGGGAGCATTAGAAAAGGGTTTAACAGGTTGTAACAACAAATAATGCAGCACTGTTTATAATAAAGTTCTGTTATCAATCTGGATTATTCATACTGAGGAAAATCTGCCTCTAAGTAAAAAGAGAGTCTCAATAGTATATCTCTTTGTCTTCCTATCTCCACCTCAATGAATTTTTGCCCTGTATTCATTTTTTCTTCTCTGCAGTTTCAGGGAAAAGTTACCATTCCTTCCTTCTCACATTGGGAGGATCCTTCCTAGAAGAAAACTTAAATTCTTTTCTAATATCTTCATCCTTTACTTTCTCACGGCCTTCTTTCTTTCTTTCAAGTCTTGTTCTTTTTTTTTTTTAAGTAGGCTGCACACCCAACCTGGGGCTTGAACTTATGACCCTGAGATCGAGTCACATGCTCTACTGAGTGAGCCAGCCAGGTACCCTTGGTAGTTCTATTTTTGAGGAATCTCCATACGGTTTTCCAGAATGGCTGCACCAATTTGCATTCCGAACAACAGTGCACAGGGTTTCTTTTTCTCCACATCCTCGCCAACACTTGTTGTTTCTTGTGTTTTTGATTTCAGCCATTCTGAGAGGTGTGAGGTGATAGCTCATTGTAGTTTTGATTTGCATTTCCCTGATGAGTGATGTTGAGCATCTTTTCATGTGTCTGTTGGTCATCCCTATGGCCATCTTCTTTGGAGAAATGTCTCTTCATGTCTTCTGCCCATATTTAAATTGGATTATTTGGTTTTTTGTGTGTTGAGTTGTATAAGTTCTTTATATTTTGGATATTTATTGGATATGTTATTTGCAAATATCTTCTCTCATTCAGGAGGTTATCTTAGTTTTGTTGACTGTTTCCTATGCTGTACAGAACTTTTTTGTTTTGATGTAGTCCCGATAGTTTTGTTGTTGTTTGTTTTTTAGAGAGGAAGGGGGGGAGGGGCAAAGGAAGAGAATTTTAAGCAGGCTCTACGCCCAGTGCAAAGCCTGAAGAAGGGTTCATTCTCATTACCCTGAGATCATGACCTGAGCCGAAATAAGAGTCGGATGCTTAACCGACTGAGCCACTTAGGCGCTCCCCAGTAGTTTATTTTTGCTTTTGTTTCCCTTGCCTCAGGAGATATATCTAGAAAAATGTTGCTGTGGCTAATGTCACAGAAATCACTGACCTTTTTCCTTCTGCTTTGTAAGTGTAGTGAAGCTCTAGAGCCTCTTCTGACTTCCTTGTTATTTCCTTCCTTTCATAACTAAGCTCTAGAAGACTTGACTTCGTGTCTTGTTTGCATTTTCTCTCCATCAATTCCTCTTTCATCTACTGCATAGTATTACTTTCACTGAAAAATTACGCCTCTGATCATGACCAATGACCATCACAGACAAATAAAATGTATCTCCTTAATTTTCATCTTTTTTAGCCATTCTCCTGCACCTGTCACAGTTGATTAGATCCACGTTCTTGAAATTCTTTCTACTTTGGCTTTCATGACACTCTTTTTCTCCCACCTCACTGACCATTCTTCTCTTTTAATGAAGCCTCTTGCACAGATTGGCTTTAAGCGCTGTCCTTGGCCTTTGCATTTCACACTTTATCCTTACTCCTGGGAGAGTGCATTCACTCTCTCAGGTTCAACTGCAACCCTCCTGCTAAAGAATCTAAATCTGCATGCCAGTTCTGACCTTCCTCTGGGTTTTTTTTTTAGGTCCTAGTCAGTTGCTATCAGGACATCCATTTAACGATGTTGCTATCAGTTTGAAATTTAACTTGTTAAGTAAATACACATCTGGGGTGCCTGGCTGGCTCAGTTGGTAGATTATGTGACTCTTGATCTCCGGGTGGTGAGTTCAAGCCCCAAGTTGGGCATAGAGCTCCCTAAAAAATAATAAATAGGGGCGCCTTGGGGCGCCTGGGTGGCTCTGTCATTAAGCTTCTGTCTTCGGCTCAGGTCCTGATCCCAGGGTCCTGGGATCGAGCCCCACGTCAGGCTCCCTGCTCCGCGGGAGGCCTGCTTCTCCCTCTCCCACTCCCCCTGCTTGTGTTCCCTCTCCCGCTGAGTCTCTCTCTGTCAAATAAATAAATAAATAAAATCTTAAAAGAAAAAAATACATACGTACATACACATCTTCCCTAACATGGTGGTGCCTCCTCTCAATGTCCTCATTTCCTTTTTTTTTTTTTTTTAGAATTTATTTATTTGAGAGAGAGAGTGTGTGTGCACATGTGCACATGTCAGCAGGGGGTGGGCGGGAGGGGGAGAGGGAGAGAATCTCAGGCGAGTTCCCCACTGAGCACAGAACCCGATGTGGGGGCAGTCCCACAACCCATGAGATCATGACCTGAGCCGAAACCAAGAACCGGGTGCCCAACCAACGGAGCCACCTCAACTTTCTCATTTCTATCATTCTGTCAGTGGTACCATCTGCTGACCCTCAGGTGATAAATCTTAGCCAATATTTCTGTCCCCCATATTTATTAAGTAAAGAAATATTATCAGGTCTTCCTTCAGGATGTTGAAACTTCATATCCACAACCCTCATTCTCAACTCACTTCAGGATTGAAGAGTCTGCTAATAATCTCTAACTCTTCCACTAGGTATCTAAGACAGGGGTCAGCAAATTACAGCCCATAGGCTGGCTGGCCTGCCATCTGTTTTTGTATGGCCCGTGACCTAAGACTGGCTTTTATATTTCTTAATGTAAGTGTTAAATATAATATCTGATGACATTTCTGTGTCCATAAATAAAGTTTTATTGGAACACAGTTGTGCTCATTATGTATTGTCATGTTTATGTATTGTCCGTGGCTCTTTTGTGCTACAATGGCAGAGTTGAGTAGTTGTGACAGCAACCACATGACTTGCAAAGCCAGAATTACTTACTGTCTGGTCCTTTATGTAAAGGAAAAGGTTTGCTGACCCCTACACTAGAAGTTTCCTTAACATGGTTTTCAAAGTCCTATGTCAGCTTTCCATACCTTTGCACTGACCTCGCACATGCACCTTGTAAATTCCTGTAATGTTTGTTTTTCCTTTCATCTCTCACGTCTTCTTTCCACCCTACCAATTCCTTCTGTACATTGCCCAAGGCTCAGTTGGAGGTTTTTCTTCTGTAAGACCCCTTTCTCATATGATTTCATTCTGTTATCTTTCCATTATTTTAAACTATCGCCTCAAGAATTTTTGTCTGCACCATATTTTTAGGCACTTGTATTTTGCTTTGTTCCTTAAACATTCCATTCTCACATATGCTGTAAGCTCCTTGCATGTAGGGACTTTGTCTTCCCTTCATTTGAGTACTTAGTGGTGGCAGTCCATTTTGGTGACTCATCCTTCAGCATGGCCTTGCATACAGAGAATTTTTAGAAACTTTTTTTTTCAACTTGTTTTTTTTTCTCTAGTGGGGATGTATGTAGCTAATGAAATTTGTGCTTTGTTTTATTTTTAATCCAACTTATCCAGCATTTAAGTTGTTACCTGGTTATTAAATATTATAATGTGAAAGATTCCTTTATTACCTGCTGACTCTCCTTTCTTTCCTTGTCCTTTCATTTCAATGTCTTAGAGCTTAAGTGGGTATAGGAGCCAGTACAATTAAGTCAGCAGGAATGTCCACAGAAACCAAATAAGAGTTATTTGAATACCCATTGTGCTACACTGCACTGTACCAGATTTATATAGACAGGTTAATTAAAAAAAAAAACACACCAATTGTTGCTCTGAATGTGACGTTCTAAAATGGACATAGTTAGAGGCACCTGAGTGGCTCAGTCAGTTAAGTGTCTGACTGTTGATTTCAGCTCGGGTCATGATCTCAGGGTTGTGAGATTGAGCCCCAAGTCGGGCTCTGTGCTGGGCATGGAGCCTGCTTAAGATTTTCTCCCTCTCTCTCTGCCCCTCCCCGCCTCAAAAAATAATAATAATAATTAAAAACAAATAAATAAAATGGACATAGTTAGGGTTTTTTTTAAGCTTTTATTTATTTATTTGAGAGAGAGAGTGTGTGTGTGAGAGAGATCACGAGCAGGGGAGGGGGCAGAGAAGAGGGAGAAACAGACTCCTTGCTGAGCAGGGAGCCCCACTCCGGGTTTGATCCCAGGACCCTGAGATCATGACCTGAGCCGAAGGCAGATGCTTAACCGACTGAGCCACCCAGGCACCCCAGACGTAGTTAGGTTAATACACAAAGTAGAAAAGCAGAAAGAAATTGAGGAAAAAATTATAGAGACGGTAGAATCAGGATTTAGGGTGGGGGGAGGGGCAAAGGGAGAGGGAGAGAGAGAATCTTAAACAGGCTCCACACCCAGCACAGAGCCCGATGTAGGGCTCAATCTCGAACCCTGAGATCATGACCTGAGCCGAAGAAGGCAGACGTTTAGCGATTGAGCCACTCAGGCACCCCTGCAAATACTCTGTTTTCTCAATAACTTTTCTAAGGTATATCATAGAAGCTTTTATATGTATACATGCCTCTTTGTAGACTTGAATTTATTGTGTCTTAGAAATTTGTTATTAAATTTAGGGGGAAGTCCCCCAAGTTCCATTTCAAGCCATTGCATTTTTTTCAAGATTGGGAAATCAGGATGGGGGTCCAGGATGGGAACACAAAATATTTCAGGAATAATCATAGTATCATCCAGCTGCTATTTGCAGAGCACTGACCATGTGCCAGCACTCTGTAGGTGCCTTACATACATTATGTATGTATAATCATCACAAAAATACTCCAAGTAGGCAGAGAAAAGAGCACTGGGGCTCAGAAAAGGGAGTCATTTTTCCAAGTTCACACAGTTGTTAAGTAGTGCAGCAGGATGAGAAATACACACACACACACACACATTTTAAATTTCCAGTTCAGTGCTGTTTTGGAATGATGACCTGGGAATGACCATTCAAGGGGGAAGGAGGGCTCGAGGCAGGCACAGCACTGGCAGGGGTTAAGGCCTCTTGCAAGAAAGAGTAAGTGTTAGGGGCAAGAACGTAGCCATTGTCATTTTGGTACCAGAAGGGGTACTCACCCAGTGTGCCAGCCTGATGCATCTTAGTTTCTGATTTTACATATACTGAACCCAACTGGCAACCATTTGTATCTTATCTTCTACATAACTGTCTTTTTCTCACAATAGCCACGGTTCAGATTAAACTCCTTGCATGACGTTGGCTAAAAACCCTGCAACAACAGTGAAGGCCCGGGGTGCCTGGGTGGCTCAGTTGTTAAGCATCTGCCTTCGGCTCAGGTCATGATCCCAGGGTCCTGGGATCGAGCCCCACATTGGGCTCCCTGCTCCGTGGGGAGCCTGCTTCTCCCTCTCCCACTCCCCCTGCTTGTGTTCCCTCTCTCGCTGTGTCTCTGTCAAATAAATAAATAAAATCTTTAAATAATAATAAAAAAAGAACAGTGAAGGCCCTATTTAGGAAGGGAAAGGTTATATAAATGATTCATCCATAAACTGACACAGGACTTGCTTAGTGCTTTCCTCTAACCTTTAGTTTTAGGTTAAGCTGTGCCTTCCAGTGACTCTAATGACAGAGAAGCTGCAGATGGATTTGAGTGAAGTTCTTATAAGTGAATACCTGGCACAGAAAACGTTTTGTTTTGTTTTGTTTTATATATATACACACACACACACACATATACATACATATATATATTAGAAAAAGCAAATCAAAGACTATTCTTTATTAACCAAATGTAATGAAAATGCATTGTCAGATTTATGTTTTAGTACCGCAGAGGCATCGATATTACCTGTTTCTGAAATGAGATTGCTGATTCAAAAAAAGCCCCCAAATCTCAGTATATAGAAAATTCTCTTACCCACCTCCTCTTTTTTTTTTTTTTTTTAAAGATTTTATTTATTTGACAGAGAGAGACACAGCGAGAGAGGGAACACAAGCAGGAGGAGTGGGAGAGGGAGAAGCAGGCCTCCCGCTGAGCAGGGAGCCCGATGTGGGGCTCCATTCCAGGACCCCGGGATCATGACCTGGGCCAAAGGCAGACGCTTAACTGACTGAGCCACCCAGGCGCCCCTCCTCCTCTTTTTTTTAATTGTGATGTTATGATATAATTTACAGGGTAAGGTGGAAATGTATCTCTTGTGGAAACTCTAAACATAAGATTCTGTCACTTAGGGGGCTTCAGGCAGAGGATTCTTTTTTCTATAATCAAGTATTTGGCAAAGACAACATGAAGCTCCTTGGACTGTTCTCAGTCGTACAATCCAACCCTCCCTTACCTTTTTTCTTTTCCTTCTAGAGTAGTTTAGTTGCTTACCTACGGTGATTCAAAAGTGAGGCAGTTTGGTTTATCATTGATATTCTGGTTTCCTCTTTAATGGGGCTGGTCATGTGGGCAAAGTGGCAGCACTGAACTATTTAAGCATGCCTTTTGAGCTTTGCCCCTCCCTCAAGGAGTTTGAGAAGTGGAGATGAGGGGCCTCAGAGGTGATTTCTCTCGGGGCTACCAGCTGTAGGATTCAGAACAGCTGGATTCCTCTTCAGAGGCTGGACGCCCAGATGCACAAGTGTGAGAGCCAGGGGGCTGTGCGGCCGGGGTCACCGCAGCTTGATTCTCTGATCCAGCTTTCCCCTTCCTTTCCCTGCCCCACCCCCAAAGCGTCAGTGATATAATAGTGTGAGGTTGGTGACATGTTGAGGGCTGTCGGCGTATTCCTTACTTAGGAGTCTTACTCTGAATGCATCTGTAAGAAAATTATGGGGAGGGTAGAATCGTGATTCTTTATGTCAACAAAAAGTGGTTATCAGTTAAAAAAATAAACACTAGATTGAAAGTAGCAATAACTGGATTCCGCCGTCTCCCTCTGACCTTGAAAAAGATCTATAACTCGTCTGCATGTCTCTTCAGTGGACCTGGGGTAATATGTGTTTCCTAGAGCTTCTGTGTGGTTGAGATAACCTGCGGGAAGTGTTCTGAACTCCTTAAGGAATGATGTCAAGGAGACAAAAGGCAATGACTGTTATTACTGCAAAGATAGTGAGGAGGCAAAGACAGATCTGCATTTTCTTCCTTAATCTTCTCATCTTTCCAGATGCTTGTGGGTCCTTTTGAGTCCCCCTCTCTGTTCCTCAGGTTGGAGTGGCGGGGGGTTCCATGCTTGGGTGCAGGAAGAATGCCTTCTACCCCCTGACACTGTCTTCAGCAGGAAGGCCTGTGTAGGCACCACCCTCTGGGTCAGGGGTGAGTGGGACCCCCAGCGCCCTGGGAGAGCACGGGATCCGCAGATAGAAGAAGGCATCTCTCCTCTGCAGGCCCAGGCTAGGCAGCCATGGACGGTGTGCCCCTGCACCGCTTGCCTACTCCTCCTTCACACAGCCCACTGCCTGGTGTCCAGGCTCCTCTGGTCGCCCTCCATGACACAGGGAAGTGAATCCAAAGAGGCCAGTGCTTCCTACCCGCCTGGAGTCGGGCCGACTGGGGACACCTTTCGCAGCGGTCTGGCAGTGTGAGCCCAGTTGTTCCTGTGGCCATCAGCCATGTCCTTCAGCGCCACCATCCTCTTCTCCCCTCCCGGTGGCGGCGAGACCAGATGCTGCTGTTGCGCCTGCAAAAGCGAGACCAGTGCGAGCAGCACGGGCTCCCAGGGCGGGAACCCTCCTGCCAGCACCCCCATCACGGTGACCGGACACGGCCTGGCCGTTCAGAGTTCAGAGCAGCTCCTGCACATTATCTACCAGCGGGTGGAGAAGGCCGTGGGCCTGGCCGAGGCCGCTCTGGGGCTCGCCCGGGCCAACAACGAATTGCTCAAACGTCTCCAGGAGGAGGTGGGTGAGCTGAGGCAAGGGAAAGCCTCGGCCCCGGCTGAAGACGGGGACGGCCGGGCGCACGGCTCCCCGCCCGAGGAGCCGGGGCCTCTCAAGGAGAGCCCTGCGGAGGCCTGCAAGGCGGCGGCCGCGGCGGAGGAGGAGTGTGACAGCGTGGGCAGCGGCATGCAGGTGGTGATTGAGGAGCTGTGGCAGGTGGGAGCCGCCTCGGCCGTGGGGCCCGGGCCCTTGGGCTTCCCGGCGGCGCAGAGAGACGCGCGGCTCCCGGGGTGCGCCCTGGCGGCCGGCGAGGCGGCCCCGCTGCTCAATCCCGTGAGTATGGCCGCAGAGCAGGACGCGAGCGCCGTGGGGTGGCTCCCGAGGGCTTTTCCGGGCCTGTCCCTCTTCCTTCTCCCTCCCTCTGGTTCCTTTCCAGCCTCAGCCTTGCTTTTTGGTGTTCCTTGTGCGGAAGCAGGACCGCACCAGGCGTCCTTTGCCGGCAGGGATAGGCAGCCCTCGCCCGCTTTGCCCGCTTTCCCCTGAACCGCAGCCTCCGTGGCAGGAGCTCGGGTCTGGTGTGCGGGGTGCCGGCCGTGCCCGCCCCCACCCCACCCCACCCCCGGAGCTCTGCGTGCCACCTTCCCGTCCGCAGCTGGCTCCGCTGCTCCGCGGGCTCTGCTTCTCCCGGCTAGGAGGCCTGCCTACACAGACGGCTCATTCATATTTTATCACGGGCCCTCCGCTTGCCAAGAGCAATTCAGGACAGAGAGAGATGGGAATGTGGGGGGTAGAGAGACAGAGGTGGAGAGAGAGAGAGCCGGAGAGGGACAGAGGGAGGGGCGGGGAGGGAGGAGACGGAAGGAAGGAGAGAGCGAGAGGCCGAAGGGAACGGAAAGACAGGTGTAGGGAGGGAAGGAGGCAGGTGGAGATGAAGGGTTGAGGAAGGAGGAAAAGTGAAAAGAGAGCATAGAGGAAAGGCGAATCTAAATGGCAAGAGACTTCCGGCGCGCAAGAGAACGTGAGGGAAGGTGGGAAGGAGGTGGAGGGAAGGGACAAACGTGAGGACAAGAAGGGGACGGCTGGGAGTTCCTGGGAAGAGAGACATGTCGGAGAAGGAGGGAAGCAAGCACGCCTATTTTGTGAGCAGGAAAAGACACAGAAGTACCCTGTGCTATTTCAGTTTCTTTACTGCTCAGGGCCATCTGAGCAGGAAAACCCTGGCTGAGTGGAGTAAAAACTGCAGAGCGCGGCACATGGAAGTACGAAAAGGAGATGGAGCAACTAGGGAGATCATAGAGATGGGAAAGTAACAGATGTGTCACCCCTTGAGAGACAGTGGGAGGTCTGTCAGCTCTCCCCCCCCCTCACTTCCCTCCTCCCTCCACAGGCACAACAAGGCCCAGACACCCAGGAAAGAGAAAAGGAGCAGAACACCCAGGGGAGATGGGAGGGAGGAAACTCCCAGCCCATCTGCTAGATCTGAGAGATGAATGTAGAAACCCCCTGTCCCCTTCCAGTGTCACGCTGCAGCTGGTCACTGATCCCTGAAGGCCTAGCCATGTGGTGGGTGGTGGCCACTGCCGCTTGCCCCACTCTGCCCAGCCAGGATTCTGGGGGGTGGGGGGGGAGGGTTTGGGGCTGCCGGGAGGTGGGAGGAGGGGGGGGCGGTCGGTACCAGGTACCAGGCCAGGCAATGCCTTGAGCTTTGGTTCTGTCAGGCAGGGAAGCCTTCCAAGCCGACAGGATGGAATTAGATTTCACAGCGTAGAAAGCAGCTCACAGGTCTATAAATCTCAGCCTCCTCCCCCGCTCTGTGTTTTTTTCCCCCCTTACTTTCCCTGTTTTGTTTTCTTGGCTGCAGAAATCCCCCCTCCTTTCTTCTCTCTCTGTCTCCTTCCTCCCTCCTTCCTTTCCCTGCCCTGTATGTCCTTGAGTGAGGGCACAGGCAGCAAGTGGATGTCAGGACAGTGACAGTAGGATGCGGCCAGGACAGAATCAAGGTGAGGGCACAGAGAGGTCCTGCGAAGGGAATGGGGTGGGGTGGGGTGGGGCAGTTGGTGCCAGCCTCTCTAGAAATTTCTGACTTTATATCTCCCTTCTTTGCTCCCATTTTTCTCCTGTTGTTGTTACCATTTTATTTTCTTGTTCCTTCTCTTGCTTGGTGTTCCTTTCTTACCATCACTTCCTCCCCCAATCCCTTTTAGACAAAATACTTGCCTGGCTAGTGTTCTTATACCCAAGAGCAAATCACAGATGATTCCTCACAAATAGAGCGTCAAAACAATCCTTGTCCTTGTAATCAGTCCTGTGGGTAACGATTCAACCCGAGAGGCCCTGTATATCCAAGAAATATTTGCCAACACTCCCGTAGGAGTCCCAGAGAAACAAGCTATTGACCATTAAGACTGTGCTGGATTCCCCCTGCTTTCTACTCTCTGTTCACTATCCTTGGCCAAAGAATGATGGTTGACCAGGTTCCCCTAAGCCTGGATGGCTAATAGGCTATTCTTTTTTATGTTCTTAGCTGGTGGATGATTATGTGGCCTCTGAGGGTGCAGTACAGCGGGTGCTGGTCCCTGCTTATGCCAAGCAGCTCTCACCAGCCACACAACTGGCTATCCAGCGGGCAACCTCAGAGACAGGGCCAGAAAATGGAAGCAAGCTGCCACCACCCCGCCCCGAGGACATGCTCAGTGCTGCTGCTGTGCTGGATGGTGCCTTGGAAGAGTCAGGCCCCGGGGGAACAGGGGAGCTGAGACACTCTCTAGGGTTTACCGCTTCCCCATGCAGGACCAGAGGGAGTGGGCAGAAGAACTCCAGGCGCAAGCGGGATCTGGTACTCTCCGTGAGTGAGCTCAATTCTATACATTTTTCTTCAGTCTGGAGAGAGAAGTGAAGAATGAAGTGTGGGTTGATTTTAAACGTCCCATATTGAATGAATGGTATCCTGAATCCTACTGGAATGGGAGGGGCAAGAAGGAGACAGACTGGTCCATAGCCCTAGGGATAGGCAGACCCCCTGCTAATTGGGGAACTTTTTAAAGGCTTTTCCAAATAGATTGAAATCTTCTGTTTAAAGAGAAGAGAATTGTATCATATCTCCTCCCCGTGAGCTAATAGTCCTGATGGGAAGATCTTTAAGGGATTGATCAGACTGACCACTGAAGGGTAGCACTGGGGTAGCCTGCAGATGACCAGTGTTCAGGGTAAGCAGCAAGGGGCCCCTTGGCAGAATGGCCAAGGTATGCTGAGGTAGTCCCAAACTCCAGAGGCGCAGAGGGCCCCTAGACACTCAGCTCAGTTATAAAGGTTTGGCCAGCCTAGGGATTCTAAGAGCTCTTGGCAGGGAAGGTACTGGGCTGAACCAGTTCTGCCTGAAACTTGGAGTGGCTTGGAGCCTCAGGAGCATCCCTAAACATCCTCCAGTGCACAGGGCAGCCGCCCACAGTGATTCGACCTAAAACGTCCATAGTGCCAGGGTTGAGAAACCCTGCTCTAGGGTGACCATAGTCCTTTGGATCACCTCTGTGTCCCCAAACATCTTTCTGATAACCGTCGGGGTGTTCTTTGGCTAGATCCTGTTCATATGGACTGTAAGGCATTTCCCTTCTCTGGCTCATGGCTGGTAGAGTCACTGGAGAGTTCTGGATAGGAAGGGAGCTCACCATTCACACCCACCCAAAATCTCGTCACAGTCTAGCCCTTTTCCTCTTGTCACAGTCTTAGTAAAGGTTGAAGCCTGCCAGGTACCGTGTGTACCTCCTTCATCTTCACTGGAGATTCTTTTTTCATTACGTCTTGCTTCTTTTTCCCTTTTCTAAGGGCTCCTGACTCTTACCCTCCCTTTCATTTGATTTGTTTTTACATTGAAGGGTTCTTTCCTTCCCTGGGAAGGAAGACACCATTCATAATCAGAATCAACTGGTTTCTAACCTTCATTTTCAGTTTTGGTTATGTTCAGGGATAGCTCACTTATCAAAAACGGAATGGATTTAGTTTTTCTGTCAGAAACTTCTGGCCCAAGAGGGCCACTCTCACTGCCAGTGACAGAAATGGAGGCATATACTTAGAAATGCACTGCAAGGGATTTCCCAAAACTTCATAATGTTTAAATCATGAATAAATGTGTGATAATTACAATTTGCATAAAAATGGGACTTTTGACCACTCCCTGTTCTTCTGCCTATGGCCTCCAGTGAGAGGTCTGGGGTTGAGGCCTGGCTGCTGCCTGCCCTTTGGAGAGCCTGGTGGAACTGAGGACCTTACAGGAGGACAGTGGGCTCACCCCTCCTGCTCTCTGTTGCAGTTGCTTGAAAAGGCTCTGAGGACCAGTCAGGGAATTTTGCTGCCCATCACAGAGGAAGGTTTCAGATGTTCTTGTGCCAGACTGTGGTTTCGAGGGAGATGGTTAGCTTCAGGCCTTTAGCTCTGGGAAGGAATCAGAGAGGCATCCCTCCAGTCTGCTCAGGCCGCTGTGGATTGCTGCTGGGGATCCAGAAAGGGGAACCACTGATTTCTTGGAATGCGGCTGATCCCTGCCACCCCTTGGGGAAATGTATTTATTTTTAGCTCACTCAGGAAGTGGGTGAGCCAGCAGCCTTTACAGTCTTAACACTTATTATTGTCTTAGAGTATTTCCCCTTTCCACTTCAAGCCTGGTTTGATTTTTATCAGCTGATTTCTTCCAAGCCACTTGAACTGGAAGCGGTGCAACTCCTTTTCTTTCTTTCTTTCTTTCTTTCTTTCTTTCTTTCTTTCTTTCTTTCTTCTACCTTTTTTTTTTTTTTTCCAACACTTTCAAATTCTTTCTGAAGCATTCACCCATCCCTTGTGATTCCTTAAATTGGGACTTCTAAGAGGTAAAATAACGATATCAAATATGAAGCTAATTTCGTAACAGTCCTTTTTATAGAGTGGAGACCCTAACCATAAAAAGTTGACAGTACTTTCCTAAACTGATATGGTCAGTCAGTCGTAGAGGCAGAAGGGTAAATTGGGGATTTCTCCATTGAAGCTGAAGTCCTGAGATCAGGATATGAGTCCATCGGTTTGGGACTGGGAATTTCCACCGACCGAGGGAGCTTGGCATGAAAATACCATCAGAAACACCGGAACTAAATTTAATCGGAAGAAATGTAAAATCCTGCATCAAAGTTTAAAAAAACAAAACAGTTGCAGAATGGCCGAGATAGTAATCCATATGAAAAATGGACTTGAGTTGACTGTAAGCTCGCTAGGAATGACAACTGTGACCTTAGGAATAGGGGTGGGGTTGCTAAGAAAGGTAATACCATCTTGGGTTTCAGTCCTAGAAGTGTAGAGTGCCACTCGGGGAAGTAATGCTCCCTTTGGCCAGGTCTCCACTGATGCATTAGATTCGTTTCCCACTGCCATGTTGTCCAAGGGACACTGGCAAGCCAGGGAGCCTGATAGTTTCAAGAGGCGTCTGTCTGGAAATTGTGTCATAAGGAATGGTTGAAGGACTTGGGGATATTTAGACTGGATAGAAGACTTAGAGAGTACATGAGAGTCTTCAAAGATCTTAGGTGCTGTTAGGGGCAAAACTGGCCAGATTTTGGAGTCTAAGGCAACACTTTTTAACACTCAACAGTAAAAAAGCTGACTCGAAAAAGAGTAGTGAGAACCCATTCTTAAAGGTATGTGAGCAAAGCTGAAAACCTGTTGAATGTTGTGAAAAGGAGGTTGGGTGATAGCGTCTTCAAGGTCCTTTGCATTTCACATTTCTGTTATTTTAGGTTTGTGTTTTTCAGACCATGCTGTGTACACCCTTGAGATTTGTGGTAATGTGCAAAGGAATATACTTAGGACATTTTCCTGGGTCATCAATTTTACTAGGAGATTAAGAAGACATTTTTTAAAAATTTTATTTTATTTAAATTCAATTAATTAACATATGGTGTAGTGTTAGTTTCAGAGGTAGAGTTCAGTGACTCATCAGTTGCATATAACAGCCAGTGCTCATTACAAGAAGACATTTTTAGATTAAAAGAAATACAGATATATGGTAAAGAGTAGCGGCCCTCAAGAAATGTCCACTTGCAGTAGTCCTGGTGTATATTTGCTCTCTCCTGGCTGTTAGGAAGGAGTATGTTTGTGAAAATGTCTGAGACCTTTTGCCCTAGTGACCATATTCCCCAGAAAAAGAAGTAAGACCAGGGATGATCCTGGAGTCTCCATACAAATTAAATGAAAAGGACCACAAAAGGGAGGACATTCGAAATACTGACTTGGATAAGCTCTCTGGCTATGAAGGGGCATGAACAGAAATGGTGCCCAGACTATGGGAAGGATTCAGGCAGAGAACCCCAGAGGGACAATGCTTAGGGAACAGAGGAGGGTGTCATCATATCCACTCCCGGCTTGAATCTGTTTTTGTTTTTTTCCCCTAGAAATTGGTCCACAATGTGCATAACCACATCACCAATGACAAGAGATTCAATGGGTCTGAAAGGTATGATCCTCTTGAGGGAAAAGAATCACAAGGTACTCTGCCAACGAGAGGGAAGCACAGGGCTTCTCCAATACAATAATGAGGCTAAGGCTCTGCCCTCACCATTGTCCCTTGCCTCCTGTCCTTGGCCACGGGGGAGTTTGCCACCAAGTTGATTCGTGCCAGGACTCTCTGTCTGGCTTTTAATACGCTGACTGCCTTGTTCATGATCTTCTCTGTGGCAGCATCAAGTCCTCTTGGAATATTTCAGTAGTGAAGTTCCTTCTGGAAAAGCTCAAGCAGGAGCTGGTGACCAGTCCCCACAATTACACTGATAAGGAGCTGAAAGGTGAGAAAAATGGAATTAACTCCCATCTCGTTCTTTTTCCACTCACTCTTCTTGGTCAGAGAAGAGGCATAATGGAGATGATTTAGGTGGTTTTGAAAATAGTGGACTTAAAAATTTTTTTTGGCTATTCTCACATCTTCGCAGGATTGTTTCTTTTTCTTTTTTTCTTTTCTTTCTTTCTTTCGGGAGATTGAGTGGGGGTTTGGGTGGGGGGGAGGGAGAGAATCCCAGACAGACTCTGCACTGAGCACGGAGCCCAACACAGCTTGATCCCAGGACCCCGAGAGCACGACCCAAGCTGAAATCAAGTCAGAAGGTCAACCGATTGAGCCATCCAAGCACCCCTTCTTTTTTTTTTAAGATTTATTTATTTTAGAGAAAGAGAGAGAGAGTGTAAGTGAGGGCAGGGGCAGAGGGAGAGAGAAAATCTCAAGCAAACTCCCTGCTGAGCAAAGAGCTGATTCGGAGCTCAATCTCAAGACCCTGAGATCATGACCTGAGCCGAAATCGCTCAACCAACTGAGCCACCCAGGTGCCCCAGGATTGTTTCTAACTGCCTTTTTTTAAATTCCCCTATCCCACTTGAAATGAAAATGGGAGAAGGAAAGGGCTAACACCAGCAGGCATGATGTTTCCATAGGGCCTGAATCTAGGGTGTTAGGAAAAGGAAGTCAGAATCCAGGCCTGCCCTTTTGTCCCTAAATATTACCTCCTGGGTTTTCTACTTTCCTTACTCTTCTATTATTTGCCCATAGCTAACCCTGAAGCATTAAGAAAGCTTCTGCTGAAAACGCGCTGGTAATCCACTACCAGCAGAGTAGAATGGGAGTGGGTTTGATGGAGCCCAGGTCCGGGGAGGGAGCTACAGAAGCTCGGACTTGTTGTGTGCCAGTGGGAGATATGGGGGGAGTCAATCTGGACAGGGAGGTGAGCAGAGAGAGCCAAACCAAAGAGGAGTAAATAGATGCTTATGGGTCTGTGAGAAAGCCCACCATCTAGAGTGATGCTCACCTCCCAGCCAGTATTGTTAGGGCAGAAAAAAAGGGCTGAGCACCTGCTCTCTGCCCCTCCCTTTTCCCTCCTCAGGAGCCTGTGTAGCCTACTTTCTCACTAAGAGGCGTGAGTACCGCAACTCCCTGAACCCCTTTAAAGGCCTGAAGGAAAAAGAGGAGAAGAAGCTTCGAAGTCGCAGATACCGGGTAGGTTTCTAGGCCTTCCTTTCAAGATGCTAAACACTAAACCCTACTAAGCTCCAGTGGGAAGGGCCAGTGGACGTGGCATCTGAGAATAGGGCTGAGAGCCAGGAATGTTGGCAGATAGAGGAGGAGGAGCAGGAGCCGGTTCTAAGATGACTTGGGGGCTAGGTTCTCTCAGACACAGATTTTACACAGCCTTCTTCCTACGAGAACCTGCTCCCCAAATCTAATGCATAGTTTGTTTCTCTTCCTATCTCTGCCCTGGGCCCCTACCTTAGCTTTTTGCCAACCGCTCCAGCATCATGAGGCATTTTGGGCCTGAGGACCAACGCCTGTGGAAGGATGTGACAGAAGAGCTGATGTCAGATGAAGAGGACAGTCTTAATGAGCCAGGTGTCTGGGTGGCCCGGCCTCCCCGGTTCCGGGCCCAGCGCCTCACAGAGCTCTGCTACCACCTGGATGCCAACTCTAAGCATGGCACTAAAGCCAACCGTGTGTATGGGCCTCCCTCAGACCGATTACCTTCTGCTGAGGCCCAGCTCCTTCCACCAGAACTTTATAATCCTAATTTTCAAGAAGAGGAAGACGAGGGAGGTGATGAGAATGGACCTGTCTCCCCATCCTTTGACCAACCTCACAAAACCTGCTGTCCTGACTTGAACTCATTCATTGAAATCAAGGTGGAAAAGGATGAATGAAATCTATAACCAAGAATAACTCTGGCATCTGCCACTCCCCATGTCCCAGGGATGGGTGGCCATGGGGCTTCCCAGATTAACAAGGTGTCGTCTGCAGTCTGAGAAAGCAAATCTGTCTCTCTTCTTACCACAGTCCCCAATGGAAGTGGAAGCTGGCAGCTGTGGTGGGGTAAAAAGACTTACCTAGAAGGGGGACCTCCCTGGCTCCCTGTGAATGGCAAGCCAGAAAATGCTTATTTCTAAGCATAAATAGTGCCTCGGGGCGCCTGGGCTGAGGAAAGGAGGAGGATGGGTCTAAGAAACATGAGGCCTTTGTGACATATGCCCCAGTCTCGGAGTTGGTTTTTTTCTGGTTTCACACAAAGCCCTGGGGAAGCAGCCCTGGTTGCACCTTCTGCTTTCGCCGTGACTGCTGGTCTGGCTCTGCAGTGGCCGCCCCACAGGACCAGTCCAGGGTCCTACTGCCCCCTGGTGGGCAGTTTCAGTCATGGGCTTGCGTCTTCTGAGCAGAGCACCGCTCCATTATTTGGGAATTGGGATACAGATATAATAGCTATTGTTTGTTGAATTATGTAAGGCAGATTTTATTATTCCCACCTAACACATGAAGAAATTAAAGCTTAAAGAGTTCCATGTCTCACTGGCAGCTGCTGTCCCACTGTGTGACCCAGCAGTATATGGGGCTTTGTAGCTATTAGTCCTGTCAGCCAACCCTGTATTTGGAGGAAGGGGTGTGTGTGTGTGTGGGTGCGCGCGCGCACGTGCACGGGTGTACACACTCACGCACATGCACCCACACACACTTGCATACAAACTTTGTGCCTGATGTATGGATTGTCAATTAAAAACGGCTTTCTGTTCAGTCATACAACAAATACTAACTACTTACTAGGTGTCAGGTACTGTGTTAGGTGCTGTGGGTACACTGTTGATCAGGTGAGGTGCTGATTAGAGGTTCTGTTATCTAATCAGGAAGCCAGGCAGTTAAGTCGACAGTGAACTGAACTGCTGTGGGGGTGATGATGGGGGGCTGTAAGGTGCCTCGGCAGCAGACAGCAGGGGTGGCTGACCTACTCTGGTGGTCTGGAAAGGCTTCTCAGAGAGTGGTGCTTAAACTGGTACCTGAAAGATGGGGAGGCGTTAACCAGAAGGGAAGGGGAGGCCGGGAGTGTTCCAAACAAGGGAATAGCAAGGATGAAAGTCCAGAGGCAAGAGAGAGCACAGAGGAGTTGCCATCCTCCTGCAGAACAGTTTGAGGAAGGGATGGTGTGGAGAGAAGCTGGAGAGACACCGAGACCTCGTCAAGTATCTTAAATAATAGAGACTTTAGTTTGAAGGCAGTGAGAAATCGTTCAAAGGCGGTGAGCAGGGAAATGAGGTCATCAGTTTTGTGTTTGAGAAGAATCGCTTGCCCTCGGTATGAGATGGACGGCAGGGAGAAAGCCAGGCGGGGGGGGGGGGGGGGTACTTCTGCAGTGGCCCAGGAAAGAAGAGACAGCTGGACAGAAAACGATGGTGACAGGACAAATTTGAAAGTGATTTAAGAAGCCGGACTGATAGGACTTGGTGATTGACAGGCCTTGCTGACGGGATTTGGTTGGACTTGAGGCAGAGGGAGGAGGACAGAAGGTTGATGTTCAGGTTTCTGGCTTAAGCAGCAAAGTGGTTAATGGCGCCATTTACTCAGGGGACACTGGAGGAGCCAGTTTCGGGAGGCAGGGAAGGTGAAGTCAACTGAAAGCCTTGTATGCCTTTGAGACAACCAAGTGGAGATGCTAGTAGTCAGCTGAGTTTTTAAGTCCAAGAAAGTCTGGGCTAAGGGGCGCCTGGCTGGCTCAGTCAGTGGAGCATGTGACTCTTGATCTCAGGGTCATGAGTTCAAGCCCCATGTTGGGCATAGAGCTTTATTTATTTATTTTTTAAGATTTTATTTATTTAGGGCGCCTGGGTGGCTCAGTTGGTTAAGCGACTGCCTTCGGCTCAGGTCATGATCCTGGAGTCCCGGGATCGAGTCCCGCATCGGGCTCCCTGCTCGGCGGGGAGTCTGCTTCTCCCTCTGACCCTCCTCCCTCTCATGCTCTCTGTCTCCCATTCTCTCTCTCTCAAATAAATAAATAAAATCTTTAAAAAAAAAAAAAGATTTTATTTATTTATTTGACAGAGAGAGACACAGAGAGAGAGGGAACACAAGCAGGGGCAGAGGGAGAGGGAGAAGCAGGCTTCCTGCTGAGCAAGGAGCCTGATGCGGGGCTCGATCCCAGGACCCTGGGATCATGACCTGAGCCGAAGGCAGACGCTTAACTGAGCCATCCAGGTGCTCCTAGAGCTTACTTTAAAAAAGTGTCTGGGCTAGAGATAAGGATTTGGGAGCCATCTGTGTACATAGTTCATAATTCAAATCTTGAGGAGGGAGAACAGGGCGAACAGGGCCTGTGGAGCTCCTGGCTCCAGATGAAACTATGGAACAGTTACTACTGGAGCATGCCTTCACTGCATCCCTTTGCCCCTTCACTTGCCTCTGGTTCTTGTTATCCCCTGAAAATACAGGTCGTTGGTCTCAACTGTGCCCATTGCTGCCACCACCAACTCCCACATGGGCCTCCTTTAAAGGCTTCTCAACTTCTCATAAGGTTCACTCTCCCATCCTCACTCCAGCATGGGAAAGCTTACAAATATAAGAGGCTCTGTGGATATTTTGGTTGTAAGTAGCTGGAAGGAAGAATCCAGGTTCTCCTTTCCCATCTGGAGACAGGAAAGGAGGGAGAGCCTTATGGTTAATTCTGAAGATGTCGCTCACAGCAGGTTCTGAAGGCAACCTGATAGCTCCCCTCTGTTACTAATGCTTTCAGTGCTCCCTGCTTCTAGTCTGATAGTGAACCCTCCTCTGGATCAGAGAAAAGCTGTAGGCCTGACAGGGAAACAGGCTGATTCCCCAGAGAGATGAGGTCAGGGAGACAATGCAGCTAGGACAAAGAAGCCAAATAGTTTGTGCCAAATTAATTTCCCCAAAGATATTAACCTCCTTTGCTTCCCATTCCCTAAGGCTACACTAAGATTATGAAAGGTGTTCAAATGTTGAAATGAAAATAATATGCATGATTTGTTTGCATAAAATTTTCATACTCATTTACTATCAAATACAAAGGAATCATTTTCCTTCCCCATTTTACCTCCTCTACCTCTTTTTTTTTTAAAGATTTTATTTATTCTTATTTTGAGAGAGAGAGAGAGCACAAGAGGGGGGAGCGGGAGAGGGAGAACCAGACTCCCTGCTGAGCAGGGAGCCCGATGTGGGACTCGATCCCGGGACTCCAGGATCATGACCTGAGCCGAAGGCAGTCGCTTAAACAACTGAGCCACCCAGGCGCCCCACCTCCTCTACCTCTTGTCCCTGATGTGCTAAGGACAAAATCAGTTGCGCTGGTATTTAATTAGGCATGTTCAGCTTCAGCCACCGTTTCTTCTTTCCTTATTCTTCATGTTTACAGTATGGCCAACACTAGAAGTCTCCTCTTTCCCTTTTCCACCCTGATCTTTTTCACTTGCTAGCCCGTCTAAATGACATTTCTTTCTTCCTCTTTAATACTTTAATACTTAACTCTTTATCACAATCTCCTGTGGGCCCACCAACGGGGGAGGCGTTCGCTAGCCCTAACACCAGGCCTCCTATTCCTATAGTCCCCTGAAATAGTTGCTAAAAATCTAAAAATCTCTTTTCCCAACACCAGGGGGTGTCTTCTAGTCCTCTTTCTGTCCTACCCGGACGGTAGAGATGAGTCCCAACCCTCCTCCTCGTTTCTTTTGCATAGATACCAAAGCTCCTTCCTTCCCTACCGGCGCAGAGCTTTGGGTTCAAAAAGTGGTGTCCTTTTATTGCAGTTTATATGTTGGGCTCTCATTCTGTCTGGACTTGCACAAATTTGCCTTTTTCTTAGTCTGCTCATCCTTCGGGCTGCGCACCACCCACGATCCCCTCCCTTTGCTCCGGCTCCCCCTTTCTTTCGCTACCTGTCTTCCACCACCTCTCTACGCGACCTTCCTCGCCCTTCTGGGCTCTTCACATTAGCGCCTCTGAACCTCTTTATGTATCTACCTTTTTTTCTTCCTGTCCCCCTCTTTATGGATTTCTCCCTGCTCACTACTTCTGTGCCAGTCTCTCTTCATCTCTCCCACAGTCCCCACAGTAGGAACAAAGTCACGATGTTTGCGCAGAACATGCCTCGCGTCACCCCTTCCCGGACCGCGACATTCCACCGTGCCCCTCCGCGCATTCCAACTGCAAACAAAGAGTTCCTCTCCCCCCTCCCCCACTTTTCCCGGTCCCAATTCCTGAGAGATGTAGTAGCAGCTGCCCAAACTGCCCCTCAGCCGCCTCTCGCCTCCAGTCGGCGGGTCTCCACGTCCAGGACAGTTAGCATCAGCAGCACCCACCCCCGCCGGCGTACGAGAGATCCCTGCGCAGACACCCCCGTTCCTCTCGCACACAGCGCTCCGCCCCTCCCGGAAAGTAGATCCGGCCAGGCAGACAAAAGTTTGGGAGAGAAGTTCGGTCTGTGCTGAGTGTGAGAGCGAGGGGGGCGGGGGCCGGGGAGAGTGGGGCGGCCGGGCGAGTGGACGCGTGAACAGACAGACCTGCGGACGGGACAGCCGCGGCCGTAGGCCCTTCTAGCTCCACTTAACCCCTGATGCGCGGGGGGAAGCAGCCCCTCTCGCTGGGGGATGCTGCGGGATTCCCGGCGCCGGGCATCCGGGCCGCCGGCTAAACCCCTGTGCCTACCCCGTGCCCCCGGGGAACCGGAGTCCGGCCGCTGGGAAAGAGAAGCGGCCGCCGAGACGCTGCAGGGTGCCGGGCGGGGAGGGGGCTGGAGGCCCCAGGCCCGAGGGCATGGAGCGGTTAGGGGAGAAAGCCAGTCGCCTGCTGGAGAAGTTAAGGCTCTCGGACTCCGGCAGCGCCAAGTTCGGCCGCAGAAAGGGTGAATCTAGCCGGTCTGGGTCTGATGGGAGCCCCGGGCCGGGCAAGGGGCGCCTGAGTGGGTTGGGGGTTCCTAGGAAATCAGGGCCCCGTGGAGCTACTGGGGGACCTGGGGATGAGCCGTTGGAGCCAGCCCGAGAGCAGGGCCCCCTGGACGCTGAGCGGAACCCGCGCGGCTCCTTTGAGGCGCAGCGCTACGAAGGCTCCTTTCCCGGGGGGCCGCCTCCCACCCGGGCCTTGCCTCTACCTCAGTCATTGCCCCCCGACTTTCGGCTGGAGACCACGGCCCCAGCCCTAAGCCCCCGCTCCAGTTTCGCCAGTAGCTCAGCCAGCGACGCCAGCAAGCCGTCCAGCCCCCGCGGCAGCCTGCTGCTGGACGGGGCGGGGGCAGGCGGAGCCGGAGGTAGCCGACCCTGCAGCAATCGTACCAGCGGCATCAGCATGGGCTACGACCAGCGCCACGGCAGCCCCCTGCCCGCCGGGCCCTGCCTGTTTGGCCCTCCCCTGGCTGGAGCTCCCGCGGGCTATTCCCCTGGAGGGGTGCCGTCCGCCTACCCGGAGCTCCACGCTGCCCTGGACCGACTGTGCGCTCACCGGCCCGCGGGGTTCGGCTGCCAGGAAAGCCGCCACTCCTATCCCCCGGCCCTGGGCAGCCCCGGAGCTCTAGCCGGGGCCGGAGTGGGAGCGGCAGGGCCCTTGGAGAGACGCGGGGCGCAACCCGGACGACACTCAGTGACCGGCTACGGGGACTGCGCCGCGGGCGCCCGATACCAGGATGAGCTAACAGCTTTGCTGCGCCTGACGGTGGGCACGGGAGGGCGAGAAGCCGGCGCCCGCGGGGAACCCTCGGGGATTGAGCCGTCGGGTCTCGAGGAGCCGCCGGGTCCGTTCGTTCCAGAGGCTGCCCGGGCCCGGATGCGGGAGCCGGAGGCCAGAGAGGACTACTTCGGTGAGTGAGAAGTGGTTAGGGACGGGACGGGACCCGTCACCGCTTTCGTTCCCCACTGCCCCGACGGCCCAAATTGCCGGCGCCGGGAAGTCGGAGGCGGAGACGCGGAGCTAGAAAAGAGACAAGAGGGATTTCCCCTTCCCACCAGGTCTCAAATGGACCAGGGGTTCCTTATTCCTGCTACTCTCGACCCCCCTGATTATCTCGTGAGTCCCAGTTGAAGCTTTAGAGCCTCCGTTTTTCGTGGTAGGAGGCCTCGTCGGGAGGGGACCAAGTGGGGAGTGAGAGCATCCCCCCATTCTGCCCCCCCCCCTTGGCGGCGGTGCCCCTGCAGGCTTCTGCGCGCCGCGCCCCCACCCGGGCCCAAGCTCCGCCCGCAGGAATTCGGGGAATGCGCGGGTGGGGGGCGGGGCGGGCGGGCCGCGTGCGTGCCGGCTCCTGCCCGGGCACTCCAGGTGCCCGCGGGCGGGGCCGGCCGCGCGGCGCGGGGCGGAGGGTGGGGTGCGGGGGGGCGGGGTGTGTGGTGGGGGGGTGCTGTTTGCTAACACGCGCGGAGCCGTGGCCGCGGTCGGGGAAATGGAGCCTGGGAGGGAGGGTGAAGCGCTCTGGGACGGAAAGCAGGGACCCTGCCGCCGGCTCGTCCCAGTCCTGCTGGCTTGCTGCGTGCGTGGGCATTTAAGCGGAGACCTGGTGGTGTCCGCTTCTACTTTCCCCATCCCCCGGAAGTCAGGGCAGAAGCCGTGACCACCTGGACACTAGCATCCCTAGCAGGTTAACGACCCTGTGTAACTGCCAGGAATAACCTGGCCTTCAGTTTGGGCCACAACCTGCTCAGAATTCAGGCTAGAAATGGCACGTTATTTTCTGCCGCTGTTAGGGAAACCTGGTCGCTCGCTCTCTCCCGCACGCGATTACCTTTAAGGAGTATTGATTGATTGTATGTCTCAGCTACCGGGGGATATTGGGATCTTGAAGGATCTTTTTAGCTAAGACCCACAGCCACCACTTCGTTATATAAAGAAATGCTAATACGGTGGGAAGAAAAGAAATGGAAGGCCTTGGGCCTCTCCTCACCTTTCCCACCATCCATGTTCCTGCCCTAGACCCCATGCTCTAGACCTCTATGGCTAGAAATGGGGAGAGGGAGAGGAACCTAGCCAGGGAGGGCAGGTTGAGGCGGAAGTTGAGAGGTAGCAGGGCTGCAGGCCAACAGGGCCCTCCCTGCCCCGTTCAACCCCAATCCTCCCATCCTAAGAGAGGAAAACCTAGAGTAGATGACGCTTTGGTCAAGGGAGACTAAGTGACCAAGTCCTTTTAGCAGTTTCCTTTTGGGGCCCATGAGAAGTGGCGGTTAAGGGCAAAGAAGTCTCTTTGGCCAAGCCATCAGAGTGAAAAGGAAGAAAGGAGCTTGGACAGAGTGCAATAAAATGGCAGGAAGAACCTAGGTGTGGATATGCTGGGTTAGAGGAGGCTAGGTGGACATGTCTGAGCAGTTTGCACCTGTCTTCCCATAATGTCCAAGGCTTCCCAAAGAAATGCTCTGATGGGCCCCCCTGGCATGGCAATCTTGGCTCAGTCTTATGGGCATTTTGACCCCAGAGGTAGAGGTTTTTTCTCCCTGAGAGTCAGGTTGCCTCCTCTGACAGAATTCCCAGCCTGACTGTACCCTCCTACTCTGGCCCCTGGGTAGGGGCCCTCTTCCTTGGCTCCAGCCTTGCCAGCTGCCAGAGGGTGGGAGCAGGACAGGCCTGGGCCCATCAGTCGCTGCAGCTGCTGCACGGGCTCCCAAGCCCCTGGGCAAAGACTGGGATGGGCCCCAACAGGCAAGGAGTATGGCAATGTGCCGAGGGGGAGAGGTGGGGCGGGGTGAGGCGGGCCCGTTGGGATCTGCTCCCCAAAGACAGGCCCTAGCCCTCACTCATGAGCCTGGAATTGGGGAGTGGAGGGAGGGAAGAACACACCCAGGAAAGGTGGGTGCCAGAGCCAGGTGTATGTATTTTAGGAGGGGGGGTGTCAGAGAAGAGCAGTTCAGCTCTATCCTTCCCGTGATAGATTTCAGGGAGACATTAGGGATTCTGTCACCCTTCCCCCACCTTCCTGTGCAACCTCCAGTGCCTGGAACACACCCTACATTCTTAGCAGCCACCTCCCCACAGGAGTCATGCTCACATGGTCCCCTCTGCATAGGGCCCTCTGCTGAGCCATATCCTTCTTTCCATCCTTGGAAACCTAGAGGTGTGGAGCAGTAAAAAGTCATTCTGTAGCCATATAGCAGCTCGTTTTACAGATGGGGAAACTGAGGTCCCAGAGAGGCTTTCTAGGCCTCTAGGAGGCCACTGCTGGGCCATTATGGACTGGCATCTCTGACTCTTTGTCCCACACAGTGCAACGGGGGTCATACCCTTGCCTGTTAGTCTTTTCTCCCTGACAGAATCTGCACATTTGCAGGTCAAGGACCCTATTTTTGACTCTCTCCCAGTTTTCCACAGTATCAGGCACCATATTTTTGCCAGGCACAAAATAGATGCTCAGAAAATATCTGTTGATTAATCAGTAAACAGGGATGGGTCTGCTCAGCCAAGACCTTGCTGCATTCCGTTTCTCATTCTCCTCTCTTCCCAGGAGGGAGCCCATCAAAGGAAGTCTGGGACTGGTGGTCCTCTGGAACAATTAGGAAAGAGCAGTCAGGAAGGATCCTGAATCCCTGGTTTTGAGCTGGGGGTGTCGGGTGTGATGCTGACAACCTCTTCTCTCCCCTCAGGCACCTGTATTAAGTGCAACAAAGGCATCTATGGGCAGAGCAACGCCTGCCAGGCCCTGGACAGCCTCTACCACACCCAGTGCTTTGTCTGCTGCTCCTGTGGTGAGTGGACCCCTAGGCCTTGTGCACTGGCAGGCTGAGGCCTCAGGCACGCCCCACACGCATACACACTCTCAAGGGCCCCGGGAAAGCAGAGCTTGTGCCTCTTCGGGTCCCGCCCCCATGTGTCTGGTTGCCCACTACTGCCCCACCTGCCCTCCTCTGCCTCTCCAGCCCCCATGGTGGGTCTGCTTTCTGGGGTCAGCCCTCCCTTCCTCCACTCAGCCTCTTTTCCTCCCCTCTGTTCCTCCCTCTTTCTTCTGCCTCCTTGCTTGCCCAGCCTGGACTCCAGCCCGGCCTCCTCGGCCTCTCCTTGGTGGGGTTTGGTCCTGGGCAGTCTGAGTTGCCTGGGGCGACAGTGAAAGACTGGAATGTGGGAAGGGTGGGGGTGGGCTGGGGGAGTGGGGAGCCCTGGGGGGCGGAGAGAGGGGGTTTTCTCTTGGCTGGTCAGAGTTCAGCCACCTCGCTGGAGTGCAGGCCACAGGGCCATGCCAAGCTGATGACATCACGCTCCAGGAATGCCCGCCACTGTTAGCTCAGGAGGCCCGCCTGGGGGGGGGGTGCTCCCAGCAGCTTCAACTCCCCAGCCCTTCCCTCACCTCCCTCATTACCCCTCCCCACTGCTTGCCCACTCTTGATTCCTTTGCTAAACCTTTAATCTCCTATCTCTGCCTGTCTGACTCCAGCACTCAGCTTTTCTCTCCCCTACTCCAGCCACCACTAGCACCCCCGCCCCCTGCCGCCCCCCACCTCTGCCTGGTTCTCTTAGGTTCCTCCATCTGTCTGTCCTGTGTATAGGGCCTCTTCTGGGTGTGCCTCTTTCCCTCTCTGTACCCGCGCTGTGTCTCATGAGTTTCTAAGTCAGCTTTTCCAAACCATTGGGCAGAGGTAGAAGAGATTTTGATCAGAAGAGGGCAGAGGAGGTGGCACACTTGCCCGTTCTCCACCCTGGGTCTCACTCCTCCCCTCTCCCTGACAATTTAGACACCCTGGAGCAGTTCCTAAGTGTTGGTCACATGCCTTGTCTGCTCACAGAAGATCCTGGATTCTCTGGGTTCCTCTAAGCTTGGGGGAGCAGTCTAGTGCAGGGGGGAAGGGAAATGACTTTGCTCCCAAGCAAAGCACTTTGTCCCCAACAGTAATGCCAATATTTCCTGACCTCTACTGAGCCTGTCCCTGGAAGAAGACAGACAGGGCTAGGAGAGCAGGATGGCTGTGCATAGGCAGAGGCCCTTCGGTTGGAAGGTCCCAGAGGGCAAGGCCTGCAACAGAGCGACCCCCACCCTGGGCATTGGATGGCACCTTGTTCAGAGCTCCTTCACCTTGCACCCCAGCCTGGGGTTGGCTTTGCTCTCCCTGGTGGCTCCGCATGCACTGGATAGGAAGGCACTCATCGAGGGAGGGCGGGATCCTAGAAAACTGTTGAGGCAGGAACTGGAGGAGCAGCGAGCAGAGGAGAGGGGAAGTTGGCAGGAATGAGACCAAAGTAAATTGGAATTGCGCCAGATGGGATTTTTGTGTAGAGAGGGAGGACACACAGCAGTGAGGAGCACGGGCACTGAAGTCCAGGTTTAAATACGTCATGCGACATTGGAGAGCAGTGACCCTGGGGCGGGGACGCCCTGTACACGGACCCTGGGATGGCTCCAGTCCCTTGTCTGCTGCTTCTAGGGCGAACTTTGCGCTGCAAGGCTTTCTACAGCGTCAATGGTTCCGTGTACTGTGAGGAAGATTATCTGGTGAGTGAGGGGTCCCCCGGGCCTGGAATGGCTCCCATGCTGGGACCCCCCCCTTCTTGGCGGCTCACTGGGGTTCCACCCATCAGGTCGTTCTCTACTTGTAATATCCTCCCTTGGTCTTTTCTTTGTCCCTAGTTTTCAGGGTTTCAGGAGGCAGCTGAGAAATGCTGTGTCTGTGGTCACTTGATTTTGGAGAAGGTAAGCAAAGTGTCGTCAGCTGAGACTCTCTGAGGCTGGTGGAGCTGATGGGTAGAACCAGGGTCTAAGTGGGTACTAAGGAAAGGTGGAGGGAGGAACCCTATCACTGCATGAGTCGCTTTCCTCTCATTCTTCCCCAGAGCAACTGTTTACAGTGGCTTCCCTCTGCCGGTGGGGTCAAGTCTGGACCCCCAATCCTGCCATCCCCAAGCCTGTGTGATCTGGTCCCTGCCTCATTCTGCACGCACAGCCAAGCTAGGAGTGCGGAGTCCTGGGTCTTAATCCCCTTCCTGCTACTGGTTGGGCTCGGTTAGAACTCAGGGTTGTTGTTGGGTTTTTTTTTTCCATATGAAGGAGGAATAGGATTAGATCGGTCCTCAACCCTAGCAGATCACCTGGGAAGAAGTAAAGAATATGACCAGTGCCTGGGTCGTCATCAGAGATTGTGATGAAAACTTCTGGGGTGAGGCCCAGGCATTGATGGGTTTTACAAGCTCCCCCGGTGATCCTAATATGCAGCCTGGGGCGAGAACCACTGGCCTGGCTGCTCTCTATGACCGTTTTCAAGGTTTCTGCCTATTTTTTGTTTGTTTGTTTGTTTGTTTAAGATTTTATTTATTTATTTGACAGAGAGAGAGATAGCGAGAGCAGGAACACAAGCAGGGGGAGTGGGAGAAGCAGGCTTCTCGCTGAGCAGGGAGCCCGTTGCGGGGCTCGATCATGGGTCCTGGGATCCTGACCTGAGCCGAAGGCAGCCGCTTAATGACTGAGCCACCCAGGCGCTCCCCCTGCCTCTGTTTTAAGAGTCCTAGGCCCCTCAGATTACATCGCATTGTTCTGGGAGGAGGGCAGGGAGTTGGATGAGGTTGGGGGGCAGTGGGGAGCACCATGGGTAGCTGGAGAACCGAGACCAGAGGGAGACTGATCGATTCTCCTCCCACCCCGTGAGCCAGATCCTGCAGGCCATGGGGAAGTCCTATCACCCAGGCTGCTTCCGATGCATCGTTTGCAACAAGTGTCTAGATGGCATCCCCTTCACAGTGGACTTCTCCAACCAGGTGTACTGTGTCACTGACTACCACAAGTGAGTCTGCCCCCCTGGGATGTGGTGTGGAACTGGCCTCGGGGGTTCCCCAACCTCAGCTCCTCTCTCTCGGCCCTCTCTTTTTCAGAAATTATGCTCCTAAGTGTGCGGCCTGCGGCCAACCCATCCTCCCCTCGGAGGTCAGTATGTCTGGGTTCTCCTGTGGGGCAGCCAGTGCCGCTGCCCCTGGGAAGGGGATGGGGACATACGGCCCGGCTTCCCGCGGGAGGCGGTGGTGCTGAGGAATGTACTCTGAAGATTCCCGTGTGACTCTGCTCTCAGGGTCACCACCCTGACCCTAACATCCGGGCCTGGACATGTCTGACAGCCTCACTGGGCCCAGGCTTCATCCCGTCTCTCCCAGTCCAGAGGAGGAGACTTCCTTTCTTTGAGGTCAGGGTCACCAGATCCCAGATGTAGGGGCTAGAAAAAGGTGGGAAGAATCCTCAGGGCTGGTAGGAAGATGTCGGCAATGATTTATGCTATGTGTGCTACACGTTTGCCTAGGGAGAGAATCCAAAAGCCAGTGAGGAGCCAGACCCTACTGGATCTCCTCGTCCCCAGCCTAGCTTACTTTACTTGGGCTGCCTGCCCCTCTTCCCTCCGCACAGCTCGGAGAGGTGGGTAAGGCCAGAGCTGCTGGATGGAGGGAAAACTGTGAGAGGACGTGCCCTCCTGGAGGCAGCACCAAGGAAGGGGAGGGGAAAGCTCTAGGGGGACTTGCAGAGGCCACCTCAAAGCTGCAGACGATTGCAGAGTGCTCTCTCTGGAGACCCTCCATGTGATCTTCGCACTGGGGTGGGAAGGGGCCCGTAGCGGGAGGGCAGAATCGGGGTTGTCATGCTACGCTCATCCCATGGGGTCTGCATCATTTCAGGGCTGTGAGGACATTGTGAGGGTGATCTCCATGGACCGAGATTATCACTTTGAGTGCTACCACTGTGAGGTGAGTGCTAGGAGCCAGGGCTCCTGGAGGAGAATCTGGAGCAGGGGAACGGGGCTGGGGGAAGAGGCGTGTGTGTCCCTGGACTGCCCGAGTCTGTAGGAGAGGTCTGAGGCATGGAAACCAGGAAGGTGCTCCGCCCCGTCCCCAGTAGCTCTCCCGTCCTCCCATCCTCCAGCCAGGCTCTCTGCTCCGGGGGGTTTAGTCCTTTCTGCATCTGGCTTCCCCAGAGGCAAGACTAAACTGGGGAGTCCTGGTAACCCCTGCAGATGGGAGGCCGGCTCATTATTTCTGCTGTAGCAGCGCCACCTGCTGTCCCGCTGAGGTACTTTCTCGGGCTTCTCCTCCGGGAGTCCATCGCTTCCAACCCCCCCCCCCTTTCTTCCAGTCCTTAGGAGGCTGGTGTGGAGCAGGGCAGACTCCCGACATGTCCGAGGTGCCCGGGCTGAGGTCAACTAGGTGTCCTTCCTCCCTAGGACTGCCGGATGCAGCTGAGTGACGAGGAGGGCTGCTGCTGCTTCCCTCTGGATGGGCACTTGCTCTGCCACGGCTGTCACGTGCAGCGGCTCAGTGCCCGACAGCCCCCTGCCAACTATATCTGAACTGCGGTCCCCGCTGCTGCCTTCGCCACCCCGGACAAGTTGCTCTGGCCAGAGGGCCCCTCTGAGGCCAGCTGAGGCCAGGAACGTGCTCCCAGGTCAGGCAGAAGAGTCCTCTGGGCAGGGCCCCACGGGCCAGAGACCCAAAGATACGACATTCCAGATGGACTGTGGAGAAGGACCCTTCCGCTTGCCACGGTGGGGTGACTGGCTTGCTTCCCGTGTGCACAGCCTGAGCTGTAGCAAACACTCGGGCAGGCAGGTTCCAGGACTTTCTAAAGGTCTGATTTTAGTCTGTATCTCCAGTATCCGTTTATGCACAGGTCAGGCAATGTTCTGGCTTTGGATTATAGGAAGAGAGGACATTATGAACACTCCTCACTCTTTTGCACCCCTCACGTGGGTCAGATACGGGGTCAGCAGGTTCTTACCACAGTATCTTATCTCTGTATCTGGATGAAGAGGTGGAAACTGGACCTTATTCATGAGTTGTTTCTTGGTGACCTTCTCTCTAAGGACCAGGAGAGCCGCTCACCCCTGTGCTGGGAAGCGGGGGCAGCTCGGGTGGACCTGCTGCCTGTGTTGCATGTCTCTCAGGGACTCACGTGGGCCTGGGAAGGCCGGGTGGGTGCCTGTCCTGGGTTCCTCTTCTCCTCGGCTCGGGGACGTAACGAGTGGGCCTTTGGGGGTGCAGGAGGCCTCAGGCTAGGCCACGCGCCCAGGTGCGGGCGCACGGAGCCCTCCAGCCCACCGTACACACGCAGAGGCACACTCGCTCTCTCACTCCCTTCTTCTCAGGACACTGTCATCCCCGTCCCCTCACAGGAGCCCCCCACTCCAGACCTGCCACCCTGCAGAGGGATCCAGGATTCCAGCCACTGCAACTCCCAAGCCCTGAGGTTCTGGGGAGCCAGAGGGGTGACACGCTTTGACCTGGCTCTAGTCCGTTTGGCTAAAATTGGTCCCTTAAAGCCAATTATGGAACACTTACACCCTTCAACTTCACTGGTTTTTTTTTTTCAGTGCAGAAAGGACGGTTTTATTGAAAGCGCGGGGACAGGACCCATGGGCAGAGAGAGCTGCCAAAGTTTACATCACTTAATGACCAGTTTGCCAAAAGCTCGGTTCCATCTGGGGAACCGTTTAGGTGTTCACTTAGGTGTTCTATTATGTTTTGGGTGTTTTAAGGATTTATATCTATTCCTCCAACAGTACTTCTGAGTTACTGTCAACATAAATTTATCAAATTTGCAGCACTTTGTAAATGAAATTGTTTCCTACTTTTACGGACATCTTTTCCTATGTTATCTACTTTTCCAACATTTTTCAAAAAAGTTTAAAGTTCCTAGCAATAAATATAATTAATTGGTACAGACATTTTGTGTATCATTTTTTGTGTTTCTTAATCTAATATCCCTTTACAAATTAGATGCCTTGGAAAACGTAATGGAGCTCATATGATTTTGATGCTTTGGCCTAACTTCTACATTCCTGCTGTTAAAAATGCCAATGTATTCTAAACAAATGAAAAAGCATGTGGCATATTCAGTTGGCTAACAATTAAAGGTTACATAGACAACAGCAATAAAAAGTGAAAGGGTGACTCTGCTAAATCCTTTTGAAATGCTGCAGATTTGATAAATATTTGAGACTAATTGTCTCTAGGTGAGTTGGTTTTAGGCAAATTAATCTGATAATCTTTGATCCTTAGTCTTCATTCTTTGTCACTAAGAGTTTCATACTGGAAATGGTGACTCCTGAGAACAGAAATTCCGCATTTAGGGGTTATTCTAAGGTGGCCGTGTCAGCCACGCTGGGGTCGCAGAGAAGAGGCCTGTGCATGAGGGTATGATTGAGAGGAAGAGCTCACATTCATACCACTGACTGCCGGAGGAGATGCACTTTTGGAGTGATAAATGTTCTGAGACTAGATAACTTGGTCTACAGCTGGATTGCTTCTTCTGAATTATTATTATTATTAAATAAGTGAATACAAAGACTCTGACTGGGCAGTTTTCTCACCAGGCCGCTCCAGGACTGGGAAATCCAGGCAAGCACGTATAACTTTACATCCATCCTTTCTTTGACTCTTGGGGGTCGTGTCCGCTCCGACCCTTCGTTTCTAACTCTGATTTCAGCCTCCCATCTGTTGCTGACTGGCTGATTCCTTTCTGGGTCTATGCTCATCTGTGCCAGCCCTGGGGCTTCCCAAGACTTCTTGACACTGAGGCTACTCTCTCCTTCCTTCTCGAGGAAAAACAAGTGCTAACATCTGATGAGGACAGGCCCAGGGAAGGCAGACCGTGGCAGTCTCCCAAGTGTGCCCTGCATTGCAAGAGTTTGCCTTCTTCCTGTTCGCTGGGAGACTGCTCATCCTTAGTCGTTCTGTTTCATATCTATAACTGATAGATTCCTGGGGCACTGCAAAGGATACAGCAATAAGTAGACCTTGTTTGGCCAACTAACCACCTGATTTTCATCAGCAGCCACTAGGCCTGAGATGGGGAGAGGGGGAAATGGAAGAATTACAGATCCATTTTGTGTCTCTAGATGAGAATCACGGTATAGGGGCCGACTTCGGCTGTTTGCTCTGGTCAGCCCTGTTCACCACAGGCCTGAATGTGGTTTGTGAAGAATAAGGCTGGTGGTGGTTCTCTCTCTGCCTCACTCCTTAGAGACCCGTTTCCCCCTTCACCACCTGGAGCTCTCTAGGCCAGGGAGATGGTAAGATTCCATTTGTAATCAGGCTGGAGACTGTCCTCAGTCAAGAAAGTAGAGAAAGCTATTTTCAGGCACGTAAAGCCAGCTGGAGGAGGTCCTTGAGATTGTACCTATAAAGAAGGGATAACAAGAGAGAAAGGAGACTGATAGAACTGAGACAAAAGGATTGGAAAAACCAGTGAGCAAAAGCATTTTGTTGTTTAGAAGGATCCAGACCCCAGAGTGGGCCTGGGGTCATTCAGAGCCCTAATGTGAGGGGACTCCATGGCAAGGGCAACCTCTGTCCTCTTCATTCTCCCTCCCAGCAAAGGAAGACCTAAGACGGCCTCTGCCATGCCAATTACTGGTGTAGAGCCCTCGGGATATCCACACTTGGCCCTGGTTGTGAAGGACTGAGGCTTGACCTTGGAAACAAGAGCAAACTGTCATTGGGATGGATGGATTAGAGCAGTCTAACTGGTGTTTGAAGAGTCGTCCAAGGCAGATTCTGTCCACCTAGGCTTAGAAAGGACAGCACTGCCCCATGTGAAAGGGAGCCAGGGAGCTATACAAGCAGGGAGACATGGCTTAGGAGGAACATCCAAAAGGTGCAGGTTCGACTCGTATGCTTAGAGCCGAGTGGGGTGTGACTTTAGAGAGAACCCAGTGACCTCATTTTACCAAATGAAGAAACAGAAACAGTGATAAGGGCACTTACCCAAGGTCATGCAGCTGGAAAATGACTTTCCCGCTTTTGAGGACTAATAGAGAGCTTCTTTCCCCTCTTCCCTCCCACTCCAGCCCTCATCCTCATCACAGGGACTCCCACAGCACAAGTAAACTGTAAATTAGATCAGCCCTTCATTATGATAAATAACTAGGGAAAGTTTTAGTGGGAAAGCCAGGGAATCCAGGAGACAATAAAAGCACGTTAGGAGAAGCAAAGGAAAGACGCTGCAGGAGAGTCCCTGCCCTTGAGGAGGTCACCGTCTAGCCAGGGAGACAAATACACACATCAAGTGTCTGAGAAGATTACAAGCAACATGTCACCAAGTGCAAAGTAATTGAGTGTCACAAACAAAAGACTTAATGCTGCAGGGGACAGATGACAAGGGGGAGACTTTGTTGGACTTACACTGTGGATCAGAAGGTGGCGGCCCATAGACAAATCCTGCCCCCAAATGCATTCTTTGGCCCGCTGGGAGTTATTTTTCATAATATTAATTTGAACCCTCATTGAGGAGGGGGGAAAGGCCAGCTAACAAATGTAGAAAGAATGACAGAATTGGAAGAACAGCATTTTGTGAACTTGAATACCTGACTGATCCTGGCAAAGATTATTGGAGTTAAAACGATAAGTGAAACGGTTGGTGGACAACTGGACATTGTCAAGTAGCCTCTCAGCACATGGTCTTGGCATCACCCTTTCCTGCAATGGGTCTTGGTGTCACTAACCAGTCGACCAGTTCTGGTGTGAGGCAAACAGAACCCAACCTAGTGTATAGTCTAGCTCCACCCCACCGCCCCCCACCGCCCCCCGAGGTGTTAGATAGAGCTTACAGTTTACACGCCATGCCAGGAACAGAGAAAGTAAAAGACGCTAAGAGGAAGCAACTAGACAAACTTAGGAAGGGAGGCGTTCTGCAGGACAACTGGCTAACTCTCTTCAGCAAGTCAGTATGATTTTTTTTTCTTCCTTTTTTTTTTTTTTAAACTTAAATTCAATTAGGCAACATATAGTACACCATTAGTTTCAGGGGTAGAGTTCAGTAATTCATCAGTTGCATATAACACCCAGTGCTCATCACATCAAGTGCCCTCCTTAATGCCCATCATCGTTACCCCATGCCCCCACCCACCTTCCTCCAGCAATCCTCAGTTTGTTTCCAAGTCAGTATGATCTTCAAAAAATTCAAAACTGCTAGATTAGAGAGACTTAAGCTATCTAATAATGATACAATGTGTGGTCCTGGATTCCCTATTGGTTTAAGCAAATTGCTATGAAAGATATTTGGAGGGGCGCCTGGGTGGCTCAGTCGGTTAAGCGTCTGCCTTCGGCTCAGGTCATGATCCCGGGGTCCCGGGATCAAGCCCCGTATCAGGCTCCCTGCTCAGCGGGGAGTCTGCTTCTCCCTCTCCCTCTGCCTTCTGCTCCCCCCGCTTGTGCTCTGTCTCTCTCTGTCAAATAAATAAATAAATAAAT
Organism: Mirounga leonina; assembly: GCF_011800145.1. Classification (NCBI taxonomy): domain Eukaryota; kingdom Metazoa; phylum Chordata; class Mammalia; order Carnivora; family Phocidae; genus Mirounga; species Mirounga leonina. The sequence continues at coordinate 7,666,422 of NW_023270839.1, forward strand.
AAATAAATAAATAAATAAAAACTTAAAAAGGAAAAAAAGATATTTGGAGTCAACTGGAAAATTTTTTTATATGGACAGGGAATTAGATGAGGTGAAAGTTTACTGAGATGGAAAGGTCAAAATCATTAACAAAATGCCAGTTACGAAACCAGTACAGGGGACTCGTGTTTTGTTTCCAAAGTGTCTATATATGTATGGAATAAAAAAGAACTGAAAGGATATGCATTAAGGTGTTAACAGTGGTGATCTCTGAGTGGGAGAGTATGTTTTATTATTGTTGGCCTACATTTTCTATTTTTATACAATGCACGTGTCCTGCCTCTGTAGTAATAATAAGCCGTTGCAAATAAAATAACTGGTTGCCAATATTTACAATTCAGGAGATTTCACATAAAAATCTGGATATTGTATATGAAGAGTGGGATTTCTAAGGTTTTTTGAATAATCAGAAGATCTGTCACACACACCCCCCTTCCAGTCTCACAAGACAGCAAGTATTTGGAACCAAGCGATGGCTGCTGCTCCTTTATTGGGTGTATGGTCTCCTTTCATTTGTCATAGTCCCTACCACCCTGTGTGCTTCACACACCGCTTACCTGCCTGGTTTCTGTAGACTTTTGATGATTTGGATGATCCTGATGGGCTCCCCATCCATAGAGCCTCCCATTAGTAATCATTTGAAGGTATTAATAAATTAGTTTTGAAATGCTGCCCAAGAAAAGCATCCATTCCAGAATTAACTATGGCTGGGTTTTTTGTTGTTGTTGTTGTTTTAAGATTTATTTATTTATTTGAGAGAGCGAGAGAGAGCGTGACTAGTGGGAGGGGCAGAGGGAGAGGGAGAATCTCAAGCCGACTCCCCGCTGAGTGTGGAGCCCCACTCAGGGCTCGATCTCATGACCCTGAGATCATGACCTGAGTTGAAATCAAGAGTCAGATGCTTAATTGACTGGAGCCACCCAGGCACCCCCTATGCCTGCATTTTTTATAAGGCTACCTAGTCATGGGAAATCCAGATGTAATACTTAATCTACTTAGCTACCATGGTTGCATACTTGCATACTGTAAATTAGTTTAGCAAAATTTTTTCCTTGGTAAATGGAATTTAGAAAGTATACTAAATCGCTAACTTCCTCAAGGTTTTGCTTTTTTTTAATTAATTAATTTATTTATTTATTTGCCATAACACCTTAATCTTAAGAGGCATTTCAAAATTTATAATGTATGTTCTTCCCAAGCATGAAACTCCAAATGCCCTTTGGTTGGTCTGTTTCTCCCACTGGTTCTGATACAGTTTTTATTTTATTTTATTTTATTTTATTTTAATTTTTTTAAAGATTTTTATTTATTTATTGAGAGAGACAGTGATAGAGAGCATGAGAGGGGGAGAGCAGAGGGAGAAGCAGACTCCCTGCCGAGCAGGGAGCCTGATGCGGGACTCGATCCAGGGACTCCAGGATCATGACCTGAGCCGAAGGCAGACGCTTAACCAACTGAGCCACCCAGGTGCCCCCTGATACAGTTTTTAAAGGAGGAAATCTCTTTCATATGCAACTCAATATAAGATAGTGTCATCATCAGTTTAAAATCCAGGGAAATACTTTTATCAGCCTGGCACATGTTTTCTCATTACAACAACACACTCAATCCTTATATCAAGAACTGCACACATTGTGCCTCATGTCTAACTTTTCAAAATGATACTAGTCTTCTTCTTCTGAATCAATTTCCTTTACTGTCTCATATTCCTTTGGTAAAAATTGTTTCAATCTGTCCCATTTTTTGAGCCAAATTTCTCAGCTTCTCTTTGAGATCCAAAATGTCCTATCAGGCCTTATTTATATACTAGTTCACAGTGGTGTCTCAAAGTAAAACCAGGCTCATTTCAGTTTGTATAACAAAAGTTTCCATGAAGAGACAGGCAACCCTTGAAGCTACGAGGGGGCTTGGTTTGAAATCCCCTTGGAATGGTTAAGCAATTGAAAAATGGCACATTATGAACATTTGTTCTAAAATTTTCATTTGATGTCATAGGTTGATTACATATTTTCTTTATCCACTTGTTTCCTCCTTAAATCATGTACTTACAATGGGCATGGAATTTCCTAGCTTAATCATCAGTAGTTGTGTCTCTGAATACCTTCATTTTCCAGTGAACACCCGTGAAAATAATTCTAAAACCTCGGGACTGCCTGTAAATTTCATTCCTGAAACTAGTTTCTGGATCCATAATACAAATATATTCTTGCTACTTGTCTTCGGATACTTTCAAAGTGGTATGGCTTTTTTCTTTTCTTTTTTAAATTTTCTAAACGATCGCTTGGTTAAGTGTGGTTCCACAGTCCACCTGCTATTTTAACATCCTGGCTTTGAAACTGGTTATTTAAGCCTAAATTTTCCATGTGAGACCATATTCTACTTGAAACTTTCCATTAGTTTGATAAATAGAATATGTACTAAATACTCATCTGAAATTTCTTTGTGGCACCATTTTGTTTCCCCAGCTAGAGTGTGGGAGGCAGAGTCCTTCCAGGTGCTCTCAGCAAATCTCCATTCTTCTCTGTAATTCCAAACAATGCAGCAAAGGAATGTCCAAGTCTGAAAGGTTAAGTAAACTTTTTCTCAGGCTCCCATTTACATTTATCATCAAGTTAAAAACATACACGTTAATGTTTTTTGAATACTTGGTCAAGAGCAATGTCTTCAAGAAAGTAGAGCTAGATTGTGGGCAGGAGTTATGCCTAATTTATCTTTCTACACCCTCCCCCACAACTCCCTGCAGGAATCTAGCTCAGGAATACTTTTGGGCATGTTCTTGGCTTTATCATTAAAGAACATTTAAGACGTGAGTGATTGTATTTTGCATATGGCATAGCAGAATGTGAGATGAACAACACTGATGAAGAGACAGGCCTATAAAGGTCAAGCATTCCACTGAACAAACAAAACTATATAAAGAATTAGCATTGTGGGGGTGGCCAAAATTCACTCCTGCAACAAATAAGTGCCTCCGTATGCCAAGCACCGAGATAGGTAACCTAGGGTTATGAAGGAAACACCCCCTTAACTACAAACCCAAACAAATGAACGTTTTAAAGAGGATTCTGTACTACTTCTCAGCAGTAAAAAAGACATGAACTAAAAGGGGCGCCTGGGTGGCTCAGTTGGTTAAGCGACTGCCTTCGGCTCAGGTCATGATCCTGGAGTCCCGGGATCAAGTCCCGGGATCGAGTCCCGCATCGGGCTCCCTGCTCAACGGGGAGCCTGCTTCTCCCTCTAACTCTCCCCCCGTCATGTACTCTCTCTCTCTCTCATTCTCACTCTCTCAAATAAATAAACAAATCTTTAAAAAAAAAAAAAAGACATGAACTAAAAAAATGGATTATTGATACTAGTAACAACGTGTATGAATTGCAAAATTATGCTGAGTGAAAGAAGCCAGACAAAAAAAGAGTACATCTTTATTTGATTCCATTTATATGAAATTCTAGGGAGTGCAAACTAATCTATAGTGACAGCAGATCAGTGGTTGGGAGGGGCCCGAGAGAATTACAAAGGGGCACAAGTAAACATTTAGAGGATAATGCCTATGTTCACTATTTTGATTGTGGTGATAGTGTGTATAGTTAAGGTTAAAACTTAATGAATCGTACATATTAAATATTGTGTGTCAAAATACCTAATAAAAATGTTTTTGTGTGTGTGTTTGTTGTTGTTCATTTTTATTTTTTTTTACTAATCTACACCCAACGTGAGGCTCGAACTCACAACCCTGAGATCAAGAGCCCCATGCTCTTCCCACTTGAACCAGCCATGTACCCCTCTGTGCATGTTTTTTGTTTTTGTTTTTTAATCTGGGAGAGAAAAAAAAGGAGAGAAGGAGGGAGAGGGAGAGAGAAAGAGAATGAATTCTAGGGCTTCTCTGGCAAATCTTACTTGCTCCAGGACACCAGATGGTGTGTGATTGTAAGATCTTTTTTCAGTACTTTTCTGCAGTTTTTATTGCCAAGAAGGTCTATAGGTTCAGTGTTCTAGTGTTAGGTAGAACTGGCCTATATAGTCCCCTTCCCTTCAACCAGTCCTATCTCCTCTTGAACCCAAGAGGCAGCTTGGACTCCCTGTCCCTGCCTCTGCTTGCTGGGATGTTTCCTCCATTTCTAAATGATCCAAATTTTCTCTCCTTTTAGGCCCAGTTAAGATAAGATTGATTTCATAGTCTTTCCTATCCATTCCTTCAGAAAGGGTTCTCTACCTTAGTTTAAGTTTCTCAAGTATGTATGTATGTATGTATGTATGTATGTATGTATTTAGAAGATTTTATTTGTCAGAGAAAGAGAGAGAGAGAGTACACAAGCAGGGGGAGCCGCAGGCAGAGGGAGAAGCAGGCTCCCCACCGAGCAAAGAGTCTGGGACTGGATCCCGGGACCCTGGGGTCATGACCTGAGCCAAAGGCAGATGCTTAACCAACTGAGCCACCCAGGAGCCCAAGTTTCTCAAGTATTTATAATCTAAACTGCTCTTTTGACACATTTTTGCTGCCTTGTACTATTTGCTTTTCACGTGTGCATGTCTTAATCATCTCAACTGGATTATGAACTTCCTCAGGGTAGGGACTGGGTCATATTTATGTTTGTGTCTCCTAAGGCACTTAGTACGTGCTCAGTAAGTGTCAATTTTAAAATACCTCACTTTGATAGTCTTTCCAAAGCACTTTCTCAGCCATTATCTCATTTGATCATTACCTCAACACTCCGAGATTGGAGGAGCTAGAAATATGTTATTTCCTCCTTCTGACAAATAAGGAACCTGAAGCCCAAGGTCACCGAGAGACAGAGAGAGAGAGAAAGAGAGAGAGAAAGGGATGGAACAGATAACTGCATATGAAGGTTTGATTCAATTCAAGGCTTCCCATGGCTCTCCCCCCTCTCCTCCGCTCTACCCTACCTGAAGACAGGCCTCTGCACCTTTCTCCCATTTCCCAAGTCCTTTAGAGCTGCTTAGACAAAGCTTATAGTACCCTCTTATAAAACCTGACAAATATGAGATATGAAATTTCAGTCGATTTCTGATCAGCTCTGAGTCACCAAAGCACGTTTGCTATTTTGTTCCAAGTATCATTTGTTAGGAACATTATGCCTGATATTTAATGATGCTGCACTACAGAGCTGAGGAAGCATAAATGATTTTTAAAAGCCGTAGAAAATGACAGGACTTTAATATTAAGCACGAAAGGTGGCAGCTGACAAGATGACCAGGGATATAAAATTTCTGCACTGGATCACACTATTCCTCTATGTATTCCTAGTAGAACTCTCTAGTTGGTACTAAAGGAAAAGATGAAGCTCTCTACCACTCTGCATGCTTGACCGAGATTCCTTCCCCACCACCCCAGACTATCAGCTTCTCTGTTGCAAGAGATTGAAGAAACTTGGTGTAATTTACTTAGTATTAAATATTACTTTTGAGATAATTCACTTAATGACTACATTCCAGTCCACTTTGAAAAGAAGGTGGGAGTGGTGTCAGAGGTAGTTGTCCCCCTCCTCCCATGCAACTCCTGCTGGGACCCCTCATTGGCTGAAAGCAGTCAGAGAATACGGAACCCTGAAGTACTTACTGGTCTAAATAGGGTGTCAAAAAGCAGAATGTGCATCTGGGGGGCAAATGGAAGACATCTAGCTCATTGGTCTAGAGATGGCAGGTGACCCAGTCTGGCCCATGAGACATATGGGAAAGTCTGCTGGGTACTTTGGGAAAGGTTTTCTTCCCTAACTGAAGGCTCCTCCCCTTCCTTCCTGCTTGGGATGCTGTTGAGTTGGATGTACTCCTTGGATTTCTGCAGCTACCTTGTGCTCATGAGGGAAATGCAAAGAGAACTGCAAAGAACCTTGACCACAGAGCTACTAAAAAGCTTTGGGACCTCCAGCTCCAGACTTAATTGTTAAGCAAACAATAAATGCCCCTATGGTTTAAAAAGGAGGCAGGGAAGGTGGGAGAGAGGGAGGGAGGAAGAGAGCACAAGTGAGAGCCTGAGCGAGCAAGCGAGCTGAATGAAGGATGAGGGAAAATGGAGAGGTTAGAGGAGCCTGGGGCAGGAAATTAGAGAAGCTGACCCAGGGGGCTGCGCCAGAATGAGGAGACTGACAGGCTCCGTGTGGGCGGCAGGTCTGGGAGGGTTCAGAGGGCCACTGGGTCAGGTTTAAACGCTGTGAACTGCGACCTCGAACAAGTACTTAATTTCTTTGCGCCTTAATTTTCCCCTCTGTAAAATGGATTTCATGATAGTGACTTCCTCATAGGACGCTGTACGAATTTACACGAGATCTAAATGAGGAATGGCAAGAAAACCTTTGCTTGACAGTTCCTGACCCACTGGAGGCCCTCAATAAATATTAGCAATCAAAACCATTTTCTCAACATTTGCCCTCAACAAGGGGGAGGTACTCGGGCAAACGGGCCAAGAGGCCTTCCCGGCTCACACCCTAAAGGCTGGGTTCGCCGGCGGTTGACGACCGAGGGCTCGCGCTCGGCGGGGGGCGGGGCCTGGCGTTCCCGCCTCGAGCGTGGCCCCGCCCCCTTCCCTTCTCACGAGGCCTCGCGTGCGCTTTGAGCCTTTTCCCCACCTCCCCCGACCTTCCCGCGCGGTCCTCCCGGGCATCTCTTCCCCCAGCCCCAGCGCCCGGCCCGAGTGAGAGGTTCCGGAGCCCGGGCGCGGCCGGGGTCCCGGTGTCGACGCTGCCGGCCAGCCCGTCCCAGCCCGTCCCAGCCCGCTCCGCACGGCCGCGGGAGCTTCAGCTGCCCTCTGGTGTGCAGGTTTGCCTCGGAGGGTCGGCGGGCCGCGCTGCGGGGAGGAGGAGTGCGGGGAGGGTTAGTGCGGCCGCCGCGGCCGCCCTCGCCCTTGGGAATCCTTGGCTGACCAGACGGAAGGGAAGTAGGCGCCGGAGAGCCCGCTCCGCATTTTGATTCATCTCGGGCCCTGTAAGGGTCACATCTTGTGAAAATACCTGTAAAATCAATTTAACGTTCAGTGCAGCGTGTAAAGACAGCTCTAAGAATTTAAAAGACGCCTGAGTCAGAACATTTAAATGCTTGGGTCCCCTGTAGCAGCGTTTTAACACGTCTGAGTGCAGAGGGTGGAGAATCGAGCCTGATTGCCGCCTTCGTTCACGCCCTGTAACATTTTAAAAGGGTGAAAGAAAGGCACTCCAAGAAAACCCAAGGGGGCAGTTCCCCTAGAGAGGGAAGAACAGCTGGCTTTTGGAAATCTGTGTTGGTCCTCATTTCCGTGTGCGAAATTTGCCTGCAGAACTTAGATCAACGATAAACAGAATTGTTAAAACACTGGGCTTAACTAACTAGTGGTTTTTGTTGACAAGTCGATTGTGTTATTAATTCTTGGTGTCTCAGCCAAGGCAGGATTCATTATCTCCGTTTTGCAGGTGGAAAAAACTTTGGCACAAAAAAACATTTCCCTTAAATTTACACAGAAGGAACTGCAGAGCTGCAAATTAAGTTTTAGCATTCCGACTCCTCATCTGTGTTCCCCCCTGGACCATGTTACAAAATAAACGAGTACTTTGATGCTACTCATAAAACGAGGGAGTAAACCAAATGTTCTGTGAACTTAAAGTGTTAAATCATAATAACCTTCAGTGTCTTCTGCTTTGGGAGACTCAGCTGCCCTTTGGAGTTGATACCTTACAGAGAGGAGTGGGTGGAGCAAAAAAAGAAAAGAAAAGAACGTCAAGGGAAAAATTTAGTCTCCAGAGTCCACAAACTGTGCCCATGTTTACTGCCCCTTTGTGTTGATGTCATACTTTTCGGTGTACTCCATGTTCTGGCAAAACACCCGACAGCTGCCATCCCGGTCTTAGCTGCATTAACTACACCTTTGTGTTGCTCTTTTGGCACTGACCTCCCTGTCAGTCTTGTCATGCTCTTTCCTCCAGGTGCTCCTTACTAATGCTGTTATGTGAAAACCAGTTGTTTTTCAAGTGTGGAATGATCTGTCACTCCTGAAGGATGATTCGAGAGTTAATGATCAAAAACTACCAACAGATTTTAGATGAAAGGACAAGTTAAAGAAGCCCAAGAAACTTGTGGAATTTGATAGCTGAGTTATTTGACTGGTGGGAAAAAAGCAGACACTGACTTCCCCCACCTCACCCCCCCACACACCCCTTTCCCCAATTCACTCATAACCGGAAAGCTGCAACCCTATTTTAACTTAGACATAATGTTGAGGGGAGGGGAGCATCCTTCTGTTTCGTGAATTGGAAAATTTTCTTTCCAAAGGAGGCTCCGTTTTTTGACAGCTTGGAACAAGTGGAAACATTTATGTGCTTAGAATGCAGATTGTTTTGCCACTTATAAGTCTGCCCATAAAACTTGTACAGGAGCTTGAGACCCAGGGTGTGTGATATAGTCTCTCCCTGTAAAAGGCATCCCTGTGGTTCCTCCCCAGCTTATAGACAACAGAAATTTGAACCCAAGGTAGTTGTGTTGGAGCAGCCACCCAATGTATTTACTTCTTGTTCTTTCACTCAGTTCCACACATAAGAATTTCAAGAAAATCAGATGGCATCCGGAGATTTCTGCTCACCTGGAGAGGGGATGGAAATACTCCAACAAGGTAAGGGCTGCCATTTGAAGGAGGTTTGATGACTTACCCAGAGAGGTCTGAGCCAGGTTCTTGCTTTCTATAATGAAAAGGATTTATAAAGTCCACCAGTATGGTTTCTCACATAAAAGGCGAAGTTCCTGGGGGAACTAGGATACATGAAGATTCTTCGACACTCTTATTAGAAAACAGATTACACCGGCTCCTGTTAAGCACCCTCCTGTGCAGTAGACTAAAAACTCCAGTCGCTTCCATGCTGTGTCAGCAGGCATAACCTGAAGAGAAGGGTGGCCAGCAAACTCTGAAGGCTTCCTTTCTACCTGGGTCTTGAATTTTCTCATATCTTGTACTCCCAAATCTCAGATCCTCACGTATCTTGAATTCTTCCCCTATCTCAAGCCCTTTCTATATCTTGAATCCTTCTGTATCTTGAATTCTTTCCCTATCTCTAACCCTTTCTATATCTTGAATCCTTCAAGAACTTGAATCTTCTATTATTTTGAACATTGCCAAGTTGATCCTTCAGTGCCTGAGGGGGAGAAAAAAGAGTTCTTATTTTCCAAAAGTGCTTTCTCATGGTCCAAAGCATGAAAGTTTGATTGTTTGGTAAGTAGGAGTAAAACAGAAGACCCCAGCAGAAAGCATGTGGGAAAAGAGATGGAAAGAGAGGCCCTTGAGCTGAGGCAATAACCAGAGGATCCCAGTTTCTTGCACTTTTTCTCATTCTTGTGCTGCTCTGAATCCACATGGGTTACCCAGCTCTGTTTATAATAAGAATTTAATTCAGTTTTTCAGTTACTCCTAAGAGTTTATCTTCTTGCAGTCTTGCTTATGCAACTAGAGATCACATCCAAAGTTGGAACTTTACCTTTGTTTTTTTCCCTTCCTCAAGAATTCTAGTTATTCTATGTGAATGAGGCATTTGGAGTACTGTGGTGACCCCTACCAAAAGGTCCCTTATTCCTGATTCTATTTGTCTAATACTTTCCAACTGTACTTCCATTGTCTAAGCTCTTAGTTTCATTGGAGACTCATTCCCTAATTCTTGATTAATATCTTTGTGTATATATATATATAGAAATGCTTGATACTTTTGAGTATTGCCTTGAGTTTATTTGTGGGGTTTTTTAAACATTTCATTAGATTTAGAAAACTTCCCTACTAAAAACCTAGGGGTTTTTTGCAAGTGAGTATTAAGCTAAGAGTGATTCTCAATTATATATGATAGCTTCTCTGCTTTTTTTTTTTTTTTTTTTTGCCCCTGTGGGGGACATCCCATTAAGTGTGCAGCAAACAGCTTCCTCCTTGTAACCTGAGTGAAGAGGACCTGTTACAGAACCCACACTTCAGCAAACTGCTTCTGGGTCTCTCACAGCACATGGATGAGAGCGGCTTAAGCCTCACCCTGGCAAAGGAGCAGGCTCAGGTAAGAGCCCTGGGAGGAGGGATGATAGGAGGAAGGAAAAAGTTTCCAAGAGAGAAAGAGGTTCCTGCCTGGGATTTTTTTGGTTTCGTAGGCATGGAAGGAAGTTCGACTGCATAAGGCAACATGGCTGAGGTCTGAGATTTTACAGAGAGTCATTCAAGAGCTGCTTGTGGACTACTACGTGAAGACACAAGACACAAATTTAACTTCTGAGGACAAAAAGGTGAAGCAGGAGAGATGCAGTAGGGGGTAGTTACCAGCTGCAGGAATGACCAGGCCAACTATGGCATCACCTGATTATATGCTCTGGGGGAAATAGGAACTTCGAGTAATGGTTATCAAAGAAGAAATGGACTGGGGCACCTGGCTGGCTTGGTGGGTGGAGCGTGTGACTCTTGATCTCAGGGTTCAAGCCTGTGAGTTCAAGCCCCACACTGGGTGTAGATATTACTTAAAAATAAAATCTGTTAAAAGAAGAAGAAGAAATAGACTGTAATTATGGCGGAAGAGGTGGGTGTGTTGTCAGGGTTTTGAAAAGAAAGATTGACAGGAGAAGGCACTGGCAGCTGAAGGGGATAAGATGTTTGAGGACTTTGAAAATGTGTGAAGAACTGGTTTATGAGGATGGAGGAGGAGGAGGGGGAGGAGTTGTATAGTAACCTCTTTTTGTTTTTTATTCTCTCTCAGTTTCATGAGACCCTTGAACAGCGGCTACTCGTGACTGAACTGACACGACTGTTAGGTCCCAGCCAGGAGAGAGAAATGCCTCCGCTGTTGGGGCTGGAGAAGGCGGACCTTCTGGAGCTCATGCCCCGCTCAGAGGTTGTGGGTGGGCAGATATTGGGACCAAAGAAGTGAAATGGCTTAATTTCTCCTATATATTTAAACGGTTTTTTGTTACATTTTTGTTTTTGTAAAAATGATACATGTTCATGGGGGCCAAACTCAAATAAGAAAAATGTTACACAGAAGAAAGTAAAAGCTGAAATACTACACCTAGGAATAAGTACAGTATATTTTATACAGCTCGACATAAATGGTATTATAGCCTCCATGCTTGTATAGTGAATGTAATCTGTTTTCACTTAATATATTTGGGACTTTTTTCAAGTCAATAAATAAATGTGAATAAGATGATAGCTCCGAAAGCACTCTTAGCACAGTGCCAGGCACATAGTCTGTGCTCAGTGTTCTTATTATATCATCAGTTTATTTTGTTTTATTTTATTTATGTATTTATTTTTAAGATTTTATTTATTATTTGACAGGGAGACACAGCGAGATCAGGAACACAAGCAAGGGGAGTGGGAGACAGAGAAGCAGGCTTCCTGCCGAGGAGGGAGCCCGATGCGGGGCTCGATCCCAGCACCCTGGGATCATGACCTGAGCTGAAGGCAGACGCTTAACAGCTGAGCCACACAGGCGCCCCTGTTTTAATTTATTTTTTAAAGGATTTATTTATTTATTTGAGAGGGAGAGAGTGCAAGTGAGAGGAGGGGCAGAGGGAGAGAGAGAATCCCAAGCAGACTCCCTGCTGAGCATGGAGCTGACTCGTGGCTCAATCTCACAACCCTGAGATCATGACCTGAGCCGAAACCAACTGAGCCACCCAGGCGCCCCTATTTCATCAGTTTAAATCACTGATAGGATTCCATTGTATGGGGGCGCCTGGCTGGCTCAGTCGGTAGACCTTGCAACTCTTGATCTCAGGGTGGTGAGTTTGAGCCCCACATTGGGGGGTAGAGATTACATTAAAAAAAAAAAAAAGATTCCATTGTATGGATGTAGCATAGTTTGCTTAACCTTAATGATGGATATGGTAGTTTCTGCATTTTTGCTGTTAGAAACCTCACTGATAGGAACGTTGCTAGTTCATAAGTGTGTTTGCCTTTGTATGATTATTTCCCCAATTATGAGTTCTCAAAGTGGGATCACTGGTCAGAGGATATACACATTAAACATATTGGTACATATTGCCAGTTCCCCACCTTTTCATCAACATGGGGTGTTGACCATCATTTTATTCTTTGCAAATTTGATAGGCTAATAAAAATGAATCTTCCTGTTGTCTCCTGATGCATTTTTCTGGTATCAGTGAGAGTGTTATCATCCTTTACTCATTGGCTGGATCTTCCTAGTTCTAATAGTCTATTTGCATCTCTCTTTTTGCTTCTGTGGCTATAGGATTTTGTGTGGATGAGAGCTCGGCTCCCACTGGACGTGGAGGAGCAGCTCAAGAAGAAATGTTTCACCCTGCTCTGCTACCATGACCCCAATTCAGGTGAGTGCTGGCACTCTGCTCTGTTCCCAGCTAACCTGCAGGGTTCCTGGTCTGCTCTTAGAAGAATGCACTGAATTTTAGATTTGGGGCAGAAGCTAGGAAGCATTGGAGATGCTTATTGGTTTGCTTTCTTGCTGGTAGAATACAAGCAAGGAATTGTGTGAGAACTCCTTTTTTTCAGCAAGGTACCAAGTGTCCTCTTACTGCAGGGAAGGATGAGTTCATTCGTCTCCAGAGAATCAGAATGGAATAGGGAAGAAAGTTCAGGCTAATAGATATTCCCTTTATCTTCATTTCTATGACTTAAGAATTAAGGGCCAAATCTGGACTTAAAGGTAAGAGCGAGAGGCACGAGGCTGGCTCAGTCTGAAGAGCATTTGACTCTTGATCTCAGGGTCTTGAGTTCGAGCCCCATGTTGGGTGTAGAGATTATTTAAATAAAAAAAATAACAAAGGTAAGAGCAAAGAGAACTTTTTGAGAACTGGGCCATTTTATTATTTTTTTATGTTATTTTTTTAAAGATTTTATTTATTTATTTGACAGAGAGAGAGATAGCGACAGCAAGAACACAAGCAGGGGGAATGGGGGAGGGAGAAGCAGGCTTCCCACTGAGCAGGGAGCCCAATGCAGGGCTCGATCCCAGGACCCTGGGATCATGACCTGAGCCAAAGGCAGATGCTTAACGACTGAGCCACCCAGGCGCCCCGAGAACCGGGTCTTTTTTTTTTTTTTTAATTTATTTGACAGAGAGAGACACAGCGAGAGAGGGAACACAAACAGGGGGAGCGGGAGAGGGAGAAGCAGGCTTCCCGCTGAGCAGGGAGCCCGATGTGGGGCTCGATCCCAGGACCCTGGGATCATGACCTGAGCCGAAGGCAGCCGCTAAATGACTGAGCCACCCAGGCGCCCCAGAACTGGGTCTTTTTAAGAGGACACGAGAAGCAAACCTGAAGAATTTGTAGGGCTAGATGTGGGATAGCACACTGAAAAATGGCCTTAGAAGGGCAGTAGCAATTAGGGTTTTCCTGTCAGTCCTCTTTTCTTTGTTTTATTTTATTATTATTATTTTAAGATTTTATTTATTTATTTGACAGAGAGAGACACAGTGAGAGAGGGAACATAAGCAGGGGGAGTGGAAGAAGCAGGCTCCCCGCTGAGCAGGGAGCCCGAAGCGAGGCTCGATCCCAGGACCCTGGGATCATGACCTGAGCCAAAGGCAGACGCTTAACCGGCTGAGCCACCCAGGCACCCCTAGTCCTCTGTCTCTTTGCCCAGATTCCGACAGTGAAACCTTGAAGGCAGCAAAGGTGTGGAAACTGGCAGAGGTCCTGGTGGGTGAGAAGCAGCAATGCCAGGGTGCCAAGAGCCAGCAGAAGGAGCAGACGGTGCTGCTCGAGAAGAAGAGTGCCACTTACTCCCAGGTTTGTCAGAGCAGTGGGATAGCCTCTTGTGTCTTTTATCCTGGTGCCAGGGGCACTTTTGGGGAAGCCAAGGAGTTTTGATCTACCTTCTTTTCTACTGACTTCTGATTTTGCCCTCTTCCTGCCTCCCCGGGGCTCAGGTACTTCTGCGCTGCCTTGCCTTGCTGCAGAGGCTTCTTCAGGAGCACCGGCTTAAGACTCAGTCTGAGCTGGACCGCATCAATGCCCAGTACCTGGAGATCAAGTGCAGTGCCATGATCCTTAAGCTGAGGTGAGCCATATGCCCCCTGTGGGTCTCGGGAACTTGGTCTCACACACCCTCCCCCTTATCTCTCTTTCCTGTCTGCCATGCCTAGCATCTTATGGGTCTTCAGTTAATGGCACACAGCACTATTAGCCTTTGGATTACCCAGAAGTGTTCAACATTCTTTTCTTTTTCTTTTTCTTTTTTTTTTAAGATTTATTTATTTTGAGAGCACAAGCATGCACTGTGGGGAGGGGCAGAAAGAGAGTCCCAAGCAGACTCTGCGCTGACCACAGAGCCTGACACGGGGCTCGATCCCACAACCCTGAGATCACAACCTGAGCCAAAACCAAGAGTCAGACTGTGCCACCCAGATGCCCCCTTTCAACATTCTTGAGTCTTATTTTATTTCATTTTTTAATTTTTTAATTTTACTTAATATTTTAGAGAGCATGCGAGTCGGGGGGAGGAGCAGAGGGAGCGGGACAGGCAGACTCCGCATTGAGTGCAACATGGGGCCGGTCTCATGACCCTGAGCCAAAATCAAGAGTTGGATGCTCAACCCACTGAGCCACCCAGGTGCCCCTTGAGTCTTATTTTAAAGCCTTCCGAAATAGGTGCACTCTTGTGAGATACGTTACTCAGGAATTCAGAGTGACCTTGCTTATCCTGTCTCTGCTTAGCCCACATCTTGACCATGGGCAGGTACTATGTCCTGTTCCTAACTCTGCTCCCATCAGGGACCCTCAGCATTTCTTTTTTCCCCTCTGTCAGGATGGAGGAGCTAAAGATCTTGTCTGACACTTATACTGCTGAGAAGGTGGAAGTTCATCGTCTCATTAGGTGAGAACTCCCAAGGGCCTGGTCCCACACTCTCCAACCCGCTCATTTTAATGTGTTCACATTCTTGTCTCCTTTCTGAGGAGCCAGATTCTTACATTGTATCTTCTCTTCCCCGGGCATATAGGGACCGTTTGGAGGGGGCCATTCGCCTACAAGAGCAGGACATGGAGAAGTCCCGACAGGTCCTGAGCACCTATGAGGTCCTTGGGGAGGAGTTTGACAGGCTGGTAAAAGAGTACACTGAACTCAAGCAGGCAGCTGAGAACAAGCGCTGGGCCCTCCGGGAGTTTAACAAGGCCTGTCGCTGAGCGCTGCCTGGTGGGGTTCCGGCGACGGACTTCTGCATGGGCGCTGCCTCCCCCTCCTCCTGCTGAAAGGATCACCTCCACCTGAGGCCCACTTTCACTCCGGGAGTGTGGGGACACTTGCTTGAAACCCTGCAGTGGATTAGGCACCGTCCTGGTTTTTCTTCCTTGTTTACAGTGACTGAGTCTCTTCTGGGAAATGGAGCAGATTTATGTAATTCTCTGTGCAGCTATTTGTCAGTGTCAGCCCTGTATTATATTTGATTATCTCCTGAATAAAGTGATGATGCTTCCTTTGGGCACGGATGAAAAAAGAACATCAAAGACTAGATGGGTAAGGAGGGGAACTGAGTGGATCCAGATGAACAGATGTGTAATGCTTACACGAGGAGTGGGAGGTAGGAGTGCCGGCCTGCCCACCTGGAGTCTTAGAGGCTTCATTCTTGGAGAGCAGACATGGATTAAATCTGGCCTTGCTGTTGAAGAACTGTAATATCCAGAGGAGGGCTGGAGGCCACGGCGGGTAGGGGGCGATTCTGTCACCCCGGCTGTTAGTGGGGCAGTTAGGATAAAGCAGCAGAGCATCCAGCCCTGTTACAGGGAAAGACACAAGCCACTTGTGTTCCCAGTTTCCGCTGGTGAGGTTTGAGGGTTACTTTTTTCTCTGAAAGCAGAGTGGGAAGAGATCGCCCTGTGTGGTTTGAGGGTTACTTTTTTCTCTAAAGGAGGGAGTGGGAAGAGATCACCCCAAGGAACCAAGTTTCATAGTCCACTTAGCTTAGAACAAGGCAGGGAGGGCCCTGATGGCATCAAAGTCAGGGACTGAGAACAGAAGCAGAAGATCTCCACCCTTACTTACAAGAGCCTACTCACCTTCTCAAGCTACTTTCAAGGGAGACTGTCTAGACTGTCTTGAGGTGTTCTGCTACAATAAATAATGATGGTCTTGGATTGGTTTATAGGAAAAACTAAGGTCTTTAACATAATTTAGATTTTTTCTATAAATGGTGCTTACTGCCATTTATCTACAAGGAAATGACAGAGAAATGTTGGCCCACACGAAATTCACAGACGCTTAACGACTGAGCCCACATTGAAAATGGGGCACGACTGAAATGAAAATGAAAATTCAGTAGGTTGGTGGTTACTGTATTGGGTGGTGCAAATATAGAACACTTACATCATTATAGAAAGTTCTGGGGCACCTGGGTGGCTCAGTCGTTAAGCATCTGCCTTCGGCTCAGGTCATGGTCCCAGGGTCCTGGGATCGAGCCCCACATCGGGCTCTCTGCTTGGCGAGAAGTCTGCTTCTCCCTCTCCCACTCCCTCTGCTTGTGTCCCCTCTCTCGCTGTGTCTCTCTCTGTCAAATAAATAAATAAAATCTTAAAAATAAACAAGCTATTGAAAAAACAAAGTTCTATTGGACAGTGCTATAAGCCTACATTTCCTCTAAACTGGAAGTAGGTCTACAGGCTTTATTAGATTCGGGTTAGGGCGCCTGGGTGGCTCAGATGGTTAAGCGTCTGCTTTCGGCTCAGGTCATGATCCCAGGGTCCTGGGATCGAGCCCCGCATCCGGCTCCCTGCTCCATGGGAAGCCTGCTTCTCCCTCTCCCGCTCCCCCTGCTTGTGTTCCCTCTCTCGCTGCGTCTCTCTCTGTCAAATAAATAAAATCTTTAAAAAAAAAAAGATTCGGGTTAAACATTGTTGCAAAGTACTTAATAGATGGTATTATGTACTTGACATTATAGCACCCTGGAACCATATCAGGTTAGAATGTCTCACAATTAATTATGCTGAGTTGGATTGCTTGGTTAAGGTGGTAACTGCCAATCTCTCTCCTATATAGAATACATTTTCCCTTTGTAGTTAGCATCTAGAGATGAACATCAAAAATCTCAAAATAGTTTTTCCTGATATTTATTATGGCATTCAGCATTTCCTCATTTAATTAGGTACTCATCTTAAACCATACTAGGTTTTGATATTTGAAATAATAAGGATAATAATAAAAAAGAAATGGACCCTGTCTTCAAGGTCTACAACTTAATAGTAGACACATAAAAACAGTCTAAGAATATAAAGTAATAGGAAGTGCAAATGAATATGGTTGAAAACCAAGAGAAGTGGGGCGCCTGGGTGGCTCAGTCGTTAAGTGTCTGCCTTTGGCTCAGGTCATGGTCCCAGGGCCCTGGGATCAGGCCCTGCATTGGGCTCCCTGCTCAGCAGGAAGCCTGCTTCTCCCTCTCCCACTCCCCCTGCTTGTGTTCCCTCTCTTGCTGTGTTTCTCTCTGTCAAATAAATAAATAAAATCTTAAAAAAAAACAAAATGAGAAGTGAATCAGGAATTATAAGGTAGAGTCTTAGGGAAGAGAGCTTTGGTTCAGGCTTTAGAGGTAAGTTTGGGATGGCATTTTGGAAAAAGTGACAAAGACAAGGGAAGGGGTAGTGGGTGAAGGCACAGGGTTAGAAATGAGTAAATCATGCACCAAGGAAAGCCTTCATCTTAAATAACCAAAATTTGAGAAGAATATCCCATGGCTTCAATCAAGTCCCTGGAGAGCTGGGGTCTGAGAAATGTTTAGATTTCCAACTACCTGAGAAAGCAAAATGGCTTCCAAGGCAATGGTTCCTGGCCCTGGCTCCCTAAATGACATGCAGCTGGACCGCTAGCTGTTCCTTGTGTTTCCCAAAACCCAAATGAAACCGAACATTTGCTTGTAACAGTAGTGCCCAACTATATAAAAAAAATATATTTATTGGCTTAAAAACAACAACAAAAAAACCTCACACAAATATATAATAGTAAAACGTAAAAGATTTACCACACCCCCTGAGACACACACACACACACACACACAGCCCATTACCCCAATCCACGACGCTAGAGTAACTAGAGTGATTTGGTGAATATTATGCCAGAGCTTTTTCTACACATTTGCAAACTTATGTACAGCAATATTAGCTCATATTGTTGGAGTATGGCTACATCATAATTTAACCATTCCCTTCACGAGAGGTATTTAGATTGTTTCCAGTTTGCCCTATTACAAATGCTTAATTGAATATCATTGCATCTGTACCTTGCTCAAGTGTCTGCTTTTTTTGTATTACAGAAAGTCAGTATATTAATTCTAGTAATTTCATGAGGGCACCTGGGTAGCTGAGTCAGTTAAGCGTCTGCCTTCAGCTCAGGTCATGATCCCAGGGTTCGACTCCCACATTGGGCTCCCTGCCCAGCAGGGAATCTGCTTCTATCTCTGCCCCCCCCCGCCCCCCCGCTCCCTGCTCGCTTGCTCTCTCTTGCAAAAATAAAAAAAAAAAATCTAGTAATTTCATGGAAAAGTTAGTTACTGAGCTTATGAATATAGTGCAGAAAAAGTATCTCAAAACTGTGCCATGGAGGTGGGAGAAGGGACAAGAGGTGTCCAGTGCTGCCCGAAGGGGGCACCACAGCGGTTTGTCTTGGTCCTTTCCTTGCTCACAGTGACTGGGGATGGCAGGTTCGCAGGATTTCGCGTCAGCTGTTGGCTATTGTGGAACAGGTGGGAAGGGGATTGCAGGGCCAGGGGAGGGGCTGGGTGACGGTGCGAGCCGAAGGTTAGCGTCTTGGACTTCAGTTGCCCTCACTCCCCCTCACACTTCAGAAAAGATTTACATTTACTGCCTTTCTCCTTTCTTTCACAAGCATCTCTCTCTTCACTTGTCTTTTACCCCACCTGACCAAGAACTCCGTCTTGCTGATTCTTCCTCTATAATGAGAAACAAAATAAATCACCCCCAGAGCTTGGGATAGGATTGTTCTCCGTAAGGAAACTCTGGGGCTCTTGGACAAACAAAACCTGTCCCCTCAAGGTTCTCAATGAAGGGTGACTCTCCAGGTCTCTGGGGCAGCGACCCTGCATTCTTCCTCAGCCAGCACAAAGGAAATCCAGCGCCCTCTAGAGGCCGGCCGGATGCTCCCACAAAGAGAGGGGACTCCCTGAGGTCTGGCCTCTCTGTGGGGCCCCTAACCCCCTGAACAGTCTCTCTACATTACCCATCTTGAAGGACCTGGGCTAGGTTTTGTTAAAGGAACTGGTAGGTCTCCTTATATCTTGAGACAGTGAAGATATAGGAGTCAACTGTTAATGGACAAGATTAGCAATCTGTAGAAATAATTTACTGTGAAAAGTGGTTTGTGTTCGAGGGGCTGAGGTCTAGCCTAAGTGGTTTTCCTGGTCTAGAAAAATACAAATGAAATTTAGAGAGACCTAAATGTACCAAGCCTGGCTGAAGAAAGAACGTATAATCAAAAGTAAACGATCAGTCTGAATTTAGGAAAGGGTTATCCAAAGAGCAAGGTCAGGGTTCTCCAGAGAAACAGAACCTATGATTTATATTTTATTATGTTACATTATATTATATTATATATTTTATTTTATATTAATAATTATATTTTTCTATTTATTATATAAAATGAGATTTATTTTAAGGAATTGGCTCATGTGATTGTGGGGCTGGCAATTCTGAAAATTGAAGGGTGGGCTGTAGGCAGGCAACTCAGGGAGAAATGATGCTTGCTGTTTTGAGACAGAATTTCTTCTTCAGTGGGAAACCTCAGTTTTTGCTCTAAAGGCCTTAAACTGGGGCACCTGCCTGGATCAGTCGGTAGAGCATGCAACTCTTTTTTTTTTTTTAAGATTTTATTTATTTATTTGACAGAGAGAGACACAGTGAGAGAGGGAACACAAGCAGGGGGAATGGGAGAGGGAGAAGCAGGCTTCCCGTGGAGCAGGGAGCCGGATGTGGGGCTTAATCCCAGGACCCTGGGATCATGACCTGAGCCGAAGGCAGACGCTTAACGAACGACTGAGCCACCCAGGTGCCCCGAGCATGCAACTCTTGACCTCAGGGTCTTGTTGGAGACCCCATATTAGGGGTAGAGTTTACTTTAAAAAAAAAAATTAAAAAGAAAAAAGGCCTTAAACTGATTGGGTGAGATCCCTTTGCATTAGCAAGAGTACTCTACTTAAAGTCAGCTGATTGTAGATGCTAACCACATCTACAGAACATCTTCACTGCAGCACCTAGATTAGTGTTTGTTTAAATAACTGGGTACTGGGGCACCTGGGTGGTTCAGTTGGTTATGTGTCTGACTTTGGCTCAGGTCATGATCTTGGGGTCCTGACACGGAGCCCCATGTCAGCCTCCCTGCCCAGTGGGGAGTCTACTTGTCCCTCTCCCTCCTCCCCTCCCCCCTCAAATAAATAAATAAAATCGGGGCCCCACCTGGGTGGCTCAGTTGTCGGGTGTCTGCCTTCAGCTCAGGTCATGATCCCAGGGTCCTGCTCAGCAGGAGGCCTGCTTCTCTCTCCCTCTCCCACTCCCCCTGCTTGTGTTCCCTCTCTCATTGTCTCTCTGTCAAATAAATAAATAAATAAATAAAATCTTTATTTAAAAAAATAAATAAATAACTGGGTACTATAGGCTAGCCAAGTTGACACACATTAACTCACCATCACACAAGTATTCTGGTTTTCTTCCAGCCCTAAACCTGTTTGAAAGAGACACTGAACTGGGGATATAAGTTAGGTTACTGGAGAGAGGGGCTACATTGCAGGCAGGAACAAGGCCTGATTGCAAGCTCTCTTCATAAAACAAGAGCTTTGAAACCTTATTAGGTGCCAGATATGATTTCTAAGCACTTTGTGTGTAGTAAGTTATTCAATTATCACAGCAAACTTCCGAGGTGAGTACTATTACCATCCCCACTTTATAAATCGGGAAACTCAGTAAGGCGTGGAGAGATGGGGTAACTGGTACAATTTCGCAAAACTTGGAACTTGAAGAGGCCTGGCATGAACCCATACAGTCTGGTTCCAGAACCTGCTGTCCTGAGACCCTCTGATACCTTAGGTCCAAGTATATATCTTCCAAGCAACATCATGTTTACTGATTTGCTTATCCCTGACTCTGGAAAGAGGATGCCCCACACATCAGATGAATCTCCCTGCCACTAGAAAGCATTATCCTCCCAAGTACATTGGCAATACAGTATAAATACTGGTCTCTAGTGAGTTTGCAGAGAGTTGGAGACACAGAAGACTACTAGCAAATAGAGGCTCTGGATCTACAAAGCTGGGCCAGACCCTGAAGACCTTGCCGGTGTCCTCCTGCCACCCCATGAGGTCGTTGGGCACCTTTCCCCTGCTGCTGCCCCATCCTACACAGGTCCTCATTTTGGGCCTTGCCAATTGTCCTAACTGTCCCTCCTCTCATACGCCTCTGTTGGGCCAATTTTTACGGTGATTCTAATTTGCTTTTCATAAGTATTTTGTAATTTTCACTTTGTTTTGTCATTTCTCCAAAGACAGTCCACATAGCTTAGCTGTGGATTCAAGTCCTCAGGGTGAAGCTCCACTTTCCAACCTTTCCCCCCTTTTACACTCACTACTCACCCTCCACCACCCCCATGGGCTGACTCACCCTTTCATGCTTCCCTGTGCTTGTTACAGTTCTATCTACCTGGCAGAACTCTTGGCTCATAAAATCCTATAATCTCTGAGGCCCACCTCAAGTTCTGCTTCCCCAGTGTCATTCCAGGTAGAAAAGGTCTACCATTTAAATCCCCACAGCTTTGTCACAACTTCTTTAAGGGGCTTGCCATATGAGGAGCTTGAATTTTCATCACAATATTGGGAGGTATGTTTGTTTATTTATCTATTTTGAATGGGTATGGTTGTATTCCAATAAAACTTTATTTGCAAAAAACAGGCAGCATGCCAACTGCCAGAGTTTGCTAACTCCTGCCCCAGGCCTCTTCTGGCCTAAGGAAAAATAGGAGGTCACCCTGGCACTTATTATTTCTTCTCAACTCCTTCCCCACCCTCATGCCTCTGCCTTTGTGAAGACCACACTCTCCTGCATGGCGATGGAGAACGGAAAGCAGACACCACCCATTTCGCCTGGTGGTTCTTCCAGGACTACATCAGGGCTCTGATGGGGATGGAGGCCGATGGATAGGGAACCCAGCCAACACCACCTGATCTCTTTTTAAAGTAGTGACGAAGTCTACACTGGAACACTTTACCCTGGAGTGGGTCACTGCCCTTGGGAGCTCAGGGAGGTGTGTTTAATCCTATCCACAGAAGCATCAGAAGCTCTTGGAGGGCAGCTGCTTGTAAACCAAGTGTTCTCAATTTTTCTGGTGTCAGGACTCCTCTAGCCTCAACGATTTTAAAGGACACCAAGAACTTTTGTTTATGTAAGTTTTATCTATAGATATTTTTCATATTAAAAATCAAAATGGAGAGAATATCAACTGTGTTTTTCTGAAGACAATCAGAAAAAAATTAATTGGTTTTTTTTTTTAAAGATTTTATTTATTTATTTGAGAGAGAATGAGAGACAGAGAGCATGAGAGGGAGGAGGGTCAGAGGGAGAAGCAGACTCCCCACTGAGCAGGGAGCCCGATGCGGGACTTGATCCCGGGACTCCAGGATTATGACCTGAGCCGAAGGCAGTCGCTTAACCAACTGAGCCACCCAGGCGCCCCTTTTTTAAAGGTTTTATTTACTTATTCATGAGAGACAGAATGAGAGAGAGGCAGAGGGAGAAGCAGGCTCCCCATGGAGCAGGGAGCCCACATCCTAAGGCAGACGCCTAACGACTGAGCCACCCAGGCACGCAAAAGCAATTTGGTTTTATTGAGCATGGAGTTTCTTGAATGTAACCCTTTGCCAAGGTGGAGTCATGTAGTATCCAAGTTCCATTAAGTCACAATTGCTTTGATCTTTAAGTATGATCTTGGGGCACCTGGGTGGCTCAGTCAGTTGGGCATCTGCCTTCGGCTCAGGTCGTGATCGCAGGGACCTGGAATGGAGCCCCACATTGGCGGGGAGTCTGCTTCTGCCCCTCCTTCTGCCCCACTCCTGCTCCTCTCTCTCTCTTTCTCTCAAATAAATAAATCTTCTTGAATATGATCTTGATTAGATCTCGTTTGCGAAAGCAGTACTTAGTCCCTGGTGGCAGACATAGAACCAAAAGAACTTTCTGTAACATGTCAGAGGGGAAGAGGCAGTAAATAATGAGTAAGGGTTGAACAGTTTTCTAGCATTCATTGAAACTTGAATTCCTTCTTCCTCCTACAGATAAAATGCCATGTGGTAATATCAAGTATATGAATTTCAAGCCTATGTCTTAAGAACAGAAACTTTTTATTCAGAAAAAGTCAAAGATAATCACTTGAAGTTTACTTGAACATCACTTAAAAACTATTTATTTTATTTTATTATGTTAATCACCATACATTACATCATTAGTTTTTGATGTAGTGTTCCATGATTCATTGTTTGCGTATAACACCCAGTGCTCCATTCAATATGTGCCCTCTTGAATACCCATCACCAGGCTAACCCATCCCCCACCATCTCCCCTCTAGAACCCTCAGTTTGTATCTCAGAGTCCATAGCCTCTCATGGTTCGTCTAAAAAACTTTTATTTTTTTATTTTTAAAGATTTTATTTATTTATTTGACAGAGAGAGAGAGGGAACACAAGCAGGGGGAGTGGGAGAGGGAGAAGCAGGCTTCCCATGGAGCAGGGAGCCTGATGCGGGACTCGATCCCGGGACTCCGGGACCATGACCTGAGCCAAGGCAGTTGCTTAACCAACTGAGCCACCCAGGTGCCCCTAAAAAACTGTTTTAAAGACTAAAGAAACTAATAAAATAGAGAAGTTGTCATTGTTAGAGAAAAGCAAAGAAAAAATCCAGTTAATCTAAATTGGACTTTGAAATGTGATTGGATATTTACATATTGAAATGATGTATCTGATATTCCAGACATTCACAATAAACTGAATAAATCGAATATTTTCCCAATCAAAAAAATTAAAACTGAGAAAATTTTAAATAATTTGTTTATTAATTCATTAAAAAATAAGCCCATTTTATGTTAACATAAATAATACATTTTTTAAAGATTTTATTTATTTGAGGGGCGCCTGGGTGGCTCAGTTGTTAAGCATCAAATAAATAAATAAAATCTTAAAAAAAAAGATTTTGTTTATTTGAGAGCAAGAGAGAGCGAGAGAGCGCGCATGAGCAGCGGGGAGATGTAGAGGGAGAAGGAGAAGCAGACTCCCCCCGGCCCCCATCAGGGAGCCTGATACGCACTCGATCCCAGGACCCTGGGATCATGACCTGAGCTAAAGACAGACACTTAACTGACTGAGCCACCCAGGTGCCCCAATAAAACATTTTAATTAAAAAAGTGTATTTTCCAAAACAAACCAAATTTAATGACAAGAGTAACACTGTTTTATATTTTTGTAACTCTCCTTAATATCTCATTTAATAGAAGACAAGTAAACTCCCATATCTTCTTTCTGTGGTGATATGTGGCTTTGGTTGAATAAAGAAAACCTGGCCCCACACAGACATGTAGGAGATCCTCAAGCACATCCTGAAAAGGGTCTCAGGAGCCCCAAGGTCTTTAGACCACATTTTGGGAAAGGTAAAAGGAAAAGCAGTGAGTTGGGAATCAGAAGAACTGGATTCTCATTCTGGCTCCTCCATTTAACCGAAGCATAACTTTGTTCAAGATACTTAACCTCAGTTTTCTCATCTACAGAATGGGTGTATCAATAATTCCTCCCCCAGAAGATTATGTTCTGAGGATTAAGTGAGATAATATATTTAAAGTGCCTGGCATGAGATAGGACTAAGCAAATATTAGTCTGTGTAGGAGGGCTATTACATTGGTGCTCCGAGGTGAGAGTGACTGCGGAAGACAGGACAGCGTGAGGGGCCTGGAGTGAAGGACGGGGTCGTCAACAGAAAGAAG
Organism: Mirounga leonina; assembly: GCF_011800145.1. Taxonomy (NCBI): domain Eukaryota; kingdom Metazoa; phylum Chordata; class Mammalia; order Carnivora; family Phocidae; genus Mirounga; species Mirounga leonina. The sequence continues at coordinate 7,691,389 of NW_023270839.1, forward strand.
GATGCAAACAAGCAGAAGGCCCAGGGGGAGGGCACAGGTTTTATATTCATTTTTAAAATGTCTTCCCTATAATATAAACATGTTTATTACAGAAAATTTGGAAAATACCATTTTTCCCCACATATCAAAGTCATTATGTACAGTTTGTAATCTTTGTCACAGAAGAGCATATCATTGAGTGCTCCTCCATGTTATTAAATTTTCTCTGGCTACATTGATTTTAATGGCTGCTTAAGATTTCATTGCATGGATGATTTATTTAACCATACCCCTATAGGATATCCAACTTGTTGTTTTACATTCTTTATAATCATAAAAAAAATGCTACACTAAGCATTTCTCTTAATTAATCTTTGTCCTAGTTTGTGAAGATTGTCTAGGATAGCTTTCTAGAAGGAAAATTATAGATGATATGCCTTAAGGTTAAGATCAAAGGCTCTGGAGTCAGTTGACCTAAGTTTGCACCCCATCTAAACTCCTTTTTAGTGGGGCAAATTGCTTTATCTTTCTAAGACCAAGAGAATAATACCTCCTACCTCACAGGGTTCTTGGGAATGTAGAGTGCTTTTCATTGAACCTGTCACAAAATAAGGGCTCAGTAGGTGTTAGATGATTTTTTTTTTTTTAAAGATTTTATTTATTTTTATTTGAGAGAGAGAGAATGAGAGAGAGGGAGTACATGAGAGGGGGGAAGGTCAGAGGGAGAAGCAGACTCCCCACTGAGCAGGGAGCCCGATGCGGGACTCGATCCCAGGACTCCAGGATCATGACCTGAGCCAAAGGCAGTCGCTTAACCAACTGAGCCACCCAGGCGCCCCAGATGACTTTATTATTACAAATTAAATCATATATTTAATCACAAACATGTATACACATATAACTGGTCTGTTTCTGGGCCACTGGTTTAGCTCTTTTATTCTATCCTTATACCAACTGAACGTTGTAGCCCTTTATTTATATACTGCTTATTTCATAAAAGGTTTAAGGTAAAGGGCTTAAAATATAGAGTCAGTTCCTTCTCCTTTCTCCTCTTTTTTTGAATTTTCTTTACTTTTCTTGTCTGATTTTTATTGCAGATGAACAGTAGAATCATTTTATCAAGTAACAAAAGATTCCATTAGAGTTGTGATTGAATGTTGTAAAAGCGAGAAATTAATTTGGTAAGAATTGACATCTTTATAACATTCCTTTTTTTTTTTTTTTAAAGAACACGGCTTGTCTCTCCATTTTCTTCATTGTATTTCTCAGCAAAACTCTGTAATTTTCTTTATATAGGCTCCTCACATTTAGCAGGAAGGTGGCCAGCTAAGTATTTTATAGCAGCATTATTGTTACCATTGTGAATGAGAAAAAACGAATCACAGTACCAAAGGCTTATTGTGTGCAGGGTAGGTTCTCAATGTTTTACTATTTTTAACTAATTTAAACTTAACTAATCCTCCTAACAGCTTTATGAGATAAGAACTATCATTTACATTCTCATTTTATGGAGAAGGAAACTGAGGCCAGAGAGATTATGTTCATGTAGTTAGTAAGTGGATGAACAGAGCTGTAACCATCTGGCTCCACAGTCCATGATCTTAACTATCATGTTATTGGGATATTTTTATTAATTATGTCTTCTGACTGGTTATTCTCAGCATTTAAAAGGCTACAGATTTATATTGTATTTGTCATGTATCAAGTACTTTTCTGAATTCTATTATTAATTCTCATCATTTTAACATTGATTCTCATGGATTCTCTATGTATACAATCATATCATCTACAAACTGATAAATTTGTCTCTCTCTTTCCAAAAGTTATAACCCCCTTTTAAAATTTCCAGCCTATTGTATTTGATTTTTCAGACTAATACTAAATAACACAGTGATGAGACTAGACATTCTTGTTTTTACACAAATTGTTGACTTCATATATATACATGTGTTTATATATGAAGAATATTAAGACTTTTAGGAGTGTTTATAGCAAATGGAATTGACTTGCCACGTTCTCTTTGGTGACTATTAAAATGATCAGATGTTTTTCTTGTTTGGTTTATTTTTGACCTTTTATATAAATAAATTTCCTAATACCTAATCTTGTCTTAAGTCCCAAGATTAAGCCCTAGTTGGTTTTTATGTAATTATTATATTAATATACTGCTGTCTTTTATATGTTAATCTTAACTATTTTAGGATTTTTACATTTATATTCATAAGTGAGATTGGTCTACAGGGTTTTTTGGTGGGGGGCTTCTGCTGACAGGTTTTGATATTCGGTATATTCTGGCTTCGTAAACAAATCGGGTAGTTTTCCATCTTTTTCTGTGTTCCAGAACAATTTCTACTTTCTATTCATTTTGACAGATAAACACTGTATAATAGAGCTGACAAGGAAGAGAATGCAAATCGGCACAGATTATTTTGCCTCAGTAACTCTGCCACTTTGGTAGCTGCAGGATAGCCTTGATTGCACAGAAGCAATCTGGAGCAGTAGGAGGGTCAAACGGGCCTTTATTTTGGTGTGGAAGTCTAGCTGGCTGGGCAGGCACAGAGGTGAGTGAAGGGGCGCTGGGGAGGGAGGCAAGTGCTGAGGGAGAAGTGGAGGACCAGAGATGAAGGGAGTGTTTACAATGGGCTGGAGGTGTTTAAACAAGGTCACAAAAACAGGATCAGGTAAAAGAACTGGGCCTGGAGATGAGGAATGTGAGGGGAGGGGGGTTGAGGGGCAAGGGGAGAATTATCTGCGAGAGGATACTCTTTCCTTTCCAGAAAAGTTTCCAAGGTTCTGCCTGTTGGTCACCGGTTCCTGTTGAAGAAAGTCCCATTATTTGTCACCCAGGGTATTTGACCCTCTGTCCTACCATCTCCCTACCTTTTCATCTCAGCCAAGGCTTGCATCCAGTAGGTCTTCCATCAGCAACTTACATGCTTCTGAGCACGAGTTCACCATGGAGGGCAGAGCAGAGGGAGGCCAATCAGAAGACAGACTTCCCCAATTCTGACTTTATCCTTAGGGCCAAGTCCTTTACAAGGTGCTCTATTTCTTTTTTCTTTTTTTTAAAGATTTTATTTATTTATTTATCAGAGAGAGAGAGACAGAACACAAGCAGGGGGAGAGGCAGGCAGAGGGAGAAGCAGGCTCCCTGCTGAGCAAGGAGCCCGGTGTGGGACTCGATCCCAGGACCCTGGGATCATGCCCTGAGCCGAAGGCAGCCGCTTAACCGACTGAGCCACCCAGGCGTCCCACAAGGTGCTCTATTTCTTTTTCACTCCTTCGCTTCTGCTTCTCTCCAGCTCATATAGGCAGCCCCATAGTACCTGCTGTTTTTAGAAGTCACAGGAAAGTGCTGTCGGAAAGGCGGGGAGCATGGTGGTACAGAATTACTGGGAACTGTTCAGCATCATGCTTGCTGTAGAGCTGAGGCCATTCTGAATGACAAAACAAAGGCATCACAGACAAATGAAATTCAGCCATGTGAAGTTATTTTAAGGTCAGCCAGAAATTCCAGGCTCTTTTTGCACAAGTTCTTTTGAAAATTACTTTAACCGATGGCAAAACTGACATTACTTTTCACAGATATTCCTCTCTCCCTCTTACCCATGGATGGGTTAGTTAACAACCAACAGAGCAGCCACCAGCTTGACATCAGGAGGAAGACGCCAGGAGCACAGATGGTCCACAGCCCAGATAATTAGCTTCTGAAGAAGAAACAACATCTAGTAAGTCTTCTCCGAATGGAGAGTTTGGTTGGGCACAGCTGGGGCAGAGAACAAGCTGGCCTCCTCAAAATTCTTTTTTACCTCTTAAAATGTCGGTGGAGCATTCACCCACTTCCTGTGGACAACCATCTACTCATAAGACCTGCAGGGAAGAATCCAAATAAATATTGTTGACACTCCACCCTAAAGGAGGGTAAGCATAACTCCCTACTCCTTAAGTGTGGGATGCACATGGTGACTTCCTTCCAATGAGCACAGGATGGAAGGGCGTGGGGAGAGTATAATTTTACAATGGAGGAACCTGATAAACACTGCTTTTGCCAGGTGATAAAGGTCAACATCAACAGTCATAAATTGTGTTGATAGTATGTACTATTGATATGATAGTATGAAAATGACACTTTGTGATCTTCCTCCCCAAACCCATAATCCCAGTCTAATCATGAGAAAACAATCAGACAAATTCCAGTAGCGGGGCATCCTATAGTATGCCTGACCATTTGTTCTCAAAACTATCAAGGCCACGAAAAACGAGGAACAACTGAGAAACCTGACACAGTCCAGAGGAGCCTAGGAGACATAACAACTATATGTAATATGGTATCGTGGATAAGGATCTTGGAACAGAAAGAGGATATTAGGTAAACACTAAGGAAATCTGAATAAACTGTGGACTTTAGTTAATAATAATGTATCAGCATTGGTTCATGAAGTGTAATAACATTACATTAACCATACATGTTAAGATGTTAATAACAGAGAAACCTGTGGGGAGCTATATGGGAACTCGCTGTACTATCTGTGCAAATTTTCTGTAAATCTAAAGCTGTTTTAAGAAATAAAGCCTAGGGATGCCTAGGTGTCTCAGTCGGTTGAGTGTCTGCCTTTGGCTCTGGTCATGATCCTGAGGTCCTGGGATGGAGTCCGCATCCGGCTCTTTGCTAAGTGGGGAGCCTGCTTCTCCCCGACTGACACTCCCCCTGCTTGTACTCTCTCTCTCTGACAAATGAATAAAATAAAATCTTAAAAAAAAAAAAAAAAAAAAGCCTAGGAGTAGTTGTTGTTGGTAGTAGCTGTAGTAGTAATATCTGCAAGAATCAAATGAAGACTAAGATGGAACAAAAGCACTTCCAAGCCCTTTAGGCTTCATAGGCATTTCCTTAAGTTGTTTGGCTTTTGGACTTTCATCCTTCTGGAGCACTTACATTGCACCCAGGGTTCTTTAGAGCTTATCCTATCCACACACTTACCATGTTTCCAAGGACTTTGTCCCCGACGGGCCAGGATAATCTCATTCAGTCTCGTGGCTTCTGTCACTACCTCTCTTCTGGCCATTTCCAAATCTGGTCTGGCTCACCTCACTGTTCATCCAACTCTCTATTACACAGCGCCCCCTAGGCGTCCAATTAATTCAGCATTTCCAAACCCGAACTCTCCCTTTTCCCTAAACCCACTTCCTTCTTGTTTCACTCAGAGAGGCCAGAGCCCAGACTCCTCTTTCTTACGGCTCCCTGCCAGGCAGTCCCTAAGTTCTGTCAACGCTTCCTTCTTTGGGCCTTTTGTACTGTGTTCTCCTTTCTATCCGCGCTGCCAGGCCCTCAACACCTTTGGGCTCTCTGCCTTCAAGTATTCCCCTTCTCTTCCCTGTGTCTTTCCTTGCTTCATTCCTCTCCTTCCGAAATGAAGATATTTCCCCAGGCCTCCGCCAGGCAGTTCATCACTCCTCTCTGCTGTAATGCCTCACTATGAATGAATGTGTGTGCATGTGTTTATTTACCTTCTGTGTTTGAGATACAGCATCATGAGGAATTAGTGGCTGAGTTGACACAAACTATTTGTAAATATACTAAGGCCCATACAAAGCCCATTTTAAGAGCACCAGCCACCCTGAATTAGTTAACGGAAAAAGCTGCCATAAGAAGGCCGCAGAACTCAATGAAATTAAGACCTGAAAAATGAAGGCGTGAAAAGATAACAAGGAAACTTCCGAAAGTGTAAGGAAAGGGAGACTTAAAAGATGCTGCTTACGACCATATAACCATGGGATGCAATAAAGAAACGTCAGTCCCACCGAGCCAGCCAGGAGTCGAACCTGGAATCTTCTGATCCGTAGTCAGACGCGTTATCCATTGCGCCACTGGCCCTGAGACAGCTACACTCCTCTCAGTGATGATACTTCAATCTTATACTGCGGGGTTTCATGGGACGTGTAGTCCCCTAACGGAGGTCTATGAGTGCACGAAGCATTATGGGAGATTGAAGTTCGTCCAGAACCAGCCCCTGAGATTGGTGGATCTTCCGGAGCCACGTCGTACGTCACTATGCAGCCCGCGGATTGGCGGGAAGAGCCACTCCCCACCCCTCAGTCTCCTGCTGTGAAGCCGTGGAAGACGCTCTGGTTGTTAGGGCGACTCATCCCGCCTTCCGGGGGCTTTTTTCTGGTTTTGTGATTGGCTGCTAATATCAAGGAATCCCGGCGTGGACAGCGCGAGGGAAAAGATGGCGGCGATGGCGGTCGGAGGTGCCGGTGGGAGCCGCGTGTCCAGCGGGAGGGACCTGAACTGCGTCCCCGAAATAGCTGACACTTTGGGGGCTGTGGCCAAGCAGGGGTGAGGGCCCAGACCTGCGCAAGCGGAATGCGGGCTCCGAACTCGGGGACGAAGAGGGACAGACTAGTCATCCCCGAGAGGCAGGGGTGAGGGGGTCGGAGTGGGTAAGATTAGGGCGGGAGAAACCATTACTCCTTGGGGGAGGATGGAGAAGCCTTAGGCCCTGGAGCGTGAAAAAAAAAAACAAAAAACAAAACAAAACAAAAGAAAACCCAAACAAACAAAAACTTGCTGGGGCGTATGGTCGCTGAGCCCCAAAGTCACGGGAGTTGTCAGGTAAACTCAAAAAGGACTAGAGACCTCTAAGGCCCCGGAGAGCGGGATTATAGTCTGAGAGTGGGGGGGAGTGTTAGAGGGTTAGGGAGAGAAGAGATAAACCTTGAGGGGGAAGGCATGGGCGGTACTGGGGCAAATCTGGATGTAACAATCTTGGAAAACCGGTGACAGCAGAGTAGAAAATCCACTTGGCGTGGGTTTTTATCTTTTCTCCTTTTCCATGCCTGTGTTTTGGGGAGAAACAGGCACAGTACAGCGGAAGTGATAGGCCCCAAGGTGGGCTGAACTCAGCAGTCCAGTCGGGTGACTGATGGCAGCTGAAAGGGTTGTGCAGAATTGAGATAGCCTAATCCAGTTGCTTGGATCTTTAGGCACTGCTGCTCTCTTTACATGACGATTCTGGGTCTGTCGCGGTTGTAGGTTTGATTTCCTCTGCATGCCTGTCTTCCACCCGCGTTTCAAGAGGGAGTTCACTCAGGAACCTGCTAAGAATCGGCCTGGCCCCCAGACACGATCAGACCTACTGCTGTCAGGAAGGGGTAGGGACCATCCCATATGCCCCTTAATTATTAGAGGCATAACAACTTCTGCTCTAACAGTGCCCTCATTCTCCTCCTTTCCTGACTTGGATATATTGGTTAGTCCTGGGACATAGATAACTCTTCTTGTTTTCTTCTTGCTTACCTGCTAAAAAAGCCTTAGCCTGTTTTGCATCAGGCTATCCCACATCTGTGATAGAAAAAGTCTTTGTCGCTCATCTCTACTCTATATTCCCTGTTAAGAACTAGAAATTGAACAAGTAAAGTGCTGAACCTCATTTAGTCTTTGTCTTTCTTGGATGGGGGGAGTGCAGACTGGAATACGCTAATTGTGGGAAAGCTATCTCCATGGATTCGTCCAGACTCAAAAGTGGAGAAGATCCGCAGGAACTCCGAGGCGGTAAGACTGTTTGACCTCTCCACTGGATTTTTCTAGAGATCAGGTCCGTAACCCGGCTGGGTGCAGAGAGCAGTTTTTCCTCCCATAACTTAGTAAGTCTAATATAATACAACTAAAGCTATTTGGGTTGCTAGCTCTTAACCTTTTCCTCTTGATCTCCATTCCAGGCCATGTTACAGGAGCTGAATTTTGGGGCATATTTGGGTCTTCCAGCTTTCCTGCTGCCCCTAAATCAGGAAGATAACACAAACTTGGCCAGGGTTTTGACCAACCACATCCACACTGGCCACCACTCATCCATGGTATGGCCAAGGGCCTCATTTCCTGCTGCTTATTGTGGTAGTCAGGCTGTGCTAGGTACCTTCTTGTTCCTAGCCATTCAGTAAAGGGTGCATTTGGCAGAACTGAAGTGTCAGTACTGCCTACCACCATCTAAAAGTAGTAAGCAGAGGGGTAGAAAACATACAGAATGTACAATTATTTCTAGAAACTTACAGTTGCAATAATGAACAGGGGAGATATTTACATAAGGATATATACAAGATATGAGTACGTGTACGTATAATCACAAGTTGGGAAAAAATATAAAAGGATTAACTTGAGATCTGGATCAAGATAATTGAAGGAAGCTTTTGGACCCAGTGAGTTCAAAATAGACTTCTAAGTAGGGTACTTGTTCATGTGCAGTTCTGGATGCGGGTACCCTTGGTGGCTCCAGAGGACCTTAGAGATGATATCATTGAGAATGCACCAAGTACACACACAGAGGAGTATAGTGGAGAGGAGAAGACATGGATGTGGTATGTCTCCTTTTGCTGCTGTACCAGGGCAAAGGGTAGGGGGAGGGGAAGTACAGGGTGGATCCTGTAGAGTGGTCTCCTCCCCCTATGGTGATTGGTGGGCCGTATATATTGACTGTATTTTGCTGTATTTGACCCTGGACAGGTGGCACAACTTCCGGACCTTGTGTGACTATAGCAAGAGGATTGCGGTGGGTAAGTCCACAAGGGTCCTGGGATAGGTGTCCTTTCTCAGACCTCCTGTGAATAAGAATCAGGAGTTACAGAGATGCCAAGTGAACTGTGTGCATTTTTGATAACTGTGTACTTCTGGCGACTTTACAGTTTAAAATACTACTTTTTATCAATTTTTATAAAAATGCAGAATTTTGTTTTGCTTTTTTTTAAAGCTATGTTGTTAGCACACAGAACACTTCATTATTGTTTTAGGGGAAGGGGACATGTCACTAATAGAGCATCTCCAAAGCTAGATTAATACTGGGGGGGTGGTGGTGGGGGGGATACTTTTCCCTTCTAGTTTTGAGAAACTTCCTCTTGGTTCCCAGGACGAGGGATTCCTTGGTGTTGACACACATTAGCCACCTTGGCACAGATGCCTTGTGGTGTGGAAAAACTAAAATTCATTTTTTACATTTTCTTCTCTCTCTCTGCCTTCAACATAGACTTGACTCCCTTAAACCCAGGGACCTGTTGGAACCTGACCCCAAAACATGGTTCCTAGTTTGTCAGGCAATATGGGCTTTGCAGTGTCACCATAGAGATGGCAGCCCTCAGAAGAGTTCCTTTTTTAGCTTGTGGATCTTCAGATTGAAAATTCTGCTATTTTCATTTGATTTCCTGAAAGTCAGGGTCAGCTTGTGACAAGTTGTTAACATGCTAAATGTGAACTGTCAACCCTCATTCTAAACTCCCTGTTCAGAGCATCACATAAAGACTTCATTGGGTTTTATAGTAAGCTCTCTGATTTTGGTAGTCCACTGAGGAAGGGAGTTTGAAAGTAGTTGTATACTTTTGAGGATTGTCTGCCCACGTCCTGCCTGAAATACCATGATTGTTTATGAAAAGTATCTTTAGTGAAGCTGGATACAATTAAAAAAAAAAAAAAGAAAAAGAATCAGGAGTTTCATGTATACTTGGCTGCTGGGCAGTTTTGCTACTCTCTGTATGCCTCAGTGGGCCTTGCTCTTAGGGAGTAAACAGATCTTGCACAAAAAAGCACAAAGGAAAGCCATCTTGCCTAGCAGTAGGTAACTGGTCTTTATCTTTTCGTAGCTCTTGAAATTGGGGCTGACCTCCCATCTAATCATGTCATTGATCGTTGGCTTGGGGAGCCCATCAAAGCAGCCATTCTCCCCACCAGCATTTTCCTGACCAATAAGAAGGGATTTCCTGTTCTTTCTAAGATGCACCAGAGGCTGATCTTCCGGCTCCTCAAGGTGGGTGGTAGAAGGGTTTCAAAGGTACTCCAGCTAATCCTCTTGCCTTACTCACATGTGTGTGATGTTTTTTTTCCTGTGGGGCTTTCTTTTCCTCTCTGGTTTCTGGAGAGCAATTTCAGCATAGTTGGAGGTCTTGAGAACAAAGACGCAAATGGCAGTAAGAGTCCCAGAAACATTTTAAAAGGAACCAGATCTCATGAGAACTTTACAGAAGGTTTCATTTAAGATGTTATAGCATGGATCCATGGGGCTATTTGAGCCAGGATGATGCTTATATGACATAGGAGGGCTTTATGAGTTTATTGAAGCCTCATGCTGTTCTCTTGATACCTGGAGGGATTTGTTGAACTAGAAGACTGCTGGTCCAGGTCTTATTTTACGCTAGGGTTCTTTGGCCATAAACCATAACAGTATCCCAGAATCTTGGTTCGAGGACTGCGTCTGATGGTCTGACCTCTCTCACAGTTGGAAGTACAGTTCATCATCACAGGCACCAATCACCACTCAGAGAAGGAGTTCTGCTCTTATCTCCAGTACCTGGAATACTTGAGTCAGAACCGCCCTCCACCCAATGCCTACGAACTCTTTGCCAAGGGCTATGAAGACTATCTGCAGTCCCCACTCCAGGTGGGTCTGGAGTATGCTGAGAGGAGGGAGCTTGAGGGGGAAATGTCTCTGGCAGTAGCTGCCCTAAAATCCTACCAAAGTGCAGGAGGCAGTGGGAAAGTTTTTGGTATTCTGGTACATTGACCCTGCCAGAAACTGGCTGCCTAACTTTGCCTTTTTCCTCTCGTTCATTAGCCACTGATGGACAATCTGGAATCTCAGACATATGAAGTGTTTGAAAAGGACCCCATCAAATACTCTCAGTATCAGCAGGTATAGGGTGGGTCCGGGTCAAGTATAGGGCCGGGATGACCTGGGTGAAGATGGGATTGTAGCCACGAGTTCTTCTCTCCCTCCTTCTCCAGGCCATCTATAAATGTCTGTTAGATCGAGTGCCAGATGAAGAGAAGGATACCAATGTGCAGTGAGTGCTCTTCCCCATAATCCCAGAGATTTGCATAGTTACTTCTTTATCTGCCGAGTCAGCTGACACTTCCCCTTTCTTTCTCAGGGTGCTAATGGTGCTGGGAGCAGGCCGGGGTCCCCTGGTGAACGCTTCCCTGCGGGCAGCCAAGCAGGCTGACCGGCGGATAAAGCTGTACGCTGTGGAGAAGAACCCAAATGCCGTGGTGACGTGAGCAGCAACATCCTTGCTGGAAAGTTTGTCTCCAGTGCCAGTTTTTCTTATCAGTGTCCTCACTTGCATTATCTTTATTTTAGGTTAGAGAACTGGCAGTTTGAAGAATGGGGAAGCCAGGTGACGGTAGTCTCATCGGACATGCGGGAATGGGTGGCTCCAGAGAAAGCAGACATCATCGTCAGTGAGCTTCTGGGCTCCTTCGCTGACAATGAACTGTCACCTGAGTGCCTGGATGGAGCCCAGCACTTCCTAAAAGGTGCCTCCAGGCTGGCATGTACTGAGTAAGGGGAATGGATTATCAGCTAGGAAGGCTGCGGCAGGTTGTGGGGGCTGGGGTGGGGGTGGGGGATAGGGCAGTAGCAGCGGAGAAGGTTGCAAGGTTTAGGGGAAGGTGGGTTGGATTTGGGTCAGTGCCCTTAGCAAATGAAGTAATCTTTCTGAACCTCAGCATTCCCATCTGTAAAATGACAGGAGTGGACTAGAGCAGAGTTTCTCAGTCTGAGGTCTGTGGATTCCCTGCACTGACATGATATGTACCTTGGGCTTAGCTTTCATCCAGATCTCAAAGGGCTTTTATGACCCCACAGAAGACTACTAGATTAGAATATCTTAGGTTCTTTCCAGTTTTTTTTTTTTTTAAAGATTTTATTTATTCATTTGAGACACATAGATACAGAGAGAGAGAGAGAGAGCATGAGCAGGGAGAGAGGCAGAGGGAGAGGGAGAAGCAGTCTCCCTGCTGAGCCAGGAGCCCGATGTGGGGCTTGATCCCAGGACCCTGGGATCATGACCTGAGCCGAAGGCAGACGCTTAACCATCTGAGCCACCCAGGCGCCCCTGGTTCTTTCCAGTTTTAATCTTGTAAATTAACCTAGAAGTAGAATCTCCTATGACAGGAGTTGGGAGTAGGTTGGCCTGGGAATGTGACAATATGGAGCAGCCTGGGTCTGTTTTTTGGGATTTTTTGTTTTGTTTTGTTATAATTTTTAAGTAGGCCTCATGCCCAACACAGGGCTTGAACTCACAACCCTGAGATCAAGAGTTGCGCGCTCCACCAACTGAGCCAGCCAGGTGCCCCTGCCTGGTCTGTTTTGATGTGGGAAGTTTGAACCTTCAGTTAGTCAGACACACCATTTCATCCCTTGGGAACTTTTATGACCCTTCTGCTCTGCAGATGACGGTGTGAGCATCCCTGGGGAGTATACCTCCTTTCTGGCTCCCATCTCCTCCTCCAAGCTGTACAATGAGGTCCGAGCCTGTCGGGAAAAGGACCGAGACCCTGAGGTAAAAAGCCACCCTCTTCTGGAGAGCTCTATTCTCTTTAGTCCTCTTTTTTTTTTCTATATTAGCATCAACTGTTTTCTTCTACTGGAGAAGATGAAGAGGTGAAGGAGATGGGAATGTGGGAAAGTGGTTGAATTGAAAATGTTTTTATCCTTTTCTGTGTCCTGGAGGCTCAGGCTTCCTTTCCTGGGAGAGTGGATATGTCTTGCCTATCTGCTCCAGCTCTTGCTTGGTCTCTTGGGACAGGCCCAGTTTGAGATGCCTTACGTGGTGCGGCTACACAACTTCCACCAGCTCTCTGCGCCCCAGCCCTGTTTCACCTTCAGCCATCCCAATAGAGGTGGGTTCCTGTGTGGCTGTCCTCTGATTGGATGGGTGAGAGCTTACCTTCTGGGTTCTTTTGCTATCCTGGGTAGGGTAGGGTAGCTGTCTCTAGGCTTCCCTTCTTCGTTCTTGCTCTTGTTTTCCCAAGTTCTCTGGAGCTTCTGGTCCCTTATCATCCACACATCTCTTCCCTAACAGATCCTCTGATTGACAACAACCGCTACTGTACCTTGGAGTTTCCTGTGGAGGTGAACACAGTGCTACATGGCTTTGCAGGCTACTTTGAGACTGTGCTTTATCAGGACATCACCCTGAGTGAGTGTCTGGGGCAGTGGATGGCAGGGTTAGGGTATATTATCTGGGCAGCTTATGTACATGTTTCACTTAGAGTCACAGGGAGCCCAGGAATCAGTGAATGTGGGTCTTTGATTACTTATTTCTCTGTTCACAGAAGACACTCCCCTCAGCCCAGGCAAAAAGTAGAGTCACAGAGACCTCAATTTTTCATTATTTTTTCTCACACAGGTATCCGTCCAGAGACTCACTCTCCTGGGATGTTCTCATGGTTTCCCATCCTCTTCCCCATTAAGGTAGGAATCACCTTTAACACTCAGCGGGTTAAGGAGTGACTTTTGCCATTGGTGTTCTGCCCCTTCCCTCCTGTCAGGATGATGCTTGACTGTGACCCACGGTCTAGTGCTCCCACATGCTCTTGGAGCCCTGTTGTAGGTGTTGAGAGGTCTTCAGTGCCCTTCTACTTGGCTTCCCCACAGCTCCTGTCTACTCTTCTGTCCAGTCTCTACCTTAGCTAGAGTCATCTTTTTAAAACCCAAATCTGATCATATTTCTGTCCTGCTTAAAATCCTTCAACGACTTTGGGCTGCCTGGGTGGTGCAGTCAATTAAGTGTCTGACTCTCGCTCTCGGCTCAGGTTGTGATTTCAGGATCCTGTGGGCTCCGCGTTAAGCATGGAGTCTGCCTGGGATTCTCTCTCTCTCTCTCTCTCCCTGCCCCTCCCACTTTTGCACACGCGCTCTCTTTCTCTCAAATAAATACATCTTCAAAAGCAAAACAAAACAAAAAAAAACAACCCTTCAATGACCTCCTACTGCCCTCAGGATAAAGATTTAACATTGTAAGACTTGGTGTGATCTAGTTTTAGTGTGTCTTTTCAGCTACTATCCCCTTGATTACATTGCCATCAGCCCTATGGATCTTCTTTTTTTTTTAAATTGAAATATAATTAACAGTGTTGTATTAGTTTCAGGTGTAGAACATAATGATTCAACAAATCTGTACATTACTCAGTGCTCATCATGATTCTAATACCTTGTCTTCTTTCCTGCTTCAGGCTTTCACACCTTTCTCCTTTGTCTTGAAAGTTCTTTGTTCATCTCTTCACCCAGTTAACTTATCTTCCAGGTCCCCTTAAACATTCCTCTTGTCCGATAACTTTCCCTGACCACCGGGACTAGGTGTGCACTTCCTCTCGTAGGTGCTCTTGTAGTGCATGTTCTCTGCATGTTCACGGCACTCCTCACACTTTCAGTTATCTGTTCAATGTCTGATGGTTCAGTTCTGATTATTCATTCTAAAAGACTTCAGATTGGGGCGCCTGGGTGGCTCAGTCGTTAAGCGTCTGCCTTTGGCTCAGGTCATGATCCCAGGGTCCTGGGATCGAGCCCCGCATCGGGCTCCCTGCTCAGTGGGAAGCCTGCTTCTCCCTCTCCCACTCCCGCTGCTTCTGTTCCCTCTCTTGCTGTGTCTCTCTCTGTCAAATAAATAAATAAAATCTTTAAAAAATAAAAACAAAAAAGAATAAAAAAAACAAACTTCATGAAGGTTGGAACGTCACGTATTACCCTCTTCTCTCCACGCTTAGCTCAGTAGTACATTGCCACATACAGTTCATCAGCTCTACCCTGAACCTCCCTGTCTTTCTTCTTGCAGCAGCCCATTACGGTACGTGAAGGCCAGACCATCTGTGTGCGTTTCTGGCGATGCAGCAGTTCCAAGAAGGTGTGGTATGAGTGGGCTGTGACAGCACCAGTCTGTTCTGCTATTCACAACCCCACAGGCCGCTCATACACCATCGGCCTCTAGTCCTGCCCGCAAGTGTTCAGAGCCTTGGAAGCAGCTTCAAGTTCTGCTCCTGTGGCATAGAAAGTGCAGTACAGCTGTGGGCTGTGATTCCCCTTGCCCATCGGAGTGGAGCATTTCAGTCTGCTTTCCTGCCTTACATCAAGGTGGGCAAAGGATGAGAATTAATTGCAGGGCTCAAGCCACCAATCTGTGAAGACTTCAGGCCAGGGTGGGAGGAATTAGTGCTGGATCTGAAGCTACTCCAACAGGCCCTCGGCCTCAAGCGCTCCCTGGAATAGCCCCGAGAACATGTGGTTTGAACACATTTTCAGCCCTTTCCCTGCCCATCTCTGTTCCTGTTATGATGGTTTTGTGTGGGAGGAAATACAAATAAAGTGAAGTTACAGCCTTTTCCTGCTCCAGCCCTGCTGCCCCGCGCCTCTGCTTTCTCACACCTTACTTAAACCTAGGCGTATTCAATCTATGCCTTTATCCAAGACCCAAAGGGTCCTCACTTTGTTTCCTATTTAGGAAGCTTAATGGTCACTCTTGGACTCCTGGGTCTAGGTTTTCCCGACCAGCTGCAAAAAGGTCTTGTCCATTAAGACCTGTGATTAGTCTTTTCTCTGGGGAGGAAAGATTGCCCCGATGGAGAAAGATGGGAGTAGTGAGTGAAGCCAGCTTCCCTTCCACTTTCCTGACAGCTACCTCTTGGGAGGGAAACTGGAAGCCATGCAGGCATCTCCAGCAAGAAGCCACCTGTTTTGTTTGAATAAAGTCACATGGTTAGATTTTGAAGTCAGGAGTCCCAATTCTCCATTTTACAGAGGAGGAATTTGAAACTGACACAAAGTTATGATGTCAGTATTCAAATCAAGACTGGAACACAGATCCTCAGACTCTGGCTCTCCGGATGTTCTAACCAGCTATGTTTCTGGCAGCTAATACATTGGGCAGTTAAAGTATGGGGATTCTGGAAGCCCTTGGAACGTGAGAGTGGACATCGGTTCCTGCTCTTTCTGGTTAGAGGGCTGAGTATTGCTGCACCCAAGGAGTCACCTGAGAAACCTCCAACTTTATTTTGACAATGGGAGGTGTATGCCTGTGGGACCAGGCAATGACCATAAGCCAGACTGTGAAAGAAGACAAACGTGTGGCAAGACTTGTGTTTCCCGGGGCCCAAGCACTGAGGTTAGGAGGAGATAGTTGGGAGGGTTGTCAGCCCGCTCAGAATGGGGATGTCCGGTCCAGCATCCTTCTGACGTGAAACACTTGCAGTTGCCCTCCCCGAGGCTGTCGCGGCTAAGCAGGACACGTGACCCTCTTAGGACATACAGAGAGTGGCAAAGAAGTCAATTGTACTTCCTTGTTGGCTCCGCCCGCGGCGCTGGCCTAGTCACCTGGAGCGGGGAGTGGGGCAGGAGAGTCCTCTCTGGTTCTTTG
The DNA here is from genome assembly GCF_011800145.1 of Mirounga leonina. NCBI lineage: Eukaryota > Metazoa > Chordata > Mammalia > Carnivora > Phocidae > Mirounga > Mirounga leonina. The sequence goes on from NW_023270839.1 coordinate 7,707,538, forward strand.
CCCGCGTTCACTGCCTTCCGCATGTCACCTAACCAATGAGAGGGCGATGGGCGGCCGCCTTAAGACGCTTCCACTCTCGGAGAGGTTAGCCAATCCATGGGAACTTGATGGTTGCTAAGAAACATTTGAGTTTGGCTCCACCCATGCTTAGGGTTTTGGCCAATGAAAATCTGTACTTTGGACTGTTGCCGCGAAACCAGTGATTAGTTCCACAGCCTGAATGTTTCGGCGCCTGCGCAGATTGGGGAAAGTTCTGGAAGACAGTGGAGCTGTCGCCATTTTGCGGGAAGACTTGCAGCTCCGGCTGCGGTGCTGCTTTTACTGCTGAGACTCTGGAAAATATCCGTGCTTCGCGTCCCCAATACACCCAAAGGAACGGCGGAAACCGGGACCCCCCCCTGCGGGGACCCGGAACTGGTGAGAAACCCCGAAACCCGGTCCCCCCGCGACGTCACCTATGCGTGACGTTGCCGCACGGCGCCGCCCCCTGACGTCACAGGCAGAAAATGGCGTCAAGAGCAGAATCAGGCAAACTTAAGAAAGTATTTTTGTTTACTTTGGTCTGGAAGTGTTCGCTCCCTCAGTGTAGCCCGCTGGCATGACTTTAGGGCTCGGCATCCTCGTGGCCGTATCTCTTAAAGATGAAGATGCTGTCTCAAGGATCCCAGTGACCGATCTCTTAACAGGTCCCTGCAGCCCTGACGTTTAGGGTCGCCCGTACTGGGGCGGGGATGGGGGGAGCATCGACCCACCGCGGTTTGAGAGGGCTCGCAGGATGGGTTTTCAGCTCTTAGAACCACTCCTCCGAGAGAGGTTAGGGAACTGAGACACTGAGACTTACTTCTCAGTCTTCAGGCTCTGGAAGACTCCTGTTCATTGTGTTGGCCTCTGGGCTTTTCCCTGGTTCCTTCTTTTTTGCCCACACGTTCCGTGGTGGTACAGGAGTATAGTGAGGCCACAGATGGGTGTTAGCATTGGGACACTGGCCCTTGCAGGGACGGTGCGAATGGTTACTTAGAGGACCATTTTTTAAAGTGTAGCCTTGGCTTGTTACACAGCAGGAATGTATTTTACCTTTCTCATTGTTCCTGTTATTTATTTTTTCCTCATTGTTCCTATTCTTAATAAGCTGCCTTCAGTTTGGAGGTGTTTGTACCCAGCTCTGTGACTGGACCCATCACTCCCTGGGACTCAGCATGTGGTGAATTTTTTTTTTTTTTAAAGATTTTACTTATTTATTTGACAGAGACAGCGAGAGCAGGAACACAAGCAGGGGGAGTGGGAGAGGGAGAAGCAGGCTTCCCGCTGAGCCGGGAGCCCGATGTGGGACTCGATCCCGGGACCCCCGGATCATGACCCTAGCCGAAGGCAGTCGCTTAACCAACTGAGCCACCCAGGCGCCCAGCATGTGGTGAATTTTGCCTGAACTGAGCTGACAGTGGTTCTTCACTCCTTTGTCCCTTCAGCAGTGAGGCCTAAGTGTTTGTTGGGGTCTTGACTATGCTATGACAAAGTCCAGACTCTTGCGTGGTTGTGGGCCCACCCCTAATGCAGTTTTTGGAGCAGGGATGGAAGAAGGCTCTATAGTTTTTTAGTGCATGGGATTGATGGACTTTGACCCTTGATTTAGAACATGGGAAGAGTTCGAAAACTGCCAACTTGAAAATGCATAGGGTTTGGGACTTTCCTGCTTCTAGGACATCTGAAAAGATACACCAAACCGAGTGAGATTTCAGGTTTCAAAATGTGCTCATGTTCTGTATGTCTGTGCTTAAATAGATTCATTCATTTCTGAGTATCTGAGTGAAAACTTTACTCCATAGGTGGTGGCTCATTTGTCAACTTGAGTGAAAGTTTTTGTGCATGTGTTAAGTTAATCCTATCCTGTACTCTAGCAGTCAACAAAGAGCAATTATTGAAATCAGAAGCATTTCATTCGGGGAGGAAAAAGCAGATTTTAAAAAATAAAGAGGAGTTGTATGACATTTAGAAAACTTGTATAGACTTGGCACTTGGCTGGCTCAGTTGGAGAGCATAGGACTCTTGACCTTGGGGTTGTGAGTTCTAGCAATATGTTGGATGTAGAGATTACTTAAATAAATAAATACTTTTAGAGAAAAAAAGAAGAACTTGCATAGATTTGGCAGGCAAAATGACTGGAAAGAACAGAAATTGTAGATTGAAACCTTTTATTTTTAAAAATCATTTTTCCACAATCAAATATTATAATAAGCTTGGTCCTGATATTTTGAAGTATATGCTGTTTCATATCTAGAAGCCACATAATAAGGTGTGACTAACGGGACTAATGCTTTTGATAAACCTTTCAGAATAGTAATTCCTTAGATGACTGTGTTTTTAAAGTAGACATCTTGGGGAGGGCGGTGCCTCAGTGGCTCAGTGTCGATTAAGCGGCTGCCTTCGGCTCAGGTCATGATCCCTGGGTCCTGGGGTGGGGCCTTGCAAGCGAGGAGCCTGCTTCTCCCTCTCCCTCTGTCTCCCAGCTTGTGCTCTCACTCTGTCAAATAAATTTTAAAAAAATCTTTTAAAAAATAAAAGTAGACATCTTGAGGCACCTAGCTGGCTCAGTCAGTAGAACGTGGGACTCTTGATCTCGGGTTGTAAATTCGAGTACCAAGTTGGAGGTAGAGATTATTTAAAAACAAAATCTTAAAAAAAACAAAAACTGGATATCTCGGTATGCTGTGTACTCTTCTTTTTAAAATTTAAGGCTGAATTATAAAGTACAGGAGAGAGAGGTAACCTGACAGAATTGACAAGACGTTAGACTTTGGGTCAGGAGACCTTAATCAAGAGTCAGCGCCTCCATTTAAGCTTTGTGGTTCTGGGCAGTTCACAAAACCTGTTTTTTCATCGTGCATTGGACCTGATAGCTGCTTTTAGCATATGTTACCTTTGATTGTTAAATAAATGTACAGTGTTATTATAATAAGCGATTGAGTTCACTGTTTTTAAGATTTTATTTTTAAGTAATTTGTACACTCAACATGGGGTTGGAACGCCCAACCCTGAGATCAAGAGTCGTAAGCTCTACTGACTAAGCCAGCCAGGTGCCCCAAGTTCACTGGTTCTTAGACACACCTATTCGATTTTAATTTGGTTTCCATTTTAAGTCTTAAATTTGGCTCCAGGTAATTTTTGTTTTGCTTTTTCCAAGAATCTTGTCTCTCTAACAGGCTTAGTACAGTACCTAGCAATATTAGGTACTGTAGGAGTGATTAGTCATATTTTTGTATTACTTATTTTATATTAGTTATTACTTTTGTACTCCTGTTTTATTCTTAAATCACCAAAATAGGCTATGGGCTCTGAGGGCAACAAGGACAGCATCAGTGGATGAAGCATTAGCTGCTTTAAAGAGGACAAAGGTCTTATGGATATGGAAAGTCTGATTATGATTAGCCTCCTTGCACAGAAGTTCTTCAGGTTAGTCGGAGGCTTTTTTTGTTTTTTGGTCAGCTTTATTGAGGTATAATTGACATAAAATAAAGCTGTCCACATTAAGGTGTACAGTTTGATGGGTTTTGATGTTTAAATACCCATGAAACCATTACCGCCAAAAGTTTCTTCTGCCCTTTTGTAATCCTTTCTTCCTAGCCCCTCTCCACCTCCTCCTATCCCTAGGCAACCACTGATCTGCTTTCTGCCAGTACAGTTTAGTTTACATTTCCTAGAATTTTTTCCTATAAATGGAAGCACACAGTATATTTTTCTCTTATTTCCTTCACTCAGCGTGTTGTGTATATTGATAATTTGAGACCAGTATTTTTTGAGTAATTTATCCTATTGATTTTGTTTGATGTCTTGTTTTTCTTTTTTCGTTTTAAGATTTTATTTATGTATTTGACAGAGAGAGCTCGAGTGCGTGCACAAGCAGGGTGGGCGGCAGGCAGAGGGACAGAGAGAAGCAGACTTCCCACTGAGCAGGGAGCCGAGCAGGGGCTCTATCCCAGGACCCTGGGATCATGACCTGAGCTAAAGGCAGACATAACTGACTGAGCCACCCAGGTGCCCCGATATCTTCTGGGTTTCTTTTTTTATTATTACTATTTTTTTATTTGATGGGCCTGAGGTGGACAGACTTAGGAAAGATGATTGCTAGCTGTGAAAGCTTGGGGGAGGCAGGAAGTCTTACCCTTCCTGCCTAGACAGGCTTCATGGGTGGAATTGGTTAAGCCTGTCTTAATCATTATCTTTCTGAGTTACCTGAATTCTAGTTGATGTTATATGGGAAATGCTTAGCGATGAGTCCCCTAATTACTGATGTTTGTGTGGGGGATGTGGGGAAGAGCTTAGGGCAGATCTGCATTCTGGTGTTGTTTTGTCTTGTTCCTGATTTTTAGTCTTACATCCTTACCTTTTTATTGGAAATATGTGCTTATTTCTATGATTTAAGTTTAAACCAGTTATTTATACAGAATTTTGAACTGTAGAATGGAGGCCTAGTGTCCATTGTCAAGTGAATAGTAATTTTGAATGCCAACACTTTTTCTTCACAGGACAGGGTCTGTATTGTATTTTGTTTCTATCTAGATATTTATTTTCCTTCTAGACACTTTACCTTTTCGAAGCCACAGAGCAAAACTAGTTCAGATTTAAAGTGTGCAAAAATAAACCTAGAGTAAGCAACAGCCAGGAAGATGTGGAATTCAAGAAACAGAACTGTATATTCTCAAGTCTATGTCTTGGAGAAGGAAGGGAATGTAGGGTGCCAGAAGGGGAGGAAAAATATGAGGTTCTTACATATCCACGTCCTCTCCTCAGGTCTGCTACGATGGCGTCCGATGACTTTGATATAGTGATTGAGGCCATGCTGGAGGCTCCCTATAAAAAAGAGGAGGTAATATTCCCCATCTTACTGCTGGAATTGGGTTAGTAAGAAGAAGCAGTTATAGATCATCAGTTTCAATACTTTGTAAATTCTTTTTCCCTGCTTGTTTATTATGTATCGTGGCTATTCGTGCAAGTCATAGTTTTTTAGTAAGCCCCACTCTCCAGCTTCCGTACTCAGAGGCATGCTGGCAGAGGCGGTCCCAAAGCTGGGGCAAGGGGCGGGAGGAGGTGGGGGGAGCAAAATGTGCTGGGAATAAGTGCTCTGCTCAGAACTCTCAATGACACAGTAGAAAGTCAGTGTATCTCAGACCTAAATAATTTCTCACTCTCCTGGGAAATGGGTGTCAGTGGAACAGATGTTGGGTAGCTCAAGTTTTGACATCAAAATCTGTCACCCTGAGCTCTTCTTTTTGGGTGGTTTCCTTCCTTCTTCTCTTATTCCCTTTGTTAGGAGATCCGGGTGCTCAGAAACTGGCTAGATAATTGTGAACTTTGATTTCACAAGCTTTCTTCTCTGTCCACTTTTGTTCTTTTGTTGCCCATTGGAATGTGTGTGTGTCTGCCACCTTGTACCTGGTGACATTTTTCCTGGCGAACCCCTCAGGATGAACAGCAAAGGAAAGAGGTTAAAAAAGATGGCCCTAGCAACACCAGCACGAGCAGTAGCAGCACCAGTGGGAGCAGCGCCGGTGGGGAGGCAAGCAAGTAAGTGTGGCATGAGGAAGTGGGTCGGCAGCTTGGGCAAGGGAAGCAACTGCGTCCGTCGGAGAAATAGCCAGAGCCAGGGAGGTGGTTGCTTGTAAGACTGCTGATTTTTAGTGATGGCTCTACTGGGTCCTGGGAATCATGGTGACTTGGTTTAATGATCTTCTAGTCTTCACATTCCAGCATAGACTTGTGGCTCTCTTCTACCATCATCATTCTGTTTCAATTGAATAAAATAGCCAGGGGACCCCTGATTTGGAAACAACAACTTTTGCTGGGCTTTGGGGGGAAATGGCCACTTCAGATGCCTGACAGCATTCAGGGCTGTGTGCAAGTTGGTGCTGCTGTGAACTCCTGCCAGGTCATCTTGGGCTCTTTGGTCTTTTTTTTTTTTTTTTTTAAGATGTTATTTATTTATTTGACAGAGACACGGCGAGAGAGGGAACACAGAAAAGGGAGTGGGAGAGGGAGAAGCAGGCTTCCCGCAGAGCAGGGAGCCTGATGTGGGGCTCGATCCCAGGACCCTGGATCATGACCTGAGCCGAAGGCAGATGCTTAATGACTGAGCCACCCAGGCGTCCCGGGCTCTTTGGTCTTTTACTGCTGTTCCACCTGGCCTTTCCGTCGTTTGTTTTCCTTGGGGGAGAGAAGATCTTCTTGATAATGAGAATTTATCTGCTCCTTCACAGGAAGAAGAGGAGTCGGAGCCATAGTAAAAGCAGGGATAGAAAGTGCAGGTCAGTAGTTCTGGGGGCTTTGGGGCTTTGAGAATTACTCTAAATGGGAGAGCTATCCCTCGGAGGCCGGAAGAGGTTGGTTTGCCCTTTAGCAAACTCAGTAGTGCCTCGCACCTGTAGCCGCAGTCGGGAGCGGGACCGGCACAGGCGGAGAAGCAGTCGGAGCCGAAGTCGAGACCGGCCGCGTCGCCACCGCAGCCGGAGCCGGGACCGGCGGCACAGCAGTGAGACACGCAGTCGGGACCGGCGGCGTGAGGACCGCGTGCGCTACAGGAGCCCGCCGCTTGCCACTGGGTATCGCCTCTTGCTCATACGGTGGTGGCCTTTGTGTTGGGGTCTGGGTAAACCCCCCGCGCTGTGGTTCCTGCCTGCGGGTGCTCACAACCCGATGTGGCGGGCAGGAGACCCTGGTACTGGAGGGGTGGTGGTGACAATTCCCACGTGAGATGAGGTGCTGGAATCTGGTTTTCTCGTGCCGGAAGACCAAGCAGTGGACCAGCTCAGGTGAAATCGGTGACACGATTTTCCGTTTGTCGTTCTCTGTTCCATAGGCGCAGGTACGCACACAGTAAGAGTCCTCATTTCAGAGAAAAGAGCCCAGTCAGGTGAGTTGATACTCTTCCAGGGACTGTGAGGTATGACTAGAAAGCCGTTTGAGCCAGAATACAGGAATGTGTGGTACTGGAGGGGAGCTGGAGAACAATAATCATGTATCGGGAGCGGGCATCTCACCAGATTGTACTCGCTCTTCAGGGAGCCCATTGATAATCTGAGTCCCGAGGAGCGTGATGCCCGCACAGTTTTCTGTATGCAGTTAGCTGCCCGCATTCGGCCTCGGGACCTGGAGGACTTTTTCTCTGCTGTCGGCAAGGTAACCCTCCCCCTGCCTTAGCTTTCTCCCACGTATAGCTGTCTTCTGTGCATTCTCCTTTATGCCCAACTCAGGATTTCCTTCTTGCCCTGGATAGGTTCGTGATGTCCGAATCATCTCTGATCGGAACTCCCGGCGTTCTAAGGGCATCGCCTACGTGGAATTCTGTGAAATCCAGTGTGTGCCGCTGGCCATTGGGCTGACTGGGCAACGGCTGCTTGGAGTGCCCATCATTGTCCAGGCTTCACAGGTGAGCATGTTGCAAAGCTGACATGAGAAGATGGCCTTGGAGGGAGGGGGTGTGGGATGCGATCCATCGGTTCCTCCTCGCCTAGGCTGAGAAAAACCGACTGGCAGCCATGGCCAACAACCTGCAGAAGGGCAACAGCGGGCCGATGCGCCTCTATGTGGGCTCCCTGCACTTCAATATCACGGAGGACATGCTCCGGGGCATCTTTGAGCCCTTTGGCAAAGTGAGTAGAAAGTGAAGGAAAACTCTGAAGGGAATTGGAGAAAGTGGGGAGGGTGAGCCTGTCTCTTCTGCCTGACTGCGATTAACCCACTGCATCCGTCAGGACGAGCGGATGGGTCCGTGCTGGCAGAGTTAGTATTCCAAGTGCTCAGTATGCAGATGAGTTAGGCACCGTGAGCTCAAATAATGGGGTCCAGATTCAGTAAGATGAGCCGGGAAAGGTGTTTTGGAAAGAGATGGTCTTTGTCTCTTTTTAAAGAGAAGATTCGGAGAGTTAGAACTGTTAAAGGTAGTTAGAGGTACAAAGTTAGAGGTAGTTTGAACGGTCAGGCAGGAAAGATCAAATGTGGGGGTTAGCCCAAAGATTGCTAATAATTTCTCCCTCTTATACAGATTGATAATATTGTCCTGATGAAGGACTCAGATACAGGCCGTTCTAAAGGTTATGGTTTCATTACGGTGAGTCTCTGGTCTTTAACTTTTGAATTTCAGTGTGGGTTTGTCCACTTGTCTGATTTTGCAGCTTAGCTTCATCCTCCTCCTTTAGGAACTGTCTAAATGACCCATAAGCCCTGGTGCCTGAAGCCTGGACTAGCCTTCTGCCCCTTGAGATGAGTGCATTGCTTGAGATCTTGACTTTGCTCCTGCACACTGTCAGTGGCCCTGGTATGGGGGTGTCCAGGAGTTCAACCAGCTTCCCTGGTGCCGCAACTTGCTCTTTGGGTAATAGAAATGATTTCAGGCTGCAGCTAAAAGGTTGGGGGCATGAGGGAGGTTAGGTGTGGGTTTTTATAGACATGGTATGTTTTCAAGGTAGGAGCAGGAATAGGGATTTATTTATTTTTTCTGGCAGTACCCCATCTGAAGCAGTTTCTCCATTGAGAAGTATCTTTATATTCAGAGACCGCTATAGGGAGAATAGCGAGGCCACTTCTTACCTTTTCCTGACACTCCCAACAAAATTGCTTCCAGTTCCCATAACTGGTTCTTCTAGCCCTGTGTAACTCCAGGCTGAGGGCTGGCTGCCGGCCACAGTCTCATAGAAGCTGATATTTTCTAGGTTCAGTCCAGGCAGCATACACCCCCCGCAGTTGCCTCCAGGGCAGAGGGGAGATAGGTTGTGTTCTACCAGGGGTATTGCTCACCTCAGAAGTATCCAGTGAAGGCAGGCCACCACCTACACCACCTGCCTAGGAATTGTCAGTACCACGTGCCAGGCCCTAGGGCAGGTGCTACCAGAGGAAACAAAGCCAGCCCTGGTGTTCACGGTGGCAAGTACCTCTTCTAACTCCTTGGTGACTCAGATGCAGAAAACCTTTTGTGAGGCTTTTTTGCCCTCGTGCTGCCACCTTTTTGGTCAATACCCTTGATACTTCAACAGCAGACTGGAATCTTCTCTGTACCAGGCTGCTCCCGTGCTGCTGGGCGGTAGAGCTCTGATCAGCAGCGCTGGTGGAGGCGTAGGGGTGGGGTGCAGTCTTGCTCCCCATGCCAGGGTGCACTCCCTCCTACGGCTGGGCTCTGGAGTTCCAGATTCCTACTTCTTGACTGAGAATTGAAACCGACTAGTCCTGAGGGCTGCAGTTAGAAAAGCCCAGGAACCTTGACTCTCAGGCTGTCTTTCTTCCATTGATATGCTTATTTGTGAAGCAGCGTGTAAGGGTAGGCCACCCTATAGATAACAGACTTTTTGCGTTATTAGGTTCTTAGTGCAGCTGGAAGTTGGAAGTGATTGCCATTGAGTCAGTTGGAAAAGGTCCTTTTTACATGATCATTTTGGGGGGATGGAGGTCACATTCCCTGGGACAGAACAATTTGTGCCACAGTGAGCATGCGATTTCCTGGGATAGCAGGACTAGGCGGTGGTAGCAGGGCTTTGTGAGCATGTCCGTGGCCAGGAAGTGACTGATACACAGCCTGGGTTTCTTGTAGTTCTCAGACTCTGAGTGTGCCCGGCGGGCCCTGGAACAACTGAATGGCTTTGAGCTTGCTGGCCGACCTATGAGAGTTGGCCATGTGACCGAGCGACTGGATGGTGGCACAGACATCACTTTTCCGGATGGGGACCAGGAGCTGGATCTGGGATCTGCAGGTGGACGTTTGCAGCTCATGGCCAAATTGGCAGAAGGTGGAGAGAGTTTCTCTGCAGAGTGAAGAATGTGGGGTGGAATTTCAGATCAGGAGTTGGGACTTAATACCAACTTCTCTGTCCCTTTTAGGCTCCGGAATCCAGCTGCCTAGCACAGCTGCAGCTGCTGCCGCCGCCGCCCAGGCTGCTGCCGCCTTGCAACTGAACAGGACGGTTCCCTTGGGGGCCCTGAACCCTGCGGCTCTGACTGGTAGACTTGGACTTGGGAAAGGGAGGAGGGGTTGGGGCCTGGAAAGAGGGAATGCTCTGTGCTCACTAACTCGTCGTGCCTCTCTCTTGCAGCTCTGAGTCCAGCCCTGAACCTTGCCTCCCAGGCAATCGCCTCCCAGTGCTTCCAGCTTTCCAGCCTCTTTACCCCTCAGACCATGTGAGTCTCAGGGTCTGGCTCAGTTTAGCCTCTGGTTATTTTCTTTCCTTTAGCTTCCCATTGATCTCTTCTCCTTGCCATAGGTAAATCAGTGGCACAGTACACTGCCTCCCTGTGCCTCTGGGTCCTGCCACTCCCTTCTCCACATCGACCTTTCCACGGCGCCTTCTCCATTTTGTGGACCAAGCCATCCTGAGCGCATGGACGTTGGCTCTGCGGGAGTTGGGGCCACCCTTGGACTCGGGAAGAGCTCCTGCCCAGGGCCCCATTGGGAACGGACTCTGCTGAGCAAAGCCATGAGTCGAAGAGGACAGAATCTGCACCAATTGAACACCTGTTTCTCCGCGTATGTTGTTTTCTGGGATGACCTTCATCGCTCTTTCCAACCACCTCTTGGTGATTCCTCGATTCTTCCCCCATTGGGAAGGCCCTAGGGCATTAACTGACGGAACTAACCTCTCTCCTCTTCCTATATCTTTTCCCTACAATCTGTTGAGGAAAACCTTTAAGACCTCTGGTCCAAGAGGACTTTGGAGTTTGGGGTTGGGGGCAGTGAACCTTGAAGGTGTTGGCTTGCTGCCGCACAGGCCTGGAAGATAGCGTGGACGTGCGCATTGTGAAGCCTGCCTTAAGCTTCAGCCTGGGGCCAGAACTGCATCTTGCTGGGAGGTGTGGGAGTGATCTATCCTGCCAGTGTCCTGCCAGGCATTTTGGATGGTTTAGGGCTGGGGCTTTCAGGAGTTCAGCGAAAGGTGGGATACCTTTCCAGTATCTTCCACCTTCCTTTGTATAGTTGTCCTTCCTCCCAGGTCCTTCCTGTGGCGCAGGGTGGAAGGACGGAGAGGAGGCTGCTACTCTCTACCATTTCCCATGTGCCTCTACCGTGGGCTCAACCCCAGCTATTAAAGCTGCTCCTGTCCCCTGCCTGGGCACATGTGAGCCCTTTTCATTGGTTTTTATACCCCTGTGTCTGTGTACATAAAATCTATATGTATATGTATGTGTGTATATGTATGTGCACACACACCTGCATACATATGTACGCATGTGCATACATATATATAAACTTTGTATAAAAGGCAAGCTCCACTGTTGTGGTGGCTTCTGCCCATATGTGTGTGGTCTCTGTCCGTTGGTGTGTCTGATGTTAATAACTTCTCATGAGCCAGAACCGTGAATGGTTCTAGGGATATAAAACATTTGTAATGCCTTTATGTTTTTTCCCTTTATTTTCATTTTGTTTTATCTAACCTTCCTTAGAAATTAAAATGGACAGAAGGATGGAGTTCCCCATCTGTCTGCATTATACTCTCAGCCCCGTGGGTATCCTCCATATGTCTTCATCTTAACTATTCCCCGCCCCCCCCCATCTTAAATATTTCCGAACCTACCTTGTCACTGGACACACTAACAGTCTGTCTCTGCGCCTAAGGACAGATCTTGTCTTCCCACCAGATGGCAGTGTGACGGTAGCACATTTTGCACCTTGGGCTAGAGGTGTTTCGTGATCTTGAGGAGTTTAAGTGCCAGAGAAGCCTCCTAAGTTCACCAGTCTTACCATTAGTCTTAGTGCCCGTCTTTGGCCCTTTTGTAATGGAACTCCCAGTCCAGTATCCACAGGGGTTTGGGCCTCATACATCAGGGCTCCCCAGGCCCGAAGTCTGCTATTCCTCAGTCAGTCCCCTCAACTCTTGCTTTTCATATGTGACTCTGCTTGGGATGACACAGGCTTGGGACCAGTGAATTCCAGAATGCTGAGTATTCCAGGAATTGTCCTGAGGAAGGGGATGCGCACATCTTCCTCCACCTGCTTTGTAAGGCTTATGACAAGGGGCCTGCCCCGGAACCTGGCTCACTAGGTAGGGACCAGCCTAGAGAAGAATGTCTGAAGTTCAGGGGCAGAGCTCTGTGGGACTCCTTCATTCTCTACCCGTCTCTATGGCAACAGAATGTTAAGACTTTATTGTCATGCTAAAAATACGGATAATTGCTGTTAGGTTTTAATTTGTCAGCTCTCAGACTTCTAAGCAGAGTGATGGTTTTTCGTGATACTAGCTTCTGGGGTTGCTTTTCACACTGAAGTATTAGGTACTTGGCATCTGCTTGTGGCAGAAAAGGCCACTGGGACCCAGAACTAGCTCTTGATCTCCCCTCAGCGCCGCCTGCTATAGCCTCCTTGCTTCTGTTGCCTTTGCCGCCACCCCCACCCTTTCCCTGTCCTGGTTTGCTCTCTGGGCCCAGGGGGAGGGAAGGAGGATGCATTGTTTTTAGGTAATAGCTGGCTAGGGCCCAGTCCCCCTATAGTTATTGATTTGGCTGCTAATGCATCCTGAAAAACAGTGTGGACCATTTTTGTTAGTTATCCTGAGGCTCGGGACCAGGCTTCCGCAGGGCAGTCTTGAACTCCTCCAAACTGTAAATACCCACAGGCTTTGCCTGCCTCCCAGCCCTCATCAGATGGGTGCCCGTCTCTGCTTGGCTTCCTTTCATTCCCATGCCTGCCTACCTTGGCCTGCCTTCACTTTGCTTCCTTCCACCTCGGTTCTCCCCGCCAACCCTTCTTAGTTCCTCATACAGCCTCTTGCTGGGGGAGAGACAGTGCTGGAAGTGAGGAAACATCTAAGACAACTACTCTAGTCTAACCCATATAAGGTGACAGCAGCTAGTGGGTGACAGCCAGAATCACCACATGTGACTCAGTGCCTTCTAGTTACTCATCCCTGCATTGGGGGTGGTTGGAGTAGAGAGGAGGGGGCAGCAAACAGCCTCCTAAGGTGAAGGAAACCTTCCTGAGCCTCTTTTGCCTGAGCATAGCGGCTCAGGTGTGTAGAGAGGCTGGCCCAGATCCTCTTCTAGTGCAGAGTTGCCCAGCTGTCCTCAGTTCTAAACAGGAGAAGTTCACCTGACTTAGGCTTCTGTCTTCTCTAAGGCAGTGGTATTTCCTCCTTGTTCTTTAAACTTAACATGTGCTTGAAATTGAGTTTCTGCCTACTTCCTTCTTAGGCTCCAACAGCCCCCAGATGTGAGTGACCAGAGGAAGCAGGGGTTTGCCCTTTGAACCTTTAGTCCTGGTGCTTATGAGGAAGGGAAAGGAGTTTACAACTTGAAGGGAGATGGTGACCCACAGCCTCTCCTTTCTCTGTTACAGAAGCAGTGTGGTGAGAATGAGGAAGTAATGGACGGTGAGGAGAGGCTGTGCTGGCTCCGAAAAGTGGGAGGTGGTATGATGGTAATTGTCGGCATTGGTGCAGGGCTGTTGCGGGTTAGGCATTGTTCTAGTCACTTCCTGTGCACTGAGTTCTTAATCTTCACAACGACCCTCTGAGGTAGACTCTGACCATCTTTACTTTGCGAACGAGGAAACGGATACCCAAAGAGGGTAAGTAACCTGCCCTGTGATTACACAGCAAGTTTGGGATTCCAATCCAGGCAGTCTAGCTTCAGATTCCTGGATCCTAATCTGAGCTTGCCCCTCCTGGGAGCCAAGGCCTGGGAGTCGCTTTTTCTACCTCTGTACCCAGAATTCTCAGTATGTCCTGAACTTTGCCACTTCCATGTTTGCTCATCTTGTTCTCTCTGCCCCTCTTCTGCTAGTCGGAATCCTCCCCTTTAAGACTCTGAAGCTTTGCTAGTTGATTTCCTTTTTCAGGATTCTTTGTCCTGTTACAAGTCTCATTCTGCCTTTATTTACAGTTCTGTATAAACTCTATTAGCAGATGATTATAGCCCGATAAGGCCAGCCATAGACATGTCTTCTTCATTATTGCTTTGCTTTGCACGTATTAGGTGTCTGTTGAATTAATTCCCTCTCTGTTCAAGTCAGAGCTAAGCTCTCCAATGCCCGTCCCTTCTAGCCTGCTTTCCCTGGCATCCTCCATTCCTTCCTCACCCCTCCAGGAGAGAAGGCAGCTTTTACTCTTTTTGGTGTTACCATGGTAGCCTCTGATGCTTTCTGTCAAAAATGCTGCTTGCCATCCAACAGACTGATGTTTCTATGGCAACCAGGTGAAGTCGCTAGTCGTGAGCTGGATGCAGGAAAGGAATTCTGGTCTCAGAACTGGGTCTGAACCTTCTGGCTTCAAACATCCCTTCTCTTCCCTCCCAACTTTTGCACTTTATATCCAGGACGGATTTGCTCTCCTTGTGCTCTTGGTGGCGAGAGCTCTGTGAGAGGTGAAGCAGACCAATTTAAATCATCTGGGAAGGTGGAGGCAAGGAAAGAGCTGATCAAAGCTCACTTTAAAAGTTGGATGAGTTCTGTTAGCTTTCCCACATGATCTCCTCTCAAAAGCCCTTAAGGAGTTGGCTGCAGTTACTGGAGGGCCATTAAGCAGTTATTTTTGAGGGCAATGGTAGATGGATGAGGGGCCTGAAGACTAGAAAGGAGCCAGTCCGTGCTGGCTTGCAGGGAGGGGAAGCAGTGACCTTGGAAATCAGAGACTTGTCGAACTCTAGCCAATGTTCCAGGAAGGAAGGGAGCTTTCATCGACTTTCAAGCATCGTGAAAGCCTACTTGTTTAGAATGGGTAGTGCTGAAATGGATAGTGCTGAAAATTAGCCTTTTCTGAACTCCTGGGCCCATCCAAGCCAGGGGGCCTTCACCCTCCCAACAGAATGGCCCCGCTCCGGAGCAACGCCACATGCTCCAGATGGCTCTGCTGTCACAAACCAGCTGAGTAAGCTGGGCGGTTTGTCACTCTGTGACTTGGACCCCTCATGTGTGAAAAGGAAAAGCTAACAGTAGCACCTGTCTCAGGGACGGTGTGAGGCTGAAATGAAACAGTCCGTGGAGAGGGCTTGGAACCCGAGAGCTTGTCATTACTACCGGCCATCATTATTCCCGTTCCTCCGAATGCCGACACACTGCACTTCCTACCTGACCTCAGAGAATGCTCCGCATAGGTGGGGAGAGAAGTGAGGGTGGCGATGGTGAAAGCAAATCTTCATTGTTCTGGACTGAAGTCCCCGGCTCACACGGTCCTGGGTCACCAGCAGCCTAGATTTCAGAAAAACAAGTCCCACTGGCTCAATCCCTTTTTGTGCCTGAAACTATAATCAGAGGGGGCACCTGGGTGGCTCAGTCAGTTAAGCGCCTGCCTTTGGCTTAGGTCATGACTGAGCCCCGTGTCAGGCTCCCTGAGCCTACTTCTCCCTCTCTTGCGCCCCGCCCCCCCCCTCTTGAATAAGTAAAATCTTTAAAAAAAAGGCCAAGGTGATTCTCTCCCTAGCCACCCTGTCAGGTACCTTCAGCATGCCTCTTGCCCTTTGCTTTGGCCAGGGAAACCCCGCAGTGTTCTCTGCTGCCACCCTTTGCTTAGTGCCTCTCCTCACCTGCCACAGGTGTCCTATAGCACCTGCCATCCCTGGTCTCCAGAGCTCTGACGACTTCCTTTCAGAGAAATACTTTAAATCAGCACAGGTCCTCTGCCTAAAGACAAATTAGAACTGGGACAAAAAAATGGAAAACTGTGCAGTATAATACCATCACTTAGGCTTCAGTTGCCAATCTTCCTTCCTCTTCCCCCAATACCCCTCAAAACAACAGATCTAATAATGGGGGCTACCTATGAGGGTTACCTGTGAGTCCTTTGGAGGCAAGTTGGACCTTGTAGACGGCAACTTAAAAATGTTTTTCTTTTTTCTTTTTATTATTTATTTATTAAAGATTATATTTATCTATTAGAGCATGAGCAGGGGGAGGGACAGAGGGAGAGGGAGAAGCAGACTCCCCACTGAGTGGGGAGCCCAAAGCGGGGGTCCATCCCAGGACCTTGAGATCATGACCTGAGCCCAAGGCAGACACTTAACCAACTGAACCACCCAGGTGCCCCTCTTTTTATTTATTTTTTAAAGTAATCTCTACACCCATTGTGAGGCTCGAACTCATAACCCTAAGATGAAGAGTCACATGCTCTACCAACTGAGCCAGCCAGGTGCCCCTTAGATTTGTATCTCCGGGGCGCTGCTGTGCTTTGAGTAGTCAGCAAGCTGTCTGGGTACCTGAATAAGGGATCAGGACACAGATTGTAAAAGAACATTACTTCCATGGCTCATTTCTATATTTGACAAATTACAAAGATACTTGCATTTGCATTTAGTCCTCATGACCATCCTACAAGGTAGGTATTGTTACCTTTACTTTATAATTGGGAGAGCTGAGGTCCAGAAAGGCAGAGAGATTGAGAGTGACTTTCTCTATCCAGAAAATAGTGGGACTGAGTACTAACTAAAATGCTTGCAAGGCTCCCACTGAGTTTGTATTCGCACCTTGGGTACCAGGCCACCAAACCATGGAGCATGGCCATCAAGAGTCAAATAGATGAGGGGCACTTGGCTGGCTCAGTTGGTGGAGGGTGTAACTCCTAATCTCAGGGTTGTGAGTTTGAGCCCCACGTTGGGGGTAAAGATTACCAAAAAAGAAAAAGAAAAAAAATAGATGACGCGCCTTGAGCATATCCATCAGAGAGCCACCAAGATGATAAAGGACTAAGAAGCAGGATGCTCTTATCTGGTTTTGGGGCCCCTTGACAACTCAGCTGTACCATCCCCTCAAGTTTTGCTGCCTTCTCACAGGGAGGGTCTTTATATCACACAGTGGGCTGCCCACCATGTCTCGTGTCTCCTGTGCATTTGCTCACGTAGTTTCCCCATGGAGTTTTTTTCTTCTTTCCCCCATCTAGCTACAGCCTGCATATATCCTTCAAGACCCAGTTCCTAAAATCTGTCTCCAAATTCGGTTTCTTCTGTTCAGAATTCTTAGAGCACATGACATAGCCCCCAGATAGTCAAAATGCCCAGTTTGCTGCTGTTGACCCCCTTGTCCCTTCTCTCCAGCTCAATTGTAAGCTCCCGGAGGGCAGGAGTAGTGTCTTACCTGTATTTGTTTTTCCCATAGGGCCCAGTGCAGTGACTGGCATTTGGCAGTATTTGAGGGGAACAACAGGTATTTGTGGATGGATGTCCAGGAAAAATGGACTTAGACTGATGTGGATAGAACTGTTAGATTACTGAGATGATGTATGCATGGGTGGGCTTTCTGGGAGTGAGGGTTTAACCAAGAAGACTTGTGAAATCCCCTTCTGTGACTGGCAGGCTTTTCGAAGAGGAGAGACCTTGCCCCAGTCTCTCTAGAGAGGGTTAGATGCAGCAGGGCATAAAGGCCCAACTCTGAGCAGAGGCTAGAGCAGAGGGATGCCTTCAAGACACAGGACTGGCGTTGCCTCCGGCCCCTCAGAGCAAAGCACACATACTTCCTGCTGTTGGCCCATCAGGACGCCTTGTGGGCCAGGGACTGCAGGGGTGGCAGGGGTTGGCTCGTAAAGGGGCACAGACAAAATCACAGTGGTTAAGAGGAGCACGAGGGCGGAGAAGACCTTACCTGGCAGAAGCAGCTCAGGCCCCAGGGCCCTTTGCTGATCTCTCCCACCAGCAGATCAGCAGCCCATGCGACTCTGCCTCCATCAGAGAGAGGGAGAAGAATGGCCTGGCTCTCAGAGAAGACCCCACCTTCCAAGTCTGGGGGGAGTGTGGCTTCAGCTTCCGTCTGTTCTGAGCTCGTCCCTGTAGGCGTCTGGAGGGAACGCACAGATGGGTTGGGCTGATGGGGCTGGCTGAGTGAGGAGGAGGGAGGCTTGTGTGTGTGGCACCCCTCACAGGGGAGGCCCTGCCACCACCATCTTCAGTATGCATATTAGAAGCTTCAGACACAAGAAAGGCACTGGCCTTTTTGCTCATCTTTTCCTTTGGCTACATTTGACCAAGCCCTCTTCCCGGGGCGCCTGGCCGGCTCAGTCAGTAGAACACACTACTCTTGATCTCAGGGTGGAGAGTTTGAGGCCCACTGTGGGCATAGGGTTCACTTAAAAAAAACCAGAGCCCTCCCTTGGCAGAACCACCGCATGTTCGATTCCGGTTCTTGTGCTGCCTCGGTGGCGGCTGCGTCTCCACCTGCCTCATCTGCTTATCCCCAGGACCCTCTCTCTGGTCTCTCCTTTCTCTGCAACTTCAAGACTTTGTTTTAAGTTATTTCCTTTTTGAACAGGTGATATATACCATAGTTAAACATTCGAACAGAAGAAAAAGAGCATCCAATGAAAAGTAAACCTCTCACACTAGTCCTCCACCCACCCAGTTTCCCCATCCCAACAGCAATCAGTACCACCCTGGGTTGTAATTTGTTGGGTCACAGACCCCTTTGGCAATCTGGTAAAATCTGTGAACCCTATTCTCAGATGCACGACTGCACAAACACATCAAATTGTCCCACTTCACAAACATCACAGACCTCTAAGGCCCATGTGTGGTTTGAAGCTAAGGATCCCAGCCTATACTGTACCCTCTTCCTCAGTGCCTCCTTTAGCATAATTTGTGGGTCCTGGTGCAAAATAAAAATGCAGGGCTTGGGGAGCCGGGTGGCTCAGTTGGTTAAGCATCTGCCTTCAGCTCAGGTCATGATCCCAGGGTCCTGGGATCGAGTCCCTCACTGGGCTCCCTGTTCAGTGGAGAGCCTGCTTCTCCCTCTTCCTCTGCTGCTCCCCCTGCTTGTGCTCTCTCTCTTTCTGTCAAATAAATACATAAAATATTTAAAAAGTAAAGATACAGGGCTCCTTGTTCAAAGATGTTCAAGACTGCGACAGCAGTGTATCAGACCAAGCATGGGGTGCTATGTGACGCAGCTCATCATTTCCTCTGGCTCCTCTACTACCATCTTTACGGGGATTATTCTCATAGCTGTGTCTCTCACCCTAACTTGTTCTGAATTTCAGACCCAGCTGTTCAGGGAGCTGCTGAAACTCTATATGGATGTTCTTCTACCATCTCAAATTCAAGGGTCTCCAAAATGGAGCCAGTTACCCACTTCCTCCTCTGCCCCCTAACACCCAGTTCCTCACCATCCTCCTACCACCTGCAACTCCTGCCTGCACCCAGCCACTCAGTTGCCAAGTTCCACCAATTCTGACTCACACCCCTGGTGCCTCTCCCTGCCACCACCGTCTCCCTTGGGATGGCCCTTCATTACCCTCCATATGTATTACTGTTAATCACCCCCTCAACTTAGCTCCTCAGGCCTTGCCTCCGCTGCTCCAATCCATGCACACCTCCCCCAGCCTCCTCTTCCCAAGGACCATCCTGATCGTGTCACTTTCATACTCAAGGACCTTTGGTGACTCACTGTTTGCAGGCTTGGGCACAAACTCCTTTGCTTGCCATTTAAGGTACTTAAAAGTAGGGTTCTAAACCTCCATGCTCATCTCCTACCCCTCCTCTTAATATCCCTGAGGTTTCAACCCAATGGTAGAACCATCTGTCCTTCAATGGGCTGAGTGTGCTTTTTTGCATGTTACATTAGGAAGTGCCTCTGTTCATGGTCCCCAGAGTTTAGCCCTGGCTATTCCCTCATAGCCACATAATCTCTGGCCCATTCACCACAGCCACTGCCCATGGCCCTGCCCATCGTGTCCCCTACATTTCTTCTAGCGACCTTCTTCCTCTTCTTACTAGAAGGGGAACCTTGGATGCAAACCTGGATAAAATCATTAAGTATCAAGCAGATATGAGTGGGATCCCCGCTCTGGTCGCTTCCTGACCTCAAGCAAGTTACTTAAACTGTTTCTTCTACAATAAAAGGCACAGTAACACCTTATATAGTCATTAGAGAATTAACAGAGAAAGCAAATAAAGTCCTAAGGATAACGTCACTATTCATACTATCGTCTCATAACCACCCATGCTGAGCTGGTCCCCCTTGGCTCCTTCCCAGCTGCAGGGATCAGGAGACATCTCATCCCTCTTTCCATCAAGTTCTGGGAACCTGGGTGGGGTGGAGTGGAGGCCTGGCCCTCAGGTGCTCAAGTAGCTGTGCTGTAGTTTGGGGTGAGGGGAGCTGTTGCCTCTGCTCTCTTTGTTCAGACTCGTGGCTCAGGCAGCAGTAGGCGTGGGTGTCCCCAGGGGGAGGCATTGACAGCTTCAGTTCTCACACGGGCTTTGCAGGTGACAGTTGGGGTGGTGGGGGCCTGCCAAGGGAGGTGCGGGCCATCATCATGCCCCAGCTGATGGGTCTCCCTGGTAAATGTGGGCCCCACCTGAAACCAGCCTCACCTGAAACCAGCTGGGGGTAGCTCTGGGTGCTTAATGTAGCCTCCAGCTTACTCTGCATCATAACGTGAGATAAGGTGATGAAGTCTAGAGTCTGTGGATTTGGTCCCGTTGTGTCAGTAAGTTACTAAAACTTCTAGCAATTCTTTGCTTCTCTCCGGGTTGTTTGCTCATCTGCAAAGGGATCAGTTCGACCCAGTTATCTCTGAGGGCCTGTGGCTCCTTATCACGGACTACACCAGGACTAAGTCACTTCTGGAGCCTCCGTGGAGATTTAAGTTCCTTGCTCCTCTGGTCCTAAGCTTTGTCTGTAACTGTTTCCATCTACAACTATCCCTTCTGTGGGGCTTTTGAGAACAGAGTCAAAATGAGCAAATGTAGAAAAGTTCTTTATTGAAAAGGGAAGGGTGGCTCCCTTGCTGGGGCCTCCTGGGCCCTGGCCAAAAGGGGCGGTGCCACCTGCTCAGCTCTTCACAATGGCATCTGAAGGCAAAAGTCTGTCCAAACCTTACCTTTAATAACCTTAAAAGGGAAGTGCCGCGGTGTGGTGGTGAATCACAGAATCAATTCTGAAAAACAGCGCTTCCAGGCCCTTGCCTTTAAAAACTTCTTAAAGGCAAAGTGGACAAGTGCAGCAACTAAGAGCCAGCACGTTTTAGGAAAAGTCTCAAAGAAGCGTCTCCGTGTCTTTACCTTTAAGGATTTCTTAAAGGTGAGGCGTATCGGCGCAGAGTACAAAGGTGAACTGGAAAGGGGTCTACAAAGCACTTTCCAGTTCTCGCTTTTAGGATCTCTTTACAGGAGAGGTGGTCAAGCGTGACTTAATAAAAGTCAAAATGGCTCGCGGAACTATAGCCCGTCCTGCCCTCCAGAAGCCGCCTGGCCCTCCGGCCGCAGCGCGCCCGCCCGCAGGTCTGCGTCCTCGCCTTCTAGGCGCTCAGGGGCGGGGAAGTAGCCAGGGCACGCGCGGTGGCGGGGCTGGGGGCGACGCGCGCCGGCGGCTGGGCGCCCTGGGCGTTTTTGGTTTCCTAGACGGTCTTCGCAGAGGAAGCCGGACGGGGGGCGGGGCGGGGCGAGGGGGCGAGCGGAGGGCGCGGTGACCATGGCGACCGCGGTGACCATGGCGACCGCGGCTCAGAGCACGGAGAGGTCGTGACACGACCTGGAGCGCTGCTTGAAGAACTTGGCGTTGCGCGGCACCAGGTTGGCCAGGAAGCGCTTGGCCTTCTTGGTGAGGCTCTCGCGGCGCGCGGGCGGCGGGGGGCCGTCGGGGCAGCCCCACTCGGGCCGCGGGTCCCCGGCGCGGCTCCGGCTCCGCCGCAGCCGGATCTGGCGCACCGCGCCCTCGAAGAGCTCCCGCGTGTTGTGGTGCAGCGCGGCCGACGTCTCGATGTGCTTGCAGCTCAGGGTCCCTGCCAGGTGCCGGCCCTCTGCGGGAGGGGACCGGTTGAGGCGCCCGCGGGCTGCACTGGGCCCGGAGCGGGGCGGGGCGGGGTGGGGGTGCCCCGGGTGCAGCAGAAAGGGGTCGCGGTCGGTGAATCTCAACGGAGAACAAGGCAGGGATCACGTAGAGGGCGGTGGTGGTGCCAAGGGGAGGAGAGAAAGGGGCCTTGGAGAAGAGGTGAGGCCTAAAGAAGGGGTTCTCGGGCCCTAGGCATGGGCATTGAGAGTCTGCCCTTAGCCTGCTAAAGGCTAAAGGCCGTTGTTTGTGCACCGGGAGGGTAAAAGGGCCCTGTGGAGAGGAGGCGACCTGGAAGGGAGAGGGTCCCCTGAGATTGCAGGTATGATGAGGTACAGGATACTCACCCTCCAGTGAGACCTCCCGGGAGCGGGCCAGGTCGCTCTTGTTTCCAACGAGGATGACAGGGAGGTCGTGGTGGGGCCTCCCAGCCCGCAGCCTAAGTAGGGTCTCTGGAACTTTGGAGAAGCTCCGTCGGTCGGTGACCGAGAAGACGATGAGAAAAGCATCCCCGGTCTGAAGGCAGTGGTCCCGCAGCCACCCCCCTGCGTCCCCCTGCATATGGGCAGAGAGTGGTGGAATGTCAGGGCTGGAGGCGTGGGAGCACCTGCCCAGCACCTGCATCTCAAGGATGAGGCATCTGGATGTGAGGGAGAAGCCACCTGCCTAGGACCGCGGAGCTAGTTAATGGCAGAATCTCCATACCCTGGAGTGTGCTTGTGGAGGAGTGGGTGGTTTATAATGTGAGCCCCACATGGGAGAATTGGGGACACAGGCTCCTAGATTGGGGTAGCCCATCCTACTTTCTTATGCTTAGGTGCTCATTGTAACAGTGAATGCTCTTCAATTGTATGTAATCTGGCCTCTCATTTCTATGTAGTAACCATGTATGTTCAGATATTCACAAATCCTCACTTTTTCCCCTTCCCTGATATTCCAGGCCCTGAGCTCTTGTCCTGTCAGATCAGACTTTTCCAGACTGGAAAATGTATGGATGGGATTGATTTCAGGGTATTCAGCCTGGCTCACAGCTGCAGGGTTTGTCAAATTCAGATCCTAACTTCCCTCTGGGTCAGAAGTCCTGGAAAGAAAGCGACACTCAGTGCCATGGCATGCGCATTAATGTGGGCCTTTGCTCTGGGAGAGGATACATGTGAAAGGTCAGGTTCTAGTACGTATTGGAACCAGGGCCTACAGTGCCACCAGCCTTCAGCCACACTCTGCTCCTCCCCAGCTCTCCTAGGTTCTCACCTGTTCCCAGATGTCATAAACAACTAGAGTCACTTCCTCCTTATCCACCATGATGCGTCTTTCATAGGTGTCCTCTGTTGGGAAATAAGGACAGGGAATAGAGCCCGTTAGGAGGCTCCCCAACACTTGTGAGACCTGGTAACCAGGGGCACCCCCTCCAGGGAGGTAGCCGCAGCAAGCACTGGAGCAGTTTCTCTTGGGTTCTGGCCTCCAGGGGCTGCTCATGCCTTGAGCTCTTCCATCCCTGACTAGGGCTCCACAGGTGCCCTTAACCCTTACAGGGCTCCCCCAAATACCTGGGTTCTCCGGCTCATGAGCACTGTCTCCCTGGAGACCACCGAAAGTGCCTGCTAGGGTGCTCTTGCCCACGCCGCTCTCCCCTACCAGCATGACCTTGAAGATGCCATCCTTTTGGGTGGGGCCTGCCTCCCCTGAGCCCAAGGAGTCAGAGGAACCAGAGGATGAGGCTTGAGGTGGCCAGTCAAGTTCATCTATGGCCTGGGCGCGCCGCAGCTGGTGCTTGTAGGGGACAGGCATACTGCCTCTTCGTCTGGGGGCCCCTGGGGCAGGAGGTGGCCCACCCCGGTCCAACCCTGCCAACAGCTTCTCTGTCTTCTTCAGCAGTGAGGCATCTGTTTCTGGGGGGGGGGCAAAGAGAAGGAAGCTATGAGTGGGGGGTATGCCTAGCCATCTGCAGAGGGCTCAATCCTGTCTGCTCTGGCCTCAGAGCCCCAGTGGATGACCATGACCCAGAAGGAGCTGAGAATATTTGGTCTGACCTCTGACACTGAACTCCCCCCGAACCCTGCACTGGTGGGTCTCAAAGGAGCCGACTGAAGGCTTACCTAATGTGGTTCCAGCCACAACCTGTTCAAAACGTGCCCCATGCAGGGGCGGCATGCGTGCACAGGCTCGCACACCCACTCAGGCCTCACACTGACACACAGGTACACGCCCAGACTAGGCCTCTGGCCTGGGGGGCCTGCCCCTCCTTCCACCAAGAGGCCCTGTCTTCTACTTTTTCTGGAACAGGTAGTCCCCCCAAATGGGGAGGTGTGAAGGGGACGAGAAGCTGCCGCTGCTGCCCTGGTTCTGGGGGGTGGGTAGTGGTAGAGCCAAAAACTTCGTGGGGAGGCTGTTCCCAGGGAAGGGCCTTTGCTCCTTAAGATGTGTTCGTTGGGCTTCCCCAACCACCCCCCAGCCGGGTGTGAGAAGAGCTGCCTCTTATGGCCCGGTAGGTAGGTGAGCATCCCCCAGGGCATGGTTGTGTGTGAGAATCTTTTTGCATCTCTGGCAGTCCCTGGAGTCCCAGAGAATCTTCTGTGAGGTAGAGGGAGGGAGGGAGTGGGGGAGAGAGCGAGAGCGGAGAGCGGGAGCATGAGCGAGAGGGAGAGTGACAATGCATGGGTCAGGGTAACTGGAGGAAGAACGACAGACACAACAAAGGGGGATGGCGAGAGGCTGGAAATAGCCTAGGATCAATACTTGGCTGGCAGCCAGGGCCTCCAAGAGCCGGTGAAACCCTTCCAACAGGTCCCCAGGGCAGCCCCCAGCCCGTGATTCCCAGGCTGGTGGGCTGCCCCTTCCCTTTCCCCCATCCCTCCTGCCCATCCCAGCCTCTTGGGAATGAGGCTGACCTAGGGGCTGAGCACCAGTTTCCCCAGCGAAGCCCTGGGAGTGATGGGGGGAGGGGGCGTTTGGGCAGCACCCCCGCGGCCCCCAGCCCAGCCCAGCCTCAGTCCTGGTGTGAGCGGGAGGCTTCCCCACTTCCTGAGTTGCTCTTCCCCTTTGCTGTTTGGGTTCAAGCTCCGTCAACCCTCAGTTCTGACCTCCCCACCAGAGCTTCAGCTCCCACCCCCATGGTTTCAGCTGGAACCTGCCCAGCTCAGCCCTCACCTGGTGTGGGTGTCCCTGGGGGGGAGGCCCGGTGGCTGCCGGCGGGGCAGAGTGCTGTGGTTTCTGTGTCCGTGTCCATGTCGGTGTCAAGGTCCGTGTGCATCGGTGTGCGTGTGTGTGTGCGTGTGCAGCCCCACGGCTTGCAGTACCCACTCCCTCACTCAGCAGCACTGTCAGCTTTTCCCTTAAATACCACCCCCATGCCCTCCTCCCCCCCACACCTGGGGAAATTGTCCCGCCCCCTGATGAGGTCACACATGCTAATGAGCAGTGATGTCAGCGGGATTCCCTCCTTTCTGCCTCCCCCTTCCTTTGTGTCGCTTCCCTCTGGGAGCACACACACTGCGGAGTCTGGTTTCGACCAGAACGAAGTCAGAGGGGCAAAAGAGACAGGGGTTCAGAGAAGCGGGGTGAGGGCTCAGCGGGTAAGGGAGCGGAGGATGGCAGGAGGCAAGGACCCAGGCACTGGGAGGTCTTTCTCCAGGAGCGGGGGACTGTGCGTCATTGGTCTGTGGACTCCCCGCCTCCGAGCCGTGTCCAGCTCAGAGTGGGTGCTCGGTGGCTACATGGAGGGCCTAGAGGCAGAAACCAAGAGATTCAGGGTCACCCTGGCACCAAGCTTCCCCATCACCCTCTCCTTCCCCATACCACCCCTTCTGGGCTAAAAGACCCATCACGGTAGCCATTTCCCAACTTGGTCCCTAGGCAGATGGGGGCTCTGAAGAAGGAGCGATGGCTGCCTGGTTTGGGCAGCTTCATTTTGTCACTAGGTTCAGGCGGGTGCAAACCACGTGGGGACTGCCTCCCCTTCTCTCGCGCCCTGCCAGGCCCACCAACCTAGTGCTAGGCGAGATTGAGCTAAGCCCTCTAGAAGTTCCCTATCCCCGCTCTCCTGCTCGCTGGGGCACCACCAGCCCTCCAGGGCTACACGACGATGTCTACCTCTTTGTGGGAAGCCAGGATGGCTTTACAGCTCCTTTTCTGCCCGGGTCCCTTTCCCTTCAGGCTCCAGCTTGTCTCTTTTCTTCCTGACGCTGCAAGCACCCAAACCGACCTTCCAATTCCCTGGCTTGTTCTCACCCCGTGTTTGTTGCCAGGTGCTGCGCTAAGCACCTTCCTGCTTTCTCTCCTGTCATCCTCCTGACCTGAAGGCTCAGAGTGGTAGGTGGCTGGCCTGTCCCCAGATCGATCGTGCAGTTGGAAAATGGGGACACCAGGCTTCCTACCCTGATTTTTCCAATACCAAAGACTGTTTTTCATCTGCGATGCTGCCTTCTTTGTCTTAAATATTCCAGCTGTCTCCTATTATTGGGAACGGTCTGTATGCTAATCCTCAGTGGGCTCCTCCAATGGAAGAGACGAAGAGTAATCTTGGACTGATGTGCACTGACCACTTATCTGGAGGTGAACTGCAGGGCAGTGTTCGGGGTCTAGGGGAGACAGAAAGGACTCCTGAGCAACCACCATACTTACGCACTTTACTCAGTGGAGACTCTCCAGTCCTCAGTCACAGCCCACTTGGCCTTCCTTATTCACAATTTCAGTATGTCCCTGTGTGTTCCCATACATTTAGAGTAGCAAGGGACCCCTGAAAGCCTGGTAGCAAGGGAAGTAACGCTACAAAAAACTTTGAAAGCAGTCAGAAACATTTAAAAAGTGGTTGGAGGGCATTGGGCAGAAAGGCAAACAGCTTCCCTGACAGTGTTACAGCCTCTAAAGATTGCTATAGAGAGGCCGCTGGTTTCTGGGAGTGATCCTCAGCTCTCCAGAAAAATGTATAGTCTATCGCAGATGTGCTGAAGAGGAGTATGTTTAGAATGATTTCCTTCCAAAATGAGTTTTAAGAGTTTTTAATTGTAAAGGGGTGAGCTTCACGTATCTGGAAAACTCACTTAGGTGGTTGGATTCATTTCTAGGATACTAGATGAGAGTGAGTCAGGGCACAGCTGACCCCGGTGGGACTCAGCCAGCCTTGGGTCCTAGGAGCAGGCTGGGTTACACCTTGAACCACCGTCTCTCTTGTCCCGCTAGTAAGAGGTTGTGCACTGGCCCCTGTCCCAGCTTCCTCAGGAATGGGAGGTCCTGTGGAATGGTGGGGCAAAGGTGAGATTTGGAACTGAACCAACCCAGGTTTAACTCTGCGTCTCCGTCGAGGCTGGGCTAGTCTCATCACTCCCTCTGGGACTGCTCCTGAACCTGTGAATTGGGTTGATGATGCTCATGGCACAGCCTTGTTATGAGCGTTCGCTATGCCTGAAAAAGGATCTGGCACTGGGCAGGTTACCCAACTCTCTTATGCTCCCACAACCTCAGGCAGTGTGGCTGGAGGTCCCTCTCCCCTCCCAGCAGGGCCTGGAGTTTGGTTCAGATTGATTCTCAAGGACTGAATTTTGGTCTGTGCTGTTATCTCAGATTCCCAGGCTGATCTCCATCTCATGCTGAGAACACCTCCCTCCTCCACAGCCAGAGCCTTGGCAAGAGTCCCACACCCTGATACTGGGTACTTTGGATGGCGGTGTCTCTGTCCTGATAGGATGTGAGGTGGTCCCGTTTCTTTTTCCTTAGGCCACGGTGCAAGTAAACTTGGGTGACTGCTCCCCAAGGCTCCACCTCTCCTGGGTGGGACCCTCTTAGTTTCCCCATGCTGCCTGCACAAGGCTAATCCCCTGTCTCCACCAACCTGGGGCTTCACCGTGCCTGACACAAGTAGTACCCCTTGCACCTTCTAGAGCATACACCCAGCACCTAGAGAAACTTCTTTTAGACTCAGAAATCCAGACACACAGCCCTTTCCAGTGAACTCTACCCTCAGGTCTTCCCCCTCTGGCTTTCTGAAGCATTCCACCCTGAGGAGCATTCTTTTACCTTAAATCTTTGTCCACATTCAAATTACAAATACCACCAGGAGGTAAAAGGTCTGGAGCAGGACAAGGGATGAAGCTATCGGCTGAGGGTTTTTTTGGGGGGTGGCTATGAAGAGAGGAGCAAGGGAGAGGCATAGACCACTGATGGGGAGGTGTGGGAGGGAAATCAGCGCTCCCTGCTTCCCTGGGCCTGACACGGGGGGAACTCAGGGACTGTTAGCACTTGGGAAGGCCCAAAGGGGTTAGAGAACACAAGGATGGGGATTTCTGAAGGCCCTTTCCCAATCTCTGGAGAGGGTCTGGAGTGAAAGGAATCTGGCTCTTTCCCAAGTCAAGATCCCATGATCCCACGACTGTACCACATTCACCCTCTGCCACTTCCCTAGTCTCTTGCTCCCTGGGAGGAGGAACGTGCAGTTGGTGCTAGGTGTGAGGATGCTAACAGGCTGTGATCAACAGGGCCCCTCCACCAGGGGGTGGGAAGAGGGCAGGCCTGCCAGGAAGGGTGACGGTGAGCCTGACGGGAGTCTGCTTCTGTTGGGGAATGCCTTACTTCCGCTTGTAGGGCACCATGCCCACCCCCATGGACTCCGACTGTATCCTTTGTCCCCGTTTTCATTTCAAACTCTGGGACAGCTTCTGTCACTTCACTCACCAGAGGCTGGGCTCCAACGTTTCTCACAGATTATTCCCTCCTCCATCACCTTCTCCAGCTCTTTAACTCCGGCCACTGCTTACACTCCTGCCCCTTTTCTCAGGTCTGGGGTCCAGCCTCCAGCCCTAGTCCTCACAGCAGCTTAGTTTGCTTATCCTGTGGATGCTCACCCTTCCGAGAACCCACAACTCTATTTCAACTACTGACAACATTCTTTAGAGTCTAGTTTGAGCCCTCTTCTAGGAAGACCCTTTGGATTTGGTCAAAGTGATGCCAGCATCTTTAACCCCGAATGTTTATGATTTTTCTCTCGATTTATCTTTGTCTGCTCTGAGGCATCCTGGCTGAGAGTTCATCTGTCTTGCCTAAGCCAGACTGTAAGTGCTTGGTGGGGGTGGAAGGTGGAGGCCAGGAGTCGTGGCTCCTATGTGCCACTAGGGACATTCTGCTTCTGTGATCTGTGCTCTGGGAGGACTCCATAAATGGGAACCTTCCCAGCTACAGGGCCCAGCTGGCTCACCAGACTTCTGGCCTGGCGGTGAGTAAAGAGGCTTGGTGCTTACCGCTGGTGTCACTCACTGTAGAGCTGAGCCCCAGGGGGGTAGGTGGGGTTGGTGGAGAGAATTGGTCCTTAGGGTTCTTGGAACTTTCTTACCCTCTGAGCGGTATAAAAACCAAGGGTGTGTGGTTAGTAGGAGGAGGGCAGGAGTGGGAGGGCAGACCAGAGGCCTTGGTAGGGAGGAGCACCGTGAGGCGAATATCAGCTGAGATGGGTAGAGACAGGGCTCCGGTCATAGCTCATTTACAAAAATCTGAAATTTCTTGTTCTTTTATTTTCAACCTTGACTTGCTGGGCAATGACCTAGCTATGGGACAAAAGCATTTTTTGTGCTCTTTTTATGAGCCAGGCCCCGCAGGAAGGATCACAGTTGGCAAAACCTCAGGCTCTGCCCAAATCCTTCCCCTGGGGGCTGGAGGTCTCCAGCCAACTGACATTCTGGTGCTTAAAGGCCACTTTTGGGGAGGGGTTTCGTAAGGATGGAGTGTCCAGGCCCATGACCCTTTAAGAAATTTACTTTTTAAAAACAGCCACATGAGTGGTGGTGGTGTGGGGAGACGGTGGCGGTAGAGAGACTGTGGTCTCTGGGCATGGCAGAGGGAGCTCTGTGGGAGCCCTTTCCCCGCCTGAGAGATACCTAACTTTACAGCAGCTACACAGGGTCAACAGGAGGCTCACCAAGGCCCCTCAGACGGAGGGCCAGGGAGGGAAGTGGGGGAAGGGAAGCTGAGCTGCCCTCTTAACGGGTTGTCGGCACTGCGACCAGAGCCCCCGAGGGCGCCAGGTCACCTCAGGCAAGCAGTGGCTCATCCTCCGC
This sequence comes from Mirounga leonina, assembly GCF_011800145.1. Lineage (NCBI taxonomy): Eukaryota > Metazoa > Chordata > Mammalia > Carnivora > Phocidae > Mirounga > Mirounga leonina. Next base: position 7,737,289 of record NW_023270839.1, read on the forward strand.
TTCCACCACCCAGAGCCCTGGCTCAGCCAGTGGCAACAGAAGCACATCATCTTCGTCCTCTGGAGACAGGGCTGTGGTATGGGGTTCAGGTGGGGTCCGAGTTGGTCCTGGGGGCCGAAGGCTAGGCAGGAGGCGGCCTCGCAGGGCCTGCACCACTCCAGACAACAGTGACGGCTCTAGGGGCACGGAGGGCAGTGGCCCCGGGGCCTCGGAGACAGTAGCGGGGGCCGGAGACGCGCTGGTGGATGGAAGGGGAGCCTTGACAGGCAGCGGGGGTGCTTGTCCCCCGTCCTGCCCACCCACCGCGCCCCCCTCACGGGCCGGACCTGTGTTGCCATCTAGAGCCTCAAGGGGAGCGGCAGAGGGGGTGACCTGGGATCTGGTCTCAGGGGTCCGGGCTGGGGGGTGGGCTCGAGGAAGCAGGCCCCAGCGGCGGAGACGGCGCACGAGCCGGCGCACAGAGCGGCCCCGCTGGCGGCGGCGGGCACCTGAGGCAGCCCCTGGAGTCACGTCCTGGCGCAAGATCTGGAGCAGCGAGCGCAGGTTGCCGAGCACTGAGTTCTGCAAGGACAGGAGGCAGGGCCCGGAGTCAGAGTTGTGGCGAGGGCCAGGAGGCTAAAGAAGGACGGTACGGTGGCAGTGCCCCGGGAGGCTTGGAAGCAGGAAGGACGAGGCCTGGGGGTCACTTACGTCGTTAGGGTTCTCCGTAGGGAAGTCCTCTACAGGCGGGATGGCGCCCTGGGCAATGAGCTGCCCGTAGGAGGGCGGCGCCTGCTGCTGCACAATCTCAGCCTCCATCCGGGACAGGGGGGCGAAGATGCTGGAAGGAATGAGGGCTGCTCAGCCACAGGCGGTGCCAGCCAGAGCAGCCTGTCCTAGCCCGGATGCGTCTCTTCCCTCTGCACCCAGGCCAGGATGACTGAGCGATGCCCTGGCTTTCCCAAAAGTCTACCTGAGGTCCCCTCCTTCCTTGAGACTGCTTTCAGCATCTAGCCCCGTCCTCTCCTCAGAGGAGCACCCTGTCCCCGCCGCTGGATGAGTCCGGGAGCCAACCCATAAGCAGGGCACCAGAACCCGGCCCCGGCGCGGGCACCGTCATAGTCTCGCCCTCGGTCCGCCCGGCCCGACGGCTGGCTGCACTCACTGACCTGTACTCCTGGGTGCGAATGGCATAGAGCTTGCAGGTGCAGCCCAGCGCGATGACCAGCAGCAGGCCGCACACCAGGCTGCCGATGACGGCGGCGGTAATGACCTTGCGGGGCAGGGCGTAGGAGCAGTCCCACTCATCGCTGCCGTCGGCGCAGTCTGGCTGCCCGTCGCACACCCACGTCTCATACACACACTTCTCGTCCCGGCAGCGGAAGTTGCCGGGCTGGCAGTGCCGGCAGCGTCTCTCGTCCGCTCCGTCGGCGCAGAAAGTCTGGTAGTTGCAGCGGTCGGCAGGCAGGTAGCAGGCGGTGGCCCCGGGCGTGCCGGCCGCCCCGCAGGGGAAGTGTCCGGGCGGGCAGCTGGGGCAGTTCTCCTCGTCCGTGCCGTCGGCACAGTCCCACGAGCCGTCGCAGCGCTGCGCCTCGCTGTAGCAGCGCTCCCCCAGGCCCTCGCTGGCCCCCAGGCCGGCACCCAAGCCGCAGGGTCGGTCCCAGGGCAGGCAGTAGCCCCGCACGTGGTAGGTGGCGTTGAAGCCCCGGCCACTGCTCCAGGCGACCGTGTGGTAGGCCACGGTGGCCTGGCCCGACAGCGTCTCCACGGTGACAGCCTTGCCGTTGCTGAAGTGGGTGAGGCTGCGCAGCAGCCGGGAGGGCCTGGGAGGCCCGGGGCCATCATACACGTGTACGGCGTCTCCGTAGCCCAGGTCCAGGGCCGTGAAGCGCACGGCCAGGCGCCGGCCGTCATGGGGGTCCAGCAGCCAGAGGCAGGACTGGGGGTGGGAGGCCGAGGCCGGGTGTGCGTAGCCCGGGGAAGAGAAGACCCCGTAAAAGTCTTCCAAGGTGTGATTGCAGGGTGGGGTGGGGACAGGGGCCGGGGTCAGGTCGGGGAAGGGGTCTGAGCTGCAACCTGCCTCATCAGAGCCATCGCCACAGGCGTCCACACTGTCGCAGCGCTGGGCCAAGGGCACGCAGCGATGGTTCAGGCACTGGAACTCCTCGGGCAGGCACATCAGCCAGTCTGCAGGAGGCACCGTGGAGAAGGGCTATGAGACACGGGAGCTGGGGGCGTCGTCCCCTCCTCCCTGCGGCTTCTACTACCTGTTCTACTAGTCTCAGACACCTCCCTGTCCAGCATACCTTGGCTGTAGGAGAGCAGGAAGCCCTGGCCCATGGGTGCTCTGGCCCCGGCATAGCTGTAGGTGATGGTGACGTTGCCCCCAGGCAGCTGCAGAGGGCTGGCTGGTGCCTCACACAGGGAGAGCCGTGGCTGGAGAGGGGAGTGCAGGACTAAGCGCTCTGAGCCACAGGCCAGGTGCAGTTTTTGGAACCTACAGGGGTGGAGGAGAGCAGGACGTGAGTTGTTTTTTGTTTTTTTTAAGATTTTATTTTATATTTATTTATTTATTTATTTATTTGAGACAGAGAGAATGAGAGAGAGAGAGAGAGAACACATGAGAGGGGGGAGGGTCAGAGGGAGAAGCAGACTCCCTGCCGAGCAGGGAGCCCGATGCGGGACTCGATCCAGGGACTCCAGGATTATGACCTGAGCCGAAGGCAGTCGCTTAACCAACTGAGCCACCCAGGTGCCCTAAGATTTTATTTTTAAGTAACTTCCACACCCAGTGTGGGGCTCGAACTCACAACCCAGACATCAAGAGTCCCACGCTCCACCCACCGAGCCGGCCAGGCGCCCCATGGACGTGAGATATTCTTGACCACCGCTGGCTTCTTCCTCTCCCAATGCTGTCAGGTCTCTTCTACCCCAAGAAGCACAAGCCCCTGCTCATCCACAATCCAAATCCAACAGCCAAATGAACTCAGCCGAATTCCTTCACAGTCAATGGCAGTAGTCCTGACAGAGGCCAGCAGCAGCATGGCATTCTGATCCCTCCGCCTCTTCCCAGACTATCCTCTTTGCCCTTTCTGGGTAAATTCACGAGAGTGAACTCTGTGAAGCAAATAGCCAGATACTTAACATGGGCCCCAACCCTATGGTCCAAGGTCAGAGGAGACTGGGGAGACTTATACAGCTTAAAAGATCTGGGGAGGCTGAGGAAGGTTCTACGCTAACTAGGAATAGCTTCTGAAACCCAGGCGAGGATGTGCAATGGATTGAAGGACTCCTCAGAGCAGCCACATTGGAGCCCAAGGACTGTTTCTAGAGTGCCTGCTGTCCTTCAGAGAGGACCAGAATCCAGACTAGATGTTGGCCCCAGCTCGGCTCCAATTCACTGTGTCTGGGCCAGAACAAGCCAGGCTTTTAGGGCAGACTCGGCCAAATCAAATTCTACTCTTTCTCCCGTTGACAGGGATGAAAACTCCATGGAGAAATAGTTCCTGAGGCCTTTCCCATGGTGAAAGAGGGAGGGGGACGGAGGGTAATAGGGTCTTGCTCTGCTTCTCACCTCACTGTTACGGTCTGCTCCCTGCTCCCCAGGATAAGCCAGGTGCAGTTGGCAGGGGCGCTGCGGCTGTCCCGGCCCAGGGGCCTCTGTAAGGTGCCCTGCACTTCCAAGAGCACTGCGGGAGGGTCCTCACAGGCTGGAGAGAGAGGAAGGTAAGGACACTGGTTGAGAGCCCATTACTGTCATACCCCCTGCCCCCAGGCTTGAGGCCTCTAAGGGCCTGAGCTCTTTAAGGAGCAGAGAAAGCCCCCCTCTCCGTCCACACACCCACACCCACACTCTAGAATCATAGTCTTCAGTGGACCCCCTTCTTTCCCACATTTATTATAGCTTCACCTTAAGTATCAACACCACAAACGATCTGAGGCCAGGAGGAACAGGAAATACTGTCTCTACAATCAGGGAGACTACATCTGGCTAGGGAGATCAACTATAGATATTTGGAAAAAACCAAAATAGTACATAACTACCAGGTGAGAGCTCACACGGGGTCTGTTTCCCCGTTTGTAAAATAAGGATGGGTGATCTCCACTCTAAAACTATGACAGGTGCCAGAGGAATTCAGGGAAGAGAGAATCCTCATGGGTCTTCTCTTACTACCAAGCCCTTGGGGCCCAGGGGCATCCTCTACTCACCAGGATTTGGGAAAATGATCCGGTCTGGATGTGCCAGAGCGCCTCCTAGAGGAAGAGCGAGAAAGCGCAGGGGAGTGAATCGCCCCTAGTTTTCTTCACCTGAGCAACTCAAGGAGAAAGGTAGCCATCTGGGACTTCCGGGTAGTTTAAGGGAAGGGGCAGTGGAGCTGGGGGACGCTGCGCAGTGTGACCTCGAAGGAAGGTACGGCAGTACGGCCTGGGGGGTGGGCATGGCGATCTGGGGAAGCCCTAGGGAGGATGAGGGCTGAGGGGAGCGGCGGGCAGCTTCCCCGGGGTTGGGGCAGGCAGCGTCCGATGCGGCGGCAGGGGCTGGGAGACACCCGCAGGCAGGGGAAGTGAGGGGCGGCAGAGCAGGAAGGCAGTGAGTGCCCGGGCTCTGTGACAGCCCTAGGGGCGGGGTGCCGGGTGAGTAGTCTCGTTTCGGTTTCTTACCCAGGAGGAGGAAGAGGAGGGTGGTGGGCAGCATCCTGAGCCGTCCGGAGGTGCAGGAAGAATCCCGGAGCTTCTGTCGTCTATCCAGTGGGGAGGCGGCGCCGCTCCGGGCGTCCAGGCCCCCCACTGCCTCCTCCCCGAGGGGGCTGCATGGCCCGGGCTCCCCCACCCGCGCTCTGGATGCCAGGGCTGGGGGCGAGGAGGCGGCGGCCGTCCGGGAGCAGGGGCGGTGCCTCTCTCCAACTTCGGAGTTGTTTTCCCCGGCCGCCGCCGCGCTCTCTCCCGAGGCCGGCTCCCGAAGTCCCGGGACTCGGTTCGAGGCCCGGCGCTGGAGCGCGCCCTCGCCTAGAGCCCGCCCGCAGGCCGCGAGCGCTCCTGTCCAGGCCCGGCCGCCACCTGCCGGGGCTTGAAGCCACTTCCTCTTCGGGCCAAACTTTGCCGACGGTCAGCCCCCAGGGCCGGCCCGGGCGCCGCACAACTTCTCCAGCGCGTCCAGCCGGCGGGACGCGGCAGGGGTGCGGGGGAGGGGGACGGGAGGCTCGGCCCAGCTCCCCGGCCCTCGCCCGGGCGGTACCCCTGCCAGCCCAGGGGTTGGAGGAGCCGGGGCGGAGGGAGGGGGCGGGTGACGAGCCTGGCCCCACCCCTGCCAATCAACGCGCGCGCCCCGCCCACCCGCTCGCCTTAACCCCTTTCCGGCTCTGCTGGGACTCGTCAGACCGGCCCTCGGCTAGGCGCTCTGCCTCCGCTTTGAACTCTGCTTCTTTTCGGTCCTTTCGGGGTGGCACGTTTGTTACAGGACACGTTGGTCAGGGGACCACTGCTTATTCCGTCACTGTCATGTCTTTCCTTTGGACCCTTAAGCTGTCAGTACTTTTCTTGTTCCAGTGTCTGAGATCCGGCGGCGCTTTTTGTTGTGAGCCTCTATTATAGCAATTACCACACGGTGCTATAACTATTTGTTTACTCCTCTTTCCCGCCTCCGCCCCGCCCCTTCTCTGGAAGCAGAAACTTCCTGTAGGTTGGGGCCTAGACTGTTTACCTTTGCACCCACAGGGTTTCTTTCCTGCTGAGACACAGTAAGAATTACCGATAAATGTACCTTCGCCGCTTGCCGACTCTGTGATCTTGAGAAAAACACTTAACATCTCTGTGCTTCTTGATTGTAAAATGGGGTTAATAGTGCTGACAGTTGTCATCAACATTTAGGGAGGTAATGCAAGTTGAGCATCTAGGAAGTGCTCTGTACCTTGCAACAATTATTATGATTAGTCACAGAAGATCTTTCTTATTTATGTGGGCTGCTATTACTTCTTATTCCTGTGGTACTGATAGGTAATATTAGTAAATAGTAACAATAGAAGAATTTGCTCTTTTAATCCTCCTCACAGTCTTTGTGAGGTAGAAGCTATTGTTACTTCCATTTTACAGATAAGGAAACTCAGGCATAGAGTGGCTAAGGATTTTGCCCAAGATCATAAATCTAGTAAATGCTGAAACAAGGGTTTGAACCTAGGCGATCTGCCCTGGACAGAGTGTACATTTGGATCCTTACTACTCTCTCCTCTCTACAAATGGTACAAAACACTTTTTTATCCATGACATTTGTTGTTGGCCTCCGTTTTGATATTTTCAAAATTGGAACCATAGCAGGGCCTGAAGCCATAGAGTTGGTCATAAAAAGGCCCTTCTTCCACTTGGACCTTGGTCCCGTGTCAAGGGATTTTGGTCCCTTGGTCTCTCTGTGCCCTCTGCTGTGCTCCCTCTCTGTACTCCCTCTCTGTGCAGCTCTAGGGATTAATGAGGAGTGAAATAGGATCCGGAGTGTGGAAAAGGATGTCGAGCAAAGGGAAGCAGAGCTAAGAGGTTGGAAAAATTAAAAATATTTAAGTTCTAAAAGTGATCATGGAGGTTTTAGTTGAGTGCTGACTATGTGTTCTCTATGCTTGGTGGATGCCTGGAATTCTTTTTTTTTTTTTTTTAGATTTTATTTATTCGTTTGAGACAGAGAACATGAGCAGGGGGAGAGGCAGAGGTAGAGGGAGAAGCAGAAGCAGACTCCCCACTGAGCGGGGAGCCAGAGGACAGTCATGAGATGATGAGATGTGGGGCTGGATCCCAGGACCCCAGGACCTGGAGATCATGACCTGAGCCAAAGGCAGCCGCTTAACCATCTGAGCCACCCAGGTGCCTTGGATGCCTGGAACTCTTAAGACTTCATTTGAACTTCAGCGAGCTTACTGTCTACTTGGAAAGAGAAATCAGATACACAAATGAAAGAAGCCAGAGAGCCATGAGGAGTACACACGGGAGTAGGCATGTGGGAGAGTGAGGAATTTAGAAAGTAAGCGGAAAAGGTGGTAGTGAATTGGAAAGAGTTGTGGGGTGCAGGGAAAGGAGGAAGGGAGCCCATGGTCTGGGATGCCCAGTAAATGAAAATTTGCCAAAAAATAAAGTCAAGATCTAGGCTGTTGGGAGCAATCATCATCATCAGGAAGAAATAGCACTAGGGTAGAAAAGAGTTTCATTCTATAAGTATTTGTTAGAGTGCCTTCCAAGTGCAAGGCACTAAACTAGACAGTGGGGGTTCATATTTAAGAGTGAATTCAAGCCCCAAAACGATAGGAAAAAACTAAAGAGGACATAGTTGCTTAAAATGAGTTTAAGTTTTAATTAATCTAGTGAGTTTAAGTGTCCGGGCCCATATAAATCACATCCTAGACCATCAGGTACATTTAGGAAGGAGCCTGTGGAGATGTTCTTGGAAATCTTTGAGGAATTTTGAGAAATAGTGGAAGTAGTGGAAAACGGGCAGATGTTTGGCTTTCAGAATGAAAGTGTCTAACTTTGGTAGACTGCTTGCCTATGGCAGGCACTGTTCTAAACACTTCACATTTATTATCTCAGTTAATCCTCACCACAGCTCACCCCTAGGCAGTAGGTGTTATTTTTGCCCTCCTTTCATAATTGAGGAAACTGAGTCATAGGTAGGTCAGATAACTTGCTCAAGATGAAACTTCTAGCACGTGCAGGAGCCACGGTGCTATGGTCTGAATGTTTGTGTCCCCCAGCCCCCAGATTCATATGTTGATTTCCTAACCCCAGAAGATGATAGTATTAGAAGGTGGGCCTTCAGGACATGTTAAGTCCATGAGATGGAGCCCACAATGGGACCAGTGCCTTTTATAAAAGGGGCCCTAGAGAGATCCCTCCCTGTCCACTATGAGAGGACACGGTGGGGAGGTGTGGCGGTGAACCAGGAAGAGAGCCCTCACTAGCAGGTGACCACGCTGGTGCTTTGATCTTGTGCTTCTCAGTCTCCAGAACTGTGAGCAATAAATCTACCCAGTTGGTGGTATTTTGTTATAGCAGCCCAAATGGCCTAAGACAGAGGCTTGCTACTGAGAAGTTGGGGTGCTGCTGTAACAAATGCCTAGAAATGTGGAAGTGGCTTTAGACCTGGGGAATGGTCAGAAGCCAGAGGTGCATGCTTAGAGAAAGCTACCATTGCTGTGAGAGGACCATTAGGGGCGATTCTTGTGAAGGCTCAGAAGGAGAGAGCTGTATAGACCTCAGTCTCCTTAGATTACCTAAGTGGTAGTGCACAGGATGTGGATAGAAATATAGATGGTCAAAGTCACTCTGCCTGGGTCCCAGATGGAGATGAGGGACATGTTAATTGGAAACTGGAGGAAAGGAGATCCTTGATATAAATTGGCAAAGAGCTTGGCCGAATTGTGTTTGTGTCCTAGTATTTGTTGGAGGGTAGAACTCGTGAGTGATGAAATTGGATATTTGGCTGAAGAAGTTTCTTTTTTTTAATTTCTTTATTTTATTTTTTTAAGATTTTATTTATTTATTTGACAGAGAGAGAGAGAGCGAGAGAGGGAACACAAGCAGGGGAGTGGGAGAGGGAGAAGCAGGCTCCCCACTGAGCAGGGAGCCTGATGCGGGACTCTGATGAGGGGCTCGATCCCAGGATGCTGGGATCATGACCTGAGCCGAAGGCAGATGCTTAACGATTGAGCCACCCAGGCGCCCCTAAATTTTTTAATTCTTTTTAAAGTAATCTCTATACCCAATGTGGGGCGCAAACTCACCACCCCAAGATCAAGAGTCACATGCTGTACTGACTTAGCCAGCCAGGCGCCCCAGTTGGCTGAAGAAATTTCGAAGCGAAGTGTTGAGGAAGCAGCCTGGTTTCCCTTGAATACTTGCAGTAAAATGCAGGAAGAGAAAAATGATTTAAAGGGGGAATTGTTTGGGCGCCTGGGTGGCTCAGTTGGTTAAGCGACTGCCTTCAGCTCAGGTCATGATCCCAGGGTCCTGGGATCGAGTCCTGCATCGGGCTCCCTGCTCTGCGGGGAGCCTGTTTCTCCCTCTCCCACTCCCCCTGCTTGTGTTCCCTCTCTCGCTGTGTCTCTCTCTGTCAAATAAATAAATAAAATCTTTAAAAATAATAATAATAATAAAGGGGGAATTGTTCATCAAAAAGGATGCAGAACTAAAAACTTGGAAAGTTCTTATCACTATCTAATATTCTATATATATTTTAGTCATTTATCATGTTTATTGCCTGCTCCTCCCACAAGAATGTAAGTTCCTGGGGCGCCTGGGTGGCTCAGTCATTAAGTGTCTGCCTTCGGCTCAGGTCATGATCCCGGGGTCCTGGGATCCAGTCCCGCATTGGGCTCCTTGCTCAGTGGGGAACCTGCTTCTCCCTCTGCCTGCTTCTCCCCCTGCTTGTGCATTCTTTCTCTCTCTTTCTCTGGCAAATAGATAAATAAAATCTTAAAAAAAAAAAAAAAAGAATGTAAGTTCCTTGGGGCAGGGATCTGTTTGTTTACTGGTGTATCCCCAGTGCCAAAAACAGTGTCTGACACAAAGTAGGTACTCGATAAATGTTTGCCGAATGAATGCCAGTCCTAGGCATCACACAGATCACATCTTTTAATTTGTGCAACTACTCTTTCAAATATTAGCCCCATTTTATTTTTATTTTTTATTTTTTATATTTTTAAAGATTTTATTTATTTATTCATGAGAGATAGAGAGAGAGAGGCAGAGGCAGAGGGAGAAGCAGGCTCCCCACGGAGCAGGGAGCCCGATGCGGGACTCGATCCCAGGACCCTGGGATCATGACCTGAGCTGAAGGCAGACGCTTAACCGACTGAGCCACCCAGGCGTCCCTATTAGCCCCATTTTAAAGATGAGGAAATGCAAGCTCTGTAAAGTGATATAACTTGCCAGCCGCCAAACTAGTAAGTTGTAAAGCCTGGATTCCCACTTGGCTTGTGTAACTCCAGAGCCCTTGTTCCTAACCATCACGTGATACTACCTCTCTCTGTTCGGGAAGCTATGTTTTAAAAGACTGATACAATGGGGGCGCCTGGCTGGCTGAGTCGGTGAAGCACAAAGCTCCCCGGGTTGTGAGTTTGAGCCCCACATTGGGTGTAGAGATTACCTTAAAATAAAATCTTAAAAAAAAAAAAAAGATTGATATAATGAATCAGTCTAGAGGAGGGTGTTAGGACTGGTGAGGGGTCTCTAAGCCATGTCATATGATAAGCAGTTTATGGAACTAGAAAGTCTTTTCACCTAAAGAAAAGCTTAATTTGAGTGAGGGATTGAATATATGAAAAGTAGATCCAAATATTTGAAGAGCTATAGCATGGAACAAGAATTTGTTTGTTCCGTGCAGTCTGAAGGGCAGAGCCCGGAATTAAGAGAGCAAATAAGGAAAGTCAGTCTATTCCCTGCTTGAGGCACAGGAGCTGAGGGTACAGATAGGGTTGATGCAGAGGGCAGAAGTCCTGGACCTTCAGGATTCCTTGGCAACTCTGTGAATTTCGCATATCTTCCCAGAAAACAAGGGCAAAGAAGCTTCTAGAAGCAAGTTGTGTTCAATGCTAACATGAGGCCAACACAGTGAAAGCAGAGAGAAAACCTCAGGTGGGAGGAACGCGGTCATGAGGGCCCTTTCAGGAGAAGTTTCAGTGCTCAATTTGTCGGCACATATACTAAAATGGGAACAATACAGAAAAGATTAGCAGGGCCCTGTGCAAAGATGACACAAATTCATGAAGTGTTCCATATTTTTATTGTACACCTAAAACTAATATAACACTGTATGTTAATTAAACTTCAATTGTTTAAAAAAGATTATTTGAGAGAGAGAGAGAGAGAGAGAGAGAACATGAGCAGTGGGGAGGGGCAGAGAGAGAGGGAGAAGCAGACTCCCCGCTGAGGGGGAAGCCCCAAGAAGAAGATAAAAATGGGGCTTGATCCCAGGACCCTGAGATCATGACCTGAGCAGAGGGCAAACATAACCTACTGAGCCACCCAGGTGCTCCCCTCTTTTTTTAAAGGAGAAGTTTCAGGGGCGCCTGGGTGGCTCAGTTGGTTGGGCGTCTGCCTTCTGCTCGGGTCATGGTCCCAGGGTCCTGGGATCGAGTCCGCGTCGGGCTCCCTGCTTGGTGGGGAGCCTGCTTCTTCTTCTCCCTCTGCTGCTCCCCCTGCTTGTGTTCTCTCGCTCTCTCTGTCAAATAAATAAATTAAAAATCTTAAAAAAAAAATAGAGGAGAAGTTTCAGTAAATGTCTGGGTTGCCTCCACAGATGTGGAGTTTAGCTTAAAAAGAAATGACTGATTGGAAAAAAAAGAAAGAAAGAAATGACTGGTTGGGGTGCCTCGCTGGCTCAGTTAGAGAGCATTCCACTCTTGATCTGGGGGTTGTGAGTTCGAACCCCATTTTGGGTGTAGAGATTACTTAAATGAATAAATAACTTTAAAAAACTTTAAAAAAATGACTAGTGAAGGAATGCAGACAGCTGTTGAAAAACTTTAGCTTGACAGAAAAGGGGGATATGAGGGAACTCATTCAAGGCTGCAGCAATATCCAGGAGAGAGCTTTTCAAGATGTGGAAACTTCTGTGTTTGAAGGGAGTGGGGATTAAAGACCCTGCCATATGGTTATAGGAGCAAGTTTCCTTACACTTTGGAAAGAATGAGATGCTGGGTTGGAGACACACCTCGGAGGTTTGGAACAACCTCAAATCATGTCCATTTTGGGGGTGTCTGGTAGATTACAAAGTTAAATACTAAGATGGTTTTGAAGATACTTAGTATATTTTATTAATTAATTAATTAATTATTTAGATTTTATTTTTTAAGTAATCATTAAACCCAACATGAGGCTTGAATTTAACAACCCCGAAATCACATATTCTACTTGAGTCACATATTCTACTTGACTGAGCCAGCCAGGTGCCCCAATACTTGGTGTATTTTTTTTTTTTTTAAGATTTTATTTATTTATTTGAGAGAGAGAATGAGAGAGAGCACATGAGAAGGGGGAGGGTCAGAGGGAGAAGCAGACTCCCTGCGGAGCAGGGAGCCCGATGCGGGACTCATCCAGGGACTCCAGGATCATGACCTGAGCCGAAGGCAGTCGCTTAACCAACTGAGCCACCCAGGCGCCCTACTTGGTGTATTTTAAATGTTTCTATTTAACAAATGAAAACCCTTAGCATAAACACAGCAATAATATAGTGATAGTTACAAAATACCTACAGGCATTTTTTTTTTTTTTTAAGTACAAGATTGAAGAGCCCTATAAATGTGAGACTGGGATTAAAGGATCCTCCTGGGGTGAGGATGAGGTTAGGGTGGGGATGAGGTTAGGAGGATGAGTGCAGGTTAGAGGCGCCCCAAGAGGAGGCATGACCTCCAAAGGCCTCAGGGAAGTGACACAGAAATGCTCACTGTCGGATAAAGGAGGCAGGGAGGCCGGCTTGTCTTGGCACTTCGGTCAAAGGTCAAAGCATTCCGAGGTCGGGCCCAGGGGAAGGGCATCGTGGAGCGATCAGTGTCTGAGGCGTCCACAGGGGGGCAGCGTGGCGACTCGGAGGAGCTCTGAGAGGGCCCCGAAGTGGCCCCTTACTTCCTCCCACACCCCAACTCCACTCCCTCTTCCTTCCCGTTGTTATTCGAGGGCTGCCCACCAACCCCCGCAACAGGGACAGCTGAGGGAAACTCTGACTTTTTCTTCTCTGCAGCTGGAAGGCTAAGGCTTGTCATCCTGTTGCGCCCATAGTCCCACCCCTTTAAGTACAGGTGTCCTGGGTGGAAACATGGAAAGTGGAAAGGGGGCAGGAACAGTCTGGCGCTATCCGGTATCCGTGGCCCGTGGCGGGGGCCTGGCTTGGCCCATGCCTCTCAGGCTTGGTTCACAGCGCCAACACCTAGCACAAGGGGGCGCTATCGCCCCGCAAACCCTGCCCGGCTGGTCTCTGCCCCAGAGTGGGGGGTGGCCAGCCGGAGAGTGGGGTGGGTGTTCTTCTGGGCCCCTTGTCCAGCTTTCCTCCACCCAGAATTTAGATGCAGTTTTGTGCAGGCAAGGGGTGGGGGGGCTCTTCCAGAGACTCTGGGGACAACTGGCAGGTGTCAGGAGGAGAGAACTTTGTGTGGGCCCCCCAGGCCAGGGTCCAGAGCAGGCTGGCCTGAGGGTACCGCCTGAAGGGTTGGTATTTCCAGAAGCTCTGGGTTAACACAACCCGATGCTGATCACTCCCAGATTAAGGGCAGGCTGTGGGGGACACATGAGGAGGCCATAGGGACAAATGTTTAGGAATTATGAACCCATTACCTTGATATATTTTTCTTTCTTTTTTTAACTTTTTAAAGATTGAGGTGAAATATACAGTCAAGTTCATGAAATGTACTAAAACCTACAGCTCAATGATTTTTTACGATACGTATACATAATACTTCTATACTTATGTGTACAGTACTTATATATTCCCAGCTACAGCTGTTTGCTTGTGTAATTCACAACTTTCACTGGCAATATAAGTCAACAAACTTTTTTTTTCCCTTTTTTAAAGATTTTATTTATTTGTTTGTCAGAGAGAGAGCGCACAAGCAGGGGGAGCGGCAGGCAGAGGGAGAAGCAGGCTCCTCGCTGAGCAGGGAGCCCATTCGGGACTCAATCCCGGGACCCTGGGATCACGACCTGAGCCGAAGGCAGATGCTTAAATGACTGAGCCACCCAGGCATCCCTTTAAGTCAACAAACTTTTTTTTTTTTTTAAGATTTTATTTATCTATTCATGAGAGACAGAGAGAGAGAGGCAGAGGCAGAGGGAGAAGCAGGCTCCAGGGAGCCCAATGCGGGACTCAATCCCAGGACTCGAGGATCATGACCTGAGCTGAAGGCAGACGCCCAACTGACTGAGCCACCCAGGCATTCCTTTAAGTCAACAAACTTTTATTAAGGGACTCTGGCGTGCCTAGCACCATACTACTCCTTTGTAAGGAAGCGAGGACAGAACATGTTTGTCCCGTGGCTGTGGTGGGGTCAGTATTATTGTGAATCATAGTCATTCCTTGACAGAAGTATCCCATCAGTGCCCTGGAGGGCTGCGGCAGGCTGTGTGATCTGCTTGCAGTGGCCATATTTTTCGAATCCAAAGTGGGAGGAATTGTCTGCCATGTCTGAATACACTAATGCACAGAACCCCAGGAAGATAATATTATTGGATCCAGAATATACGGTCAGGGCAACCACACTCCGAGCACAGAGCCAGACACTGAGTGGCCAAGGAGAGCATTTTTGGGAATTGATTTTGCTCTCTGGCCTGGTGCTCCATGTCTCTGGAAGCTGAGCAAAGGGTGACGTCTTTGACCACAGGCTGGATCGAAATGAGCTGGAGCTTGTCGCGTGTGTGTGAATCCGCTAGGCCTTTGGAGGCACCAGTCTTTTCCCCTCCCTTGTGGTCATCCTGGCCTTGCCCCACCCACACCCCTTCCTGCCCCAAATCAGGGAAGTGCCCCAATTGGGAAGTGAAGTGTGTGAGCCTGCAGGATGTGACCCATGGTGAGGCAGCTCCCACACCTGGTCTGGTCCCTGAGTCAATGAGCTACTTCAAGAAGTCCTTCCGCCAATTCACTGCAGTGTGGACACCTCTTCTGGGCCATCTCTTGCCCCTCCCCACTCAGGTGTGGGTCTGTGGGGGCAGGAAACTGGTCTCCTCCTCCTCTAAGCCACAAAGGGCCCACTGGAAAAATAAGGTACCCTGGGGGAGCGGGGGAGTGCTGCCTCAGCATGGAGGCAGTGGAAGCTGCTCCCTTGGGGTGTGGCAACGGCCCTGCCCTGGGGTGCCCAATCCTGCCATAAAGGCCCTGGTTCCAGGACTGGTGAGGGACAGAGGAGGACAGAGGGGGCTGGGCCTGGCTGGGGAAGGCTGGCCTGGAAGGCGCTCAGCCTTCGGCCCTGGGCCAGGGTGGAAAGTATGTGTGTGAGCTCATTTGAAAGGTGGCTTCTGGCCAGTCAGGCCTGCCTCCTTTCCAGGCCCCAAGTGCCCAGCCCCCTTGAAGGCGGCCTCTGGGTCTCCCCAGTCTCCCAAGACTGTCTGAGGGGCAAAGGCCGAAAGCCCCAGGTTAGGTGTGCAGGCATTGGTCTCCTAAAGGAAGTTAATTCCGATTTGGGGGCTGGGTAAGAAGGGGGTACAGGGACTGCAGGACAATGGATTAGCCTTGACTGGGGTTCCCTTGGGGCCTTAGGGAACGAGAAGGCTCTCATCCTCCTAGGCCCTCGTCACAGCCATTCACCAGCCCCATCCCTCCCCTAGCTGCTGCCATTCGTGCCCCCCAGTCCTTCTGGCTTCTGAGTCCTTCCTGCTGCTTCCTTCCTTCCCTCAGAGTCCCTGTCCCTGTCCCCCAAAAGGGAGGTGACTGCAGGCAAAGCGGGTTCCTGAGGGGGAGCCCTTCTGCCGCATTCCTACTCCCCATGCTGATGCTGCTGCAGGAACAAGAAGCGAGCACTCGTGGGCCATCAGATCCCCAGAACACACACTGCCACACATACCCAGCCACGCAGGGGCCACACTGGAAGAGACACCCAGAGACACGGGCAGAATCTACCAACACAGGGAAGAAAAAAAAAAATCAGACAGACCTGGGTTTTCATTTTGGACTACCGAGCTACGACCTTAAGGAAGTCTTTTTTTTTTTTTTTAAGATTTTATTTATTTATTTGCGAGAGAGAGAATGAGAGACAGAGAGCATGAGAGGGAAGAGGGCCAGAGGGAGAAGCAGACTCCCTGCCGAGCAGGGACCCTGATGCGGGACTCGATCCCGGGACTCCAGGATCATGACCTGAGCCGAAGGCAGTCGCCCAACCAACTGAGCCACCCAGGCGCCCCGACCTTAAGGAAGTCTTACCTGGGCCTCAGTTTCCAAACCTGTAACACAGGGGCAGTGGTCATGCCTGTGTCATTAGGTGTCACGAGGACCTCAGCAAATGTTGGGTTTTTGACCACCTCCCTTTGGCTGGAAAGGGAAGTGGCAGTACGGAGGGGAAAGAGGACTGGGAAGGCTGTCAGCGTGCAGGGAAGGGGCCTCAGGGGAGCGACAGTGAAGGACCAGCAGGGCTGGGCAGGTTGTGCGTGAGGGGTCACTCTGCTCAGTCCTCTCTTCTCTAGAGGGCCCAGCTCGTTCTTCGATCTTCCCTTCTCGTGTCGCTGACCCGGCACCTGGCTGGCAGCCTGGGAGGTGTGGGCCCCGCTGGTGGCAGGAGCCCTGGGGAAGGGAGTCTGTGGCTCCCCTCCTCAAACGTGTGGGGTGCCGTGGTGGGCCGAGCAGTGCCTCTCCTCAGCGCTTGCCCCTGCCGCAGTCCCCTCTGAAGCCGCTTCCCTGGGTTCTGCCCAAAGCTCCTCGCAGATTCCCCTTGGCTCCCTCCTGGCTGCTCTAGCTCACATGTGCTGCTTTCGAATACAGGAACTTGGAACCTTAGAAACTGGGTCAGGCCCAACGGACAAAGCGGGGTAGGGCCAGGGAAAGCGGCCTTTTCAGGTCTCTCGGCAAGCAGCAGGGACCTCTGTTCTCCCCTCACCCTGCCTGACCCTGTGCGATCAGCAAGGCACCTCCCAGGGTCTCTGGCGGCCTCCCTGGGCTGGATCCTTCAGGCCCAGGGCACGTCAGAAGCACGGGACCTTGCCGGCCTCCACCCCACAATTCTCCCTGCTCGGGAAGCCTCTTCCACCTCTTTCCCCCTTTGTCTCTGGTCCTCCATTCCCATCTCTCCCCCTTGGCTTCAGAGAGCATCTTGTGATTCCAGAATCAGGGCCAAACAATTTCCTCGTGATGGGGAAACCGCACTCCAGCCGTGGCAGCCCTAGGCTCCCCCTCCTCTTCCCTCTGGCAGTCCCCCCCTCCCCAGGCTCCACGACTGGCTCCAGCTGTGTTTTGCAGAACTCCCGCTGGATAACATCTGTAATTGCCTCCAGATGTGGGCCACAAAAACACAAAGGGGCCATGAGCTCATCTTTGAGCTCCTTGCAACATGCATAGCCCCCTGCCTCCCCCCAACCCCAAGACAACCCCTGACTTTCCCAGGCCAGCTTCCCTGGGTCACCATCCCCTCCGGTGAGGGTGGCAGGGAGGTGGTGTCCAAATCCACTGAGATACACAGGCTGTGCCAACAGCTGTTGGCAGGAGAGGTGGAGGAGGCCAGGCATAGGGTCAGGGTCCCTGGATGGCAGAGAGGTGGGGTACCCCTTCTGCCAAAGCAATCACACCAACCAGCCCTGAAGAGCAGTTGGATAGAACCACCGGCCTTAGGTGGGGCCAGCGCTCTTGGAGGAAGGCCGAGGAGGGGGCCTGGGCTGGAGCCCAGGGAGGGCTGGGCTAAGGCAGGAAGGGAAGGGGAGGAAGAAAGAGGGCTGCTCCCCTTCAGCTGAGCTGACTCAGCAACTGAGCTATTCCTCCCTCCAGGCTGGTTTCGGAGGAAGGGTGGGTCGACAGCCTGGGAACCCTGTCTGGGGCAGCAGTTTCGAAGAAACAAAGCCTTGTTATTCTTCCCTTCTGACCTGACCGTCTTGCCTCTCCTGGGCAATTGGGGTGAGATTCCTGTTTTGCCAGAGATAGGCTGCTCTTAATTGGCCACAGGCAACTGTCTGTCCTTCCTGGGTGTTCCTTCTGCCCCTGCAGCTGGAGCCCCCCAGGTCTAGAAGAGGCTTAGATGCGGAGGGCTTGGGGTCAAGGGCCTGCCTGAGGTCAAAGATGATCCTGGGAGTCCCCAGCAGCAGAAAGAGAGGTCTGAGGAAACGGAGGTTCTGTGGCCAGATCATGGGACAGGGTAATGCAATTTAGGAAGATTTTCCGAGTGGCCTCAGCTTGACCACTTCCTCTTGCCTTTGCAGCTCTGGGCCTCGAAGGTAACCCCTTAGCTGGGTTGGGAGAGAGTGGCTGGGCTCTGTGGACCACTTCCCTGCCTCCATGGAGTAGGTATGCCCTCCTTCCCAGCTATGGCCCTGAATCCCCATTGTCCACCAAGAATAAACATATTCCTTTATGAAAAATACCGAAACCCCACGTCACAGAAAACACCGGTTACAGGCATGCTTTCCATTCACCTCTCTGAGAGAAGGCAGCCACACAAAGAATGTGAAACACCATTTATTCTTTGTGGAAAGGTTGAACAAGGTCAAAAATGTCCTTAGAGGGCACTGACCCAGCCCCGCCCTGCAGGTTCCTGGGGTCGGATGCCTCTGCCCCCCCCACCCCCACCCTTCCCATGCCCCTTGTTAACAAAAAGGAACGATTTGAAGGGAATTCATATATAATAATTATAATAAAAATATACATTAAACAAAACAAAACAAAAAAAACCCAAACAAGACAAATTTAGCCGAACTGCCAGCACCGTTCACCCCCCATACCCCCCCACCCCCACACCCCCACCCTGACATTCCTCCCCTCTCCCTGCCCCCACAGGGTCTCACTCTCCCAAGTCCCCGGTACCATGACCACCTCTGGTGGCCAGAGGAGACTTTGAATGGGTGGGCTGGGTGGGGGAGAGGAGGCAGGACACCGGAAGGATGGGCTGAGGGGCAGGGGCATCAGAAAGTGAGGGGCTAACCTGACGAGACCCACCTAGGCACCTGCCCCCTCACTGAAGCCAGCTGAGGCTGCCGCCCCTGGTCGCCTCCCTAATTAGATGGCCACCCTCATGAAGGTCCCAAGTCACCAGTCCCTGGATGTGTATCCTCTCTGCTCCTTTCTCTGGGCTCCCCACCCTTCCCATACGTGTACTCTGGTTGGAGGAAGGGCACCAACGTGGAGTAGGTGTGCCTTTCTCCGGCCCTTCCTCAGAGCTCCGATAAAATATGCCCTCCCCTGGGTACACAGCCCACCTTGTGGTGTCCCTGCTGGCCTGGCCTGCCCGGCCCCCGGCCCTCCACTCCCACTGCACCTCCCCCAGTTAGCCTTTTGGTCCTGTCCTATCCCCCTGACTGCTCTGCCCCTTGGTCCCTATCCCAGCTGCCTGCATTTGAGCAAGAGTCTTTTTCTGTGGCCTTCAGGCTCACCCCCAGGGCTCCAGACAGTCTCTCTCCTTGCCCCCCACCCCCTTCCGGTAGCTGCAGCCCCTGGTTTCAGCTCCTCTAACCCTGACATCCCCAGCCAAGGCTGACATTTGCGGGGGTAGGACTGTCAAGGGTTTCTCCAGCTCCTTATGGCTCAGGCTCCTGGGGAAGTTCTTGGGGCCAGGCGGGGCAGAGGCAGATCTTTGCTGCGGAGGGGACTGACTCTGAGCTTTCCTCCCAAGGTCTTAGGGTGGCTGTGTGGCCCTCCCCAACCACCCCCCCAACCGCTCCTACTCTCTCAGGGTCGGTCTCCCCTCAACAAGATGAGATTCCTTTAAGCCAGAAAGAGTGGTAGGAGGTTGCCAATGGGGTGCACCCGGGGGCTTGTGGGGCTGGAGTGCCCAGAGCCTCCTGAGGTCAGAGTTCAGAGGTTAAAGTTACGTCAGGGAAAGGAAAAGGAGCAGATGACCCCATCTGACCTTTGCCAGCGAGGTCTGAGGGTCCTGCCTTCAAGTGCAGAGCCAAGACATTCAGATGGGGCTGGACACACACCAAGCTACAGAGGCCCCTGGGCGGACGGGGGACCCATGGAGGGAAGAAGCAATGCCAGGGCTGAGGCTGACAGAGGCGGTGGCGGGACAAAGAAGCAGGGAGGCGGGGGGCGGGGGGGGAGGGGGCCTGGGACAGGTGGGAGCAGCCCACCCACCACCACCTGCTGCCGCTGGCCGTCGGAGGCCAAGTCCTCGTGGTCGGAGTGGGCGGGCGGCAGTGGGGGTCAGACCTTGTCCAGCAGGGAGCGCTGGCAATACAGCAGTCGTTTCGGGGTCCCGTGGCGTCTGAAGAAGACGACGGCGAGCCCCACCGCCAGCACCAGGAGCAGCAGCAGCACGGGCAGAACCACGGCGGCCGCGCTCACCGCCCCGCTGCCCTCTTCGTCCACCTCGATGATGATCACCTCCGTCTCCTCCTCCGTCCCCTCGTCCGGCCGGCCGCCCGCCGCCGGGCAGCCCATCCAGTCCCGCAGGGCTGACTTGGGGTAGCCTGGCTCTACCTTCAGCTTCTGGTTGTTGAACTTCCAGTACTTGTTGCCCTTGTAGAAGTACGTGAAGACTGCCGGGGGCAGCAAGAAGGCGGCGGGGAAAAGCCACAGAGAGGGAAGAGCGGAAAGAAAATCTGTGAGTCGTGCGAGCCAGCTGAGTTCATCCCTCAGCCTCTGGGAACATCAGTGGCCTCAGCTGTAAACCGGGCTAGTTCTAGTACCAGGCTGGAAGGGCGCGGGGGCTTGGGGATCCGATGTGCGGAAAGCACTTTGCTCAGAGCCTGGCACAAGGCAAGGGTTCCGGCGTCCTCGTCAACACTGCTTTCCCGACCATACTGTCCTGTCCGGCTTGCCGCCCCTTCTCCCTTAGCCCGCTGTCCCCATCCTCCCCTCACGGACACCTCCCTCGCCCCTCACCTTCATCGCTGCCCATGAAGGACCCTCTGGGAGACTCAGGGATTCCTTCCCAGACCTTGATATTTTTGGGGTACTCGCTGTCCACTGCCCTGAGCTCCTCGTTGAAACGGTAGTACCTGGGGGAGAGGAGGGGAGGGGAAGCAGTCGGGCACTGGGCCTGTCCTCAGGGGGTAGCGGGGCCCAGGACTAAATTCACCAGTGAGCAAAGGGTGGCTACGGACAGGGCGCGGGACAGGGGTTTTGAGTAATGAGGGCCTGCAGCTGGAAGGGGCGGAAGGTGGGGGTGGATGGGAGGTCCCAGGCTGCAAGGAGCCGCCACTAGCCTTTAATGACAGTGCCTGGCAGCTGGGGTGGAGGCACGGTGCTGGGGGCAGGAGGCGCCAAATGACCAGGTCTGCAGTGGTGACCCGGTCACTTCCCACTCACTCGGCACCTAATGGAGGCTGTCTGTTGCCAGGCAACAGCAGAGGCTCAGGCAGCAACTAACTTGTCCAGGGAACCATCCCCGGGGTAGGTGGGTCTTTCTCCAGAATCGAGGGAATCTGGTGGTGGTGTCTGAGCGGGGAGGCCTGGGGCCAAGGGGCTGAGGTCTCACTTGTTTCCCCGGAAGAAGTAGGTCTTTCCATTGGGCATCCAGAAGAGAGCGGCATCAATTTTGTCAGTAGGCAGTCCTCGGCCCAGCTCCTTGATGTGCTTGGGGTAGCCAGGTTCCAGGGAAGCTTCGTCGAACACCCAGTGCTTGTCTCCTGCAGAGGAGAAAGGAGGGCAGGATCAGGGTTCCCCTGGGGCTCTCGGGTCTTCGGAGGAGATGAGTGGAACCCACTCCTCCCAGAAGACTCTTCCCATAGCCAGAGAACGCGGGCAGAATGCCTGGTTACCTTTGAAGAAGACAAACTTGCCATCTTTCCTCTCGTAGGCAGTGTTGATAGATGCAGGCAGGCCCCGCCAGAACTGTCCGATGGGCATGGGGTATCCATCCATCACTTGGTTATTCCTTACCCTCCAGAACCAGCGCTCCTAGAAGGCGTCGAGGTGGGGACAGTACATTCTGTCTTATAGCTAGTCCTCTGGCTTGGTCCCCAAAGCTTCCCACTGTCTCAGTTCTAGTTCTCAGTCCTCCTGTTGCTGTTTCCACCCAGCCTGCTGGGCTTAGAGCCCTCCCATCCCCCACAGCGGCCCCCTTCTTCCTCTCACCTTGAAGACAAACATCTCCCCTCGGAGCACAGCCACGGTGTCAAAGTTCCCGTCACAGATGTTGGGCCCATAGGTGGGGTTTTTGGGCTTATCGGGGACAGAGGGCCTGGAGGTCGTCCTGGGTTGAGGGGGCATCTTGGTGGGGGACCCTGACTGACTCCCTGGTGTAGAGAACATGAGAGGCACTTCAGACTTTGTGGCAGAGGGGGAGGACAGAACAGGCGTATGGGCAGACAATCCCCTTGGAAAGGTGTGGATGGCCCTTTGCAGGGAGGCTGAAGCAATCAGGTGGGAAAGGACAGGAAAGGTGGACTCAAAAGTGGGAGAAGAATAAAACATGTAGAAGAAATAATGTAAAAAAAAGAAAAAAGTGGGAGTGGGTGGTGGGTGGAGGCAGGGGGCAGACCGTAGGGCGTGGGGAAGGGAAGGGATGCAGAGGTCAGAGAGACCAGGAGGGGAGAAGGAGCAGATACGGGCATAGATTACTCACCGTAAAGTTGCTGGATGCCCCGGCGGTCGTCATCGGGCAGCACGAAGTTCTCTGTGTCCATCCACTGGTAAAAGGGCGCCATGATGGCCGAGGGATCATTGGAATGCTCAAGGCCCAGGGCATGGCCCAGCTCGTGCACAGCCACCAGAAAGATGTCATTCCCTGGAGTGATGGGGAGGATGATGAGGGCAGCCTGGGTCCCTTCCCTCAGACTCCCTGCTTTCCCACCAGAGGCTTCGTTTTCACACCTGAGCCTGCTTGTCATGTTTTCCACCCCAAAAGCCACAAAGCCAGTCAGCAATCTATTCTGGTTGGAGGTGAGAGGGTGCTCTGGGGCCAGATACCAATCCCAGGAAGGCGTGTATTAAGGGAAGTTGAGGTCCCATCTGGGCCCCAGGTTCTCCCAGGAGCTAGAGGTGACATTTGCCCAGAGAAGTGGGAAGTCTTTGACTGGGAAGTCAATTATTGGGTGACAAAGGGACCAGATATAAGTGGAGCAAAGTAAGAATCCTGCTTTCACTGGAAGTCAGACTAGGAGATCTTTGTAGCCCAGAGACTTGGGGGTTTGAGGTTTGGGGAGGAGGCAGGAGAACCGCCCCCACTACAAATGGTACTGACACTCCCCAAAATAAATGAGTCCCAGGGCTACTTCGCTCACCATTCAGATCCTCATTCCTGACAGTCCAGGGCTCGGCAGAGTCAAAGTGGGTGTCCCCTCCGATGTTGGGGCCCGGGAAATAGGCATGGGCCAGGAAGCCACCCTCGCCATCAAAAGGTGTGCTGTCACCATGGAAACCCTCAGCGAAGAAGATCATGATGTCTGCCTGCTTCTCATGGCCCTCTCGGATATAGGCATAGGGCACCTCTCGGAAACGAAGTGGTGTGGCGCTCTCCCACACACGGAATGCCTTGCGAATGGCCTCGAATGTGGCATACTCGCCCACCTTGGGGGTGTAATTCTGGATGCTGAGGTCCAGCCACATGGGGAGAGGATGGGAGTGTGTTAGGATCACAACCGATACAATTCTCCTTCTCTGTACTTTCCCAGGCCTGACTGAACCGCCCAGCCACCTTTGCTGCCTGGCTCTTCCTGCTGCCTCGTGCGGGATGCCTCTGCCCCAAGAACTGAGGGCTCAGGGGCCCCCCAGGCTTTGGCTTTCTGGCCCTGGGGTGCACCCCCCACAGGCTGCACCTTCCTGCAGGATTACAGCCCCATTCCTCCCCACTCCCAAGGATGCTTCACAGGGATCGAGGTGAGTAGGACAGGAGGCCTCTGAGTCTGTTAGCACAGCTGATAGGGAGGGTGACCCTGATGTGAGAAAGGCAACTTGCCTGCTGGACTCACCAGAAAGTGATCTCATTATGCTGCCATTTGAGGCCCTGGATGGCATAGCGCTTCCTTCGAACATTGGCCTTGATCTCAGCCCCGAACTTATCGGGAACACCACAACGGGGACGCCTCATGGCCCTAGGCAGTGAGGACTGTGGTCAGGGCAGCATATTCAAGAGAAAGGTCTTCAGAGGAGAGGGGAAGTGCCTGGCCTCGGAAGGGCCAAGGTTACGGGGTCAGGGTGAATAGGAGAGGGTGGGGACCAGCGTCTGACCAGCGTGTGGGGTTGGGGGAGGGGGCAGGGGGCAGGCGCGCAGGTAGCAATGTCCCTGTGCTCAGTGTTGTCGCTGGGTGCCATGCAGGATTCCTGCCAGGGTCTAGCACTTACTTCATGGTGTCTGCATCAGCCTTGCCCGTCACGCGCAGACCATAGAACTTCTGCATGGCAGCGATGGCAGCTGAGAAGGACTGGGGGGAGCGCTGTGTGTGCGTGCGCAGATCCCCGGGGGGCAGATAGCCATACTGCTGCAGCCAGGCCTGCAGGGAGAGGAGTGTGGCTTCGAGCATCTCCACTTGGCCCGAGGGGAGCCTCGGCCTCCCCCTGGTATCTGGCATGCACCCTTGGCTTAGGAGGAAAGGGCAACGAGCTCCCAGCCTGGCTCTGGCAGTGGGGCTGGAGGAGTTCCCAGGTTGGACCTGAACTCTGGCCCAGGCCCCAGTATGACTTGTCCTCTCGGGGCTGTGGGCTCAAACAGGGGTGGGGAGCCACGGCTCTGGACTTTGGCTGTAACTCTTGAGAATGGGAGCCCAGAGGGCTTAACTGAGTCCTAGGATGTCTTCTCAGAGCTGAGATTCCTTCCAGTACTTTCCTCCTCTGTGTCAGTGTTCTTGTAAATATAGCATGTCCTACCTGCGAGTGGGTTGTTCTCATGATGGGTGGAGGCAGGGAGGCTGAGGGGGCTCTCTTTTGGTCCTGGTATGAGACCCTCTTGGGACAGGGATGCCATGCCTCCAGGACCCTCACAGCTGATATCTTTTTAGAAAGGAGAGTGCGGAACAGGAGCTAGGGCTGAGGCTGGCTGCTGAGACCGGAAGCTGGGACCTTTGGAGGTGGTGGGGGTGTGATCCAGCCACAGAGCTAGGATCCTGCCTCTGTCTGTATCCAAGCGCCTGACCTAGGGCTTGCGTCCTAAAGGCCCATTTGAGGTTCTCAGTAGAGGGAGTGGGAGATGGGGGTAGTGGTAGAGACTCGGTGACAGTATTGTACTTGAGGTATGTTGTGAATTGTTCATAATATAAAGGCTGGCATATTGCCTTAACATAAAGTTAGGTTTTCAGTATTTGATTGAAAGGCACATAGAATACGGCCTTTATTGCAAGAACAATGGAGTATTTTCCTAAAGCCTGAAAAGTAAAATGAGCCAAGTTATATATGGAATATGAAGATACTCGGATTCTCCAGTGGAGATACTACTTTGGTCCCTGCTCCAGCTTCGCCTTCCTCAGGAGTTCAGAGGGGGCCTGCGGGTTGCCTAGGATGGAAGCTCGGAGCGTAGAGGCCGCCGCTGGGTGCCACAACCCCTATCCCAGGTCGTCAGGATGGATCTTCCCGAGGCCCTTCACCTCTAGGCCCAGGCCCTGGGGGCGGAGCAGTGCTCCTGCACTGGGGCTGGGGGTGATTCAGGAGCAGCTGACCGGGGACATGTGCCCGCGAGGACAAGAATTGCAACAGGGTTCTGGGAAGTGATCCCCCAAGGCTGATGGGAGTTAGGGCCCGAGATGTAAACAACCCAGCCTTTCCCCAGCCGACGGGCCTGGCCAGAACAACCTTAGCACTCCCCGCCTCTGAGAGCGCCTCCTCAGGGGTAGAGGAGGGAGCCAAGCTTAACCTCTGGCAGACCACGTGGGAGCAGAGCGGGGTGCTGCCTACCTGGCTGCTGTCCGCAGGCGCTGCAGACGTGCCCTGACCTGTGCTGGCTGATGCCACAGCCAGTGGCCTGGGAGTACTTGGGCACGCGGGAAACCCCCTTTGCCCTTAGCCTCACCTGTGGGGCACACACCCCGCAGGCCCATGACCCCTGGTCGGGGAGCGGCTGCTTCAGCTTTGGAGAAGGATGGGAGTGGCCTACTCCTGGAGCTGGAAGTCAGGAGGACTTAAGTCAGGCCCCCTCAACCCTCGGGGAACGAAACTGAGGGGAATTCTCTGAGGGTAGAATGACAGAATGGAGGGTGGCAGAGACGTGGGGAGATCCACATCCAGGAGCCCTGGGATAAATCCCTCTCCCTGATGAGTCTTTCAAGAAAGTAGGCAGGTCTAAATATTCACACCCACAACGTCCACCCCATATACAAAAGAGAAAAATGGAGCCTTGTGAGAATCAGAGATCTCGGAGTCTGAGCGAGACTTAGGCAAGAAAGGGACTTCCCTGCAGTCAAGAGAGCCTCGAGGCCTGGAAAGGAAGTGCCCCCATCCCTCTCCTCCCAGGCCTAGGCTCTGAGCAAAGCAAGAACCACAGAGAAGACTAGGAGGTGAGGTAGGAACCACAGAAGAGAGGACTCTTGTGTCTGCGGCTGGGTGGGGGGGAAGGGCCAAGTGCCAGACAGGCCTCGGGAGGAGAGGGCTGTCCTGGAGCTGGTGCAGGACTCTGGAGGCCTGGTGGGAGGGACCCGGCTGCCTGAGGCCTGGCTACCCCAGCTCACCCTCTAGATTGGCCTGGAGAGGGAGCAACTATGTTAGGTCAAAAAACTCAGTTGGCTGGCTTTGTCTTGGAAAACTGAGTGGTCTGGAGGTATTCCCTTAGGGGAGAAGTCCAGAGAACCCCTCCCACCTCTGGCCTAGGAGTCCCGGAGAAGGTGGGTGGGTTGGGGGAAACTTTGGCAAACTCCAGCAGGCCCTGGATGGGAGCCTCTGGGCCTGTTCCTCCCTCCTTCTGCCTCCCACCCCTCCGTAGCCCAGAAGCAAATGGTGGTTCTGGCACTGGGACTGCCCATGACCCACTTAAAACAGGCCCAGGGCTGCCGCCCCTCCCCTAGGGGGCCTAGTGGGGCAGGGGAGGGAAGGCAGGGCAGGCAAAGTTGGCAGTGGGCAGCCCCCAGATGCCCAGGCTTCTTTTGTTAGGAGTTCTCCTTGCAGGCCTCCGATGAAGACTCCAGGCTCCAGGCAGGGGAGAGGATGCCCCCTCCTGCTGGACCGTGTCAGGCTTAGCCCCAGGGCAGATCTGCACTCTCCCTGGTCACCCCCACTCCTAGGGCCACGCTTTGCTTCTCAACCTCAGATCCCTTCGGGACAGAGAGAGTGTGTTCTTTCTGGAGATGTTTCCTCCGGGGGTGGGTCCAGGGCCAGGACCAAGAGGGAGGAAGCCAAGTCCAGATCCCTTCCCCCTTCTGGGGCCCTTCCCGGCCCCTCCCGACCGCACCCAGGCCCTGCCGGGCTGAGTGGGTTGGGATGGCCCAAAATAAGAAGCTGATCAAATTCGTCTCCCACCTTCACCCCAAAATAAGAGAGAGAGAGTGAGAAAGAGAGGAAAAACCTCCCCAGACAACTCCCACGCGGCTTCCTCCCGGGCCGGTGGGACAGCGTCGGGGAATGGGTTGGGGGGGCGACCGAGGCAGTCGAGACACGTGCGGGTGCCCTGGGCCCGGCCCTCTCCCCACTCCCCAGTGCGATGCCCTCAGTCTCCCTGCAATTACCACAGAAAAGCCATTAAGAAAAGCAACTAGAAGAGCCTAAAGGCGCCGCTGCGGGGGTGGTGGTGGTGGTGGTGGTGGTGGTGGTGAGGGGGGGCAGAGGGAGGAGGCGGCCTCCGGGCGAACCCCCGGCTCACAAGGAGAGCTTTGTGTGTCCGGAGAGGCGGCCAGGGCGCCAGCTCCGCGACCTTCGACGCCAGGGCTCCGGGCCGCGACACAGAGGGGTCGGCGCGGAGAGGCGGGGTGGGCTGGGGGCCGGGGCGGCTCGGCCGTCCAGCCCCGACCCCACCTGGCGGCGGCCGCATCCGCCCAGGGCCCGGACCGCCCGGGAGGCGCGCAGCGTGGGGGGCCCCGGAGCCGCGGCGCCGTCCCCCCGAGCCTTCCCCGGCCGGCGGGCGCGGGCGGGAGAGCGCTGGAGGGCTGGAAAGTTGAAGAAACAACGGACTCGCGCACAGGACAAGAAACCAGGGCAGAGCCGGGGCTGAGCGGAGTCCCAAGTATTTAGCAAGCTCCCTCCTGGTTCTGGAGCTGAGCTCAGAGCCCGGGGGACCGGGGAGGGTGCGGGTGGGCCCCAGCTGTAAAGCTCTTCCCAGGAAAGGACTGGGAAAGCAAGTCGGCGGCGGCGGCGGCGGCGGGCGGGAGGGGGGCTGGCAGGGGGAGGCAGAAGTTGGATCGACTTGGAAGTTTGGAGCTGAGGAGGGAAAGGAAAGGGAGGGGGTTGCTGCGGGCTGGAGCGGCCGAGACCCCGAGCGCCCTGCTCTCCAAAGAGGGGGCTGTCCCCTTGGAGACCCCCGGCTCGCCTCCCCGGCGGGCGCGACTGCCGGCAGGGCCGGGGAGCTCACTTACTTCGGGGCTGAAGCTGCTTTGGGCCGAGCTGAGGGAGGCGAACGCGGTGGCGAGCGTGAGCAGGGGGAGCAGCAGACCGCCGGTGGGCCGTGGGGCAGGAGACATGGTCCGCGACCGTCCCGGCAGCCAGCCGTGCGGGCTCCGCGGCGGGGGCCCAAGCCCTGGGGTCGCGCCGCCACTCCCTTGGGGCGCCTTTGTCTTCGGTGGGCACTGAATTTGGATTCCTCGAGCGCTGTCCGCTTGGAGATGAGGGGATTGTTCTTGAAAGCGCCTGTTTGCTCGTCCCCTCTTTCCCGTTTTTTGATCTTTCTTCTGCTTAGTCTGCGAACTGCATCGCGAGCCCTCTCTCACTCCTCTGGTCCCTCCCTTCTCCTACAGCCTCTCCGCCCCCGCGCCAATGCCCTCCTTTCCCGTGCGGACGTGGTTGTTTCAGCCTGAATCCAATTACAGCCAAGAGCCGGGTAAAAAAAACCCCAAAGTTGCCTTTCTGTGGTGGAGGCTGCCATCTGCAGGGATTGAGGCCACAGCTAAGGACGGGGGTCTGGGGTGGGTGGGGGGGACCCAGGGGATGGGATGTGGGAGATTTTCTCCCCCTAAGCATATTTTAGGTGGCCTTGATTCTTCTGGTATTCAGCGTTTGTTTCACCTCAGAGTGGAAGTACTGGGAGGCTCAGCGGCTCGGGCAGATAAGTTCAGAGTCTGGGATGCTGCTGGTAGGGGTCTTCCATGTCCACCACACCTGGGTTGGAGATTGTCTGCTGGGACCTGTGGCTCCACCAAATTGAAACTATGCCCCTTGTTCTGGACAACCACCTCCATCCCTCTCCTGCTCAAAACCTGCAACAGTAACAAAACCCAACTACCCATCAATCAGCTCCACAACCACGCTGGTCCCATCCTTGTGGAAAAGACAAATGCACTCCCTTAATTATCATCATTTGCAATCTGGCTGCTCCTTAAACTGGCTGGGGAGGAAGGAGGTGCAAGGCCATGGAATGTGGGGAAAGGCAAATCAAGTTCAGGGAAACTGTTAGACAAGAGAGATTGGGAGTTCAGACTTTGGGGTTTAGTTTCCCCTCCACAGTGGAAAAAGGCAATTCCTTGAGGTAGTAAAATCTTCAGGGACTGCCTAAACAAGAGAACAAAAGGTGGAGATATGCAGGGCAGGGGGAGAACCAGGGCAGGGGGAGGGAGAGCTAAAGCTGACAGTGGGGAAGAGAGACAGATAAGAGGCTGGGAGCTAGATCTGGAAAAGCAGCCCAAAAGAAGCAGGAAAAGTGTGGGAGACAGAAAACTCGACCATCAGCGAAATCTAAGATCCCAGAATTGCATTGGTCAGCGAGAGAGGAAGGAGGTAGTGGGGGTAAGAAGGGAGGGAAAGAAAGCAAGGGAAGGCATAAAGGAGGCTGGACAGAATTTAGGTCAGGTGGGAAGCTCCAGCAATACTAGAGATCCAGGAACTATTACAAGTTTGTGGCAGGAAAATGGAAAGAAAGCCCAGTGCTCTATATTGCAATGGGAGCAGAGGCCCTTTTCTCCCAGAATCCATGATCAATAATGGGAAAGGTTTCCCTGGGTCCTGGGCAGCTTCCGGGTTTGTGGGCGATATATGATGGATATTGGGTACCCATGCCACAGTGACCGATTGGGGGCTGAGCCCCTCCAGGGCTCCCCTACACAAATTGGGGTTGAGAGGTACAGGCCTCTCTCTGACCAGGCTCTGGAATTCAGCCAGAACAACAGAAACCTCAGGATCCAACTCTTCAGCAGACACGCAACACCCAAGTCTGGTTCTTCCCATGTCAGCCTTCCCCGCGGGGGTATCCTCTTGGGCCCTGTATCTGAAGTTTAGGGAAACTGACACCAGTTGCTTGCCAAGAAATGGACCTCAGCCGGAAAGCCTTTTCCATCAAAACATTTATTAAATGAGTAACTGCATTCAGCCTGAGCTGTGTACGAGCTGTTAAAGGCTTGAGTGCCTGGCTAAAACCAGGGGAGCTGCTACCCCTTTTCCATGTTCGCAGAGCAGCTACTGTTCATAGTTGGGCCAGTCCTATGGCCTGCAAAGGGGGTAAGTATCCCAGAGCAGGATTCCACTGAACTGGAATGGGGCCAGGGATGAGGGCACTAGGCCAACTCCTCCAGGCAGTGATCTGACAGGCGGTTCTTCCCAGTGTCCAAGCTCTTGTGCTCTGAAGATAGGTGGGCAACGTGAAGGCTCTCTCTCCTGGCTGGGATGAGGCATGGAGGTGATAGAGAAGAAAACCAGAGAGAGGCTGGGAAAGGGAGACAGGAACTGCTTTTATGGACTTGGTCATGGGTTCTGCAGGAGAGCCCCTTTGGGTTTAAGAGCATTTTTCTGCTTCCTTTCTTCTTCCTGCAACTTCTCCTGCTGCCTAAGCTGCCATGCCTGTAATCCAGCATCCATTTCCTGTGACAGCAGTACAACTCGTCTCTGAAACAGACAGGAAAACAGGGTGGATAACATCTGGGGCTTGAGCTCTGCACCATATATCCTTTCACTCACAGATCAAAGCCAGAGGTTTCAGCTGGAAAATGACACTGCTGACTGGGGAAGGGGACCGGGTCCTGGGATGGGAAGCAGGAGGAGGCAAAATGCAGGGCAGAACAGCTACTACTCGTTCCGGCCCTGGGAGTGCCCCACTCTCTTCCTCCCTTCTCGCAGTACCATAAAAACCTCTAGCTGTTAAAACGCTGGTGTAGAGGGTACGTGTGAGCTTAGGTGTCAGCACAGTTCAAGCCAAATTAAAATGTAAATTTTTCCCCTCCAAGTACACACAGGTTGCCCTGACTGGGGCTCTAGCCACTCACTGCAAACTTCTCCCTTTGGGCTTTTCTTCGAAGCTGGCCTTTCATCGGAGGTGCAGGGCGGCCATCTGTAGATGGAAGTGAAGAAAAAGACAGATATTAGAGATGGCTGGCAGCACCCTGTGAAGGCACTGGAATAGGAACAAGGGAAGAACCGGTCTCTAGTTCCTCTCTCCCATTTCACAGCTGTGGTGGCTTCGTTCTCCAAAAACCCATCCCTCAGTGTCAAGGGTAAGGTATGCCAAGAATAAGCTCTGAGGCATACTCCTAACTCTATTTCACTTACCCGTCGTTATCCTGGAATGGTCCTTTGCAGTGCTGAATCTCTTGTTTTATCTTCCCCCCGCCCCAAAGTTTTTATTTATTTGAGAGAGAGAGCATGCAGGAGGAGGGGCAGAGGGAGAGGGAGAAAATCTCAAGCAGACTCCCCACTGAGTGCAGAGCCTGACTTGGGGCTCAGTCTGGGACTTAATCTTAAGATCTCGACCTTGAGATCATGACCTAAACCAAAATCAAGAGTCTAATGCTTAACTGACTGAGCCACCCAGGCGCCCCTCTCCTGTTTTATCTTTAGAAACCCTCCACTCAGGCAATCTGATCACTGTTCTACTCATCATGAGTCTTTGCTAAATTCCATCTCACTCCTCAACGAAATGCTCTCTTTTCCTTTCCTTTCAGCCCAGTTCTTGTCCTTAGGCCCCCCCCTAAAGCTCTATCTGCCCAGAAACCCTACTCTGACCTCTTCAACTCTGTTACCCCTCTCCTGAAAGAAGTGCCTATTGGGGCACCTGGGTGGCTCAGTAAGCATCTGCCTTAGGCTCACAATCCTGGAGTCCCTGGATGGAGCTCACTGCATCAGCCTCCCTGCTCAGCAGGAAGTCTGCTTTTCCCTCTCCCTCTGCCCCTCCCCCTGCTTGTGGTCTCTGTGGCTCTCTTTCTCTCAAATAAATAAATAAAATCTTTTAAAAAAAGTGCCTACCAATGATTTAATATTCATCTATTTGCCTTGGGATATTTGTTGTACTATTGTTTTTTTGCTTCATTTGGCCATCTCAAATTCTTTTGGAAAGGGGTAGAGCAATGAAGTATTATTTTTTAAGATTTTATTTACTTGAGAGACAGCACACCTGCGGGAGACAGCACGAGTGGGGGGAGGGTCAGAGGGAGAAGCAGACTCCTGCTGAGCAGGGAGCTCAATCCAAGGACCCCGAGATCATGACCTGAGCCAAAGGCAGACGCTTAACCGGTTGAACCACCCAGGCACCCCTATTATTTAATTTTTAAAATGTCCATGCTGTTTTCTCAGCTAGACTTTCACAGACTATGTCCCTAGGTTTCCCTGTAGTACAGTGTAAGCACATAAGCACATCCTACAAATTCCAGAAATACCTGCTGGCTTGGTGAAAAATGCAGGACCTGACCTGAAGTCGATTACAATGAAGATGAAGAAAAAGGACACTTACTTTCTACAAAATAAGAAACAGTGAAAACTTTGCCCAAAAGTTTTGTGGAAACTGAGAGATACAATTAAGTAACATGTCCAAGACCACAATGTCAGCAAGTACAGAAGCCTGAATTAAGAATCAATTCCAGAGTCTTTCCAATCTTCCATACTACTTTTAGGAGATGCTGGGTTTCCCGCAGTAAGTAACAAGTGGAAAAAATCTTTACCATCCTTCTGAGGATCATACTCCTATAGAATCCAATAGGGTATTAGTATCCAGGTCTCTGTCCTGTTGAAGGGGGCCTCGCCCCTACCCAGTTCTAGTCCTTGCTTTGCTATTACCTAGCTGTGTGATCACAGGAACTCTGAGGTCTCAATTTCCCCACCTGTAGACTGGAGTCCCACATTGGCAGTGGGGAGTGGCTTCGACTTTTCTAAGATCCCTCCCTTCTAGGGGTAATACCTATTTTTTCTTTCTTTCCTTTTCCCTCCTTTTTTAAATCCCCCCTAAGTAAAGAGAAGAAACTTTTCTGAAAGGAGCCCTCCATCCTCAATCCTCACCCTTCTAACCCCTCTCTCTGAGATGTTCACTTAGGCAGCCTTTCAAAGAGCTCTCTCTCCATCTGGTACCAAATTTTCAACAATGTACTCACCACACTGAACGGTGGGTCTTTCTAACTTTTTAAAAACCGTCCCACCACGAGAAACGTAAAAATCTTGTCACTCCCTCCCCCGGGGCGCCCCCAAATAGAATTATCTTCTGCTCATCCCCACAAGATCCTGTCTAGCTTTACTTTCCATAGACCTAGTTTAATTTACAAAATAAATAACTGGGCTTCTTCCCCCAACTCCAAATATAAAGTTCAATACGTTGTCCACTAGACCCATCCCCACCTTGACCCCCTTCTCCCGCCGCCCTCCGTGCAGGGGCGTTCCCTGTGGGCGAAACTGAATCAACTGTCAGGTCAGCGCTCACCCGCGTAAGACCAGTCCGGGAGCTCGGTAAGGGGCCCGTAGCCGGAGGGGTTGGCAGCCAGGCCCTGCCTGGGTGGAGAAAAACAGTGCGGTGAGGATTCGGCCCTGCTTCTGGCTTCCCAGTACCCCCCCCAGTACCCCCCAGAGCCGCACTAGACCGGCACTCACTGGAGTCGCCACTGGCTGCCCGCCCGAGCCGCCGCGCTGCTGTGCAGCCTCCGGACACCTGCAGGGAAAACAGGGCAGAATTGGAGCAGAGGCCATGCAGTCAACTCAGGGGTCCTAGACTTGGCCCCGCGGACTCCCGAGCCCACCGACTCCACACCCACTTACTCAAAAGCAGAGTACCTATAGCTGCCATACTGAGGCCGCGGTGCCGGAAGTGGGCGTGGCCGCGGTGGCCACGCGCGACGCTGCAGGGGAAGTCGGAGGCCGCCATCTTGAATCTGGGATTCAATCACGGGCCCCGCCATCTTGGGGCATTGTACGGAAGAGAGGACAGGAGTGTGATCGGGGTTTTTGCGGGAGAGCGGTTGGTCTGCGTATGAATCGCTAGTAATGGTTACATCCTCCGTGGAAGTCGTGTCCTAGGCTGAACCATTTTGAACCGCTCCAGCCACCTCTGCGCAGCGGTGTCTAGTCCTTTGGAATTTATGCCATTATCTTAGAGGAGTATTTACTTCATTCTGCCTTCTTCTGCATCACTGTAACGTTTTTCCCAGCCTAATATTTCCCAGTCAAATCTAGAATGAATAAGAAAATTTGGGTTTCAGTCCTTGTTTATTCAACAAAATTGAAGAGCTTATATGTGACAAGCATTGTATTAGGTGCAGGGGATTCTGTGGAGAGCAAGGCAGACGTCATCACTCTTCTGATAAGAGCCCCGGGTCTAGAGAGAGAAGACAATAATTATCACACACATTGCGGTTAATAGTACCGCTGAGATTGTAGAGGAGCAGAGGGAGAAGGAGAAAGAATCCCAAGCAGACTCCGTGCTGAGTGAGGAGTCAGACACCGGTCTCAGTCTTCCAGCCCTGAGATTAGAACCAGAGCCGAAACCACGCTTAACCGACCGCACCACCCCGGGGCTTCAGGACAGTAAGATACTTCGAGAGAGACAACATTCACATAACTTTTATTACAGTATATTGTTATAACTTTTTCTTACTGTTGTTAATCGCTTGCTATGCCTAATTTATAAATTAAACTTTATCATAGGTATGTCTGTATAGGAAAAAAACATACATAGGGTTTGGTAGTATCCACGGTTTCAGACGTCCGCTGGGGTTCTTGGAAAGTATCCTCTGTGGATAAGATGGGACTACACTGTATTAGTACATAGTAAACACAGATCTGTGACTTCTTCCCTCTTTTTAAATCATTATTTGTCTTGGGGAATCCATTTATTCTTAATTTCTTCATGAAAAAAAAAAAAAACCCTTAATATATCACATTTCTGAAAACATTAAAGAATGGTAATGTAAGTGCAAATGCTTTATACATGGTGAAGCTCCTACAAAAGTGCCCATTACTCTGTGCTAGGCTAGACACTTAATATGGGGGCTGGGAGAAACTGAGGGAGTGGTGCAATGGCCTATCTGGAAGTTTATCATTTCCTTCTGCATGACTGGGAAGTTTTTCCACAGGAGGTGGCTCGGGGCTGTTGCTTTGAAAGAGGGGAAGGGTGGATCCTGGTTTAAGAAGTAAAAGCAGCTGTTTCAATAACAATAAGAATGGTATAGGCTAGGGCTGAACCAGAAGAAAGGATGGGAACAAAAGAACCTGGGCTATAAGCCAAAAGATGGATCCCCAAAACTAAGCAAGGGCAATTAGACAATAAAGAACTATCGCCATCTTACATTCATACACTTCATTTTCACTTATGGAAACACTTCTATATAGGTGATTTCACATGATTTTCATAATAAACTGTAAAGTAGATAAGACAGTCCAGGAAACAATCATTGTACAGATGGCTTGTAGTTTTCAGAGATCAGGAAATTGAATCAAAACGTGGCTGTGGATTTATTGTTTTACAGTTGCAATAATGATTGAATGCCACTTTCCCAGGCCTGGCTTCATATACCTTTGGCTGGTTCTGAGAAAGACAGCTGAGGTAGACAGCGCTTGGAATCCCATTTACATAGTTTACAGTTGGCAAGTCAAATAGTAGAAGGCAAGGGCTGGAAAAATAACCTTAGTGTCAACATTCAAGATTGACAGGAAAGATGACAAGCTGGTAGTACCACCAACCCTATATAAAGGGATTGAACCAGCAATACTCCTATCTTCCAGTAGCTCACACACTAGGGGGACACCATGGGTTTGCGAAATTATAAAAGAGGGCACACACATTAAGGTGAACAAATAATGTGAACAATATAAATTCCATAGGCAGAAATGAACACATTCAACACTTTATAGCTGTAGGAGTCAAGGAGCCAGAACTGGAGAACTTTGGGGGCAGGATGGGAAGTTTAATTGGGAAAACTGAGAAACCTGGGAGGGGAAAGGTCTTTGGAAGGAAGACAAGTTCAGCCTTTGACGTGGTTGGTGTGATGTGGACAGTCCGTGGGTTGTAAATAGCAGGAAATATGGGTTAGGGCTTTGAGAGCGAGAGAGAAAGAACATTAGTGCTGACAGCTGACATCAGCAGCATTCTCAGAGACCTCATGGAACACTGTCGTAGGGAAGGGGGTCTGGCAAGTGGACAGCACTCCTTAATGACTTCACTAGATTCAAGCCACAGGAAAGCGGCTTCATCATCCCAAACTAGATGTCTTTCAGACTCTTGACTTCATCTGGCAAAGGCTGGCGTTAAGAGCAATGAGAAGCATCAGGAATCTGAGCTTCATGTCTTTCCTCTCTTAAACTCCTTGGCCTCTCAAGGGCATCACAGCCTGTATTTGGTTTTAATATTTTGTTGTCCACTCATGTTTTGTCCAATATGTTTATTCAAATATCCTTCTGTATGGTCTGTACACAGTAACTTTTGTACAAGTGCACTGCTCTGAGAAATTAGGAGCATTTTATTTTTTATTTTTATTAAAAAATTAAAAACAAATTTAAATTACATAATCTCTATGCCCAGAGTGGGACTCAAACTCAGGACCCCGAGATCAAGAGTCACCGACTAAGCCAGCCAAGTGCTCCTGGGAAATTAGGTGCTTTTTAAACTGTTGAGATGAATAATAATGACATTGGAGAAAATGTCAGTGAAACTGACTCAGGGTGACCAATTCCACCTCATTTTGTAACTTGTTCTCCTTTTTGCATGCTTCTGACCAAACTGAAGTTTGAAGAGCAAACTATTTGGGAAGTATATTATTTTACATTCCTTCATTATCTTCCTCCTTAGGACAGCTCAACAATTAAATCACTGACACCCCATGCAAGAAGTGTGGGAGCTAAAGGCTAGCCCTCACACAATACATTGCTTTGCATATTATTTCCTTACCACATAATTGATGGTAACATATTCCCTTTCTTTTCCCATGGCTGCTACATCAGTTCGGGCTAAATTTTGTGTTAAATCACCCAGCTTCAAGATGGGTAAATTATGACCTCGGACTACACTTTTTTTTCTTGCCTGGCAGCTGGGAAGTCTCTCAGCTGTGTGCCTTTCCAAACCAGGCTGGTCTTGAAGGTGGGTGGCTCTTGTGAATCTCTGCAGAGTGACAATGCTGGCTTTAGAAAATGCCAAAGTTTGTGCAAAAGGTGTAAAAAAATCATAGTATTTACAAGTCATCTTTTTTTTTTTTTTTAAAGATTTTATTTATTTATTTGACAGAGAGAGACACAGGGAAGGAGGGAACACAAGCAGGGTGAGTGGGAGAGGGAGAAGCAGGCTTTCCGCAGAGCAGGGAGCCCGATGCGGGGCTCGATCCCAGGACCCTGGGATCATGACCTGAGCCGAAGGCAGACTCTTTTTTTTTTTTTTTTTTTAAGATTTTATTTATTTATTTGAGACAGAGAGAATGAGAGAGAGAGAGCGCATGAGACGGGGGAGGGTCAGAGGGAGAAGCAGACCCCCCGCCGAGCAGGGAGCCCGATGCGGGACTCGATCCCGGGACTCCAGGATCATGACCTGAGCCGAAAGCAGTCGCTTAACCAACTGAGTCACCCAGGCGCCCGAAGGCAGACTCTTAACCTACTGAGCCACCCAGGCGCCCCACAAGTCATCTTTAAGCCTTAAAACATGGTGAAAAAAGTGTTTCCAGAGCCCAGCAACTCCCTCTTTTGTTGGGTCCACGCTGACAGACTCTTCAGATGAAAGATGCTTTGGGGACTCCAACCTCTCTGGCACCCTAAGACAGGATATTTTTGGTTAAGTGCTGCCTCCTGGCGGCAGCTCTACTGCCCGTCACCTTCCCGGCCCGGTGGAGACTGCTTTCGTTAACTGGGGATCTCGGAGCTGATGCAACAGCTCCCCGAGGGGGCGGGGAGTTGAGACGCCCTTCCGAGAGACCCCTCCCCCGGCTCCCGGCGGGCGCCGCTCCCCTTCCCCTCCCCCTCCCCCACGGGGCTTTGCAGTCCGGAGTCATTCCCAAGTTTCAGTCGGGCGTCTCGGGGCTGGAGGCGGGGTTGCCTGGGTTTGGGGCTGTCGCGCGGACCCCCGTCGGGCCGCCAGCGCGAACAGCATTGGGGGGGGAAGAGGAAGCTGAGCGTTCCTGGGGAGGAGGGCGCGTCTAAGGGTATCCAATCTCACTTTCAGGCAGCGCAGCTGTGCCTGAGTGAGGAGAGGGCTGGGGAGCGCGTTGCGGGACCCCTGGGTTCTCGGACCCTGGCGCCCTTTGTCTACAGCCCCCACCCCCACCCCCAAGGCTTCCTGGAGCCCGGGGAGGGGCGGGGGCTGCTCGCCAGGTACAAGGAAAGAAGGGACCGGACGCCGGGTGGGGTGGGCTCCTGGTCCCCCAAGGCAGACCCCGGTTTGGCCTCCGCAGCCAGACCTGGATATCTGGGGCGACCGAGCTCTTAAGAGCGGCATTGAGGGCGGGCGGTGGCCGGGTCGGGATTTGGGAAGGCGAGGCCTCCGGGCTGCAGACTCGGAACCACCGGGGGTCAAGGGAAAGAGGATAATAAAGGGACCGGCGGGGGCTGGCGGGGCGGGGAGGAGGGGAGCGTGGGAGAAAGGGGCAAAGGTGAGGTCGGGCTGCCGCCGGGCGGGGGCGGAGGGGGTGGGGCCAGGGTCACCGCGAAGAGAAGAGCTGCGGGAGGGCGTCCGGGCAGAGGTCCCCTTAAGGGTGTGCGGTTCCCAACACTCTTGGACTCGCCGGCACGCTCGTGAACCTGAGCCCTCGCCTCCCTCTGCCTCGTCCGCCCTTTCGCCGCCGGGCGGCCGTCGCACCTTGCTCTCGCCGCACCCAGGCCGGTCACCTGAGCCGGGGCGGGGGACAGCAGCGGTCCCGGAGAGCGCGTGGGATGAGGGGCTTTTTGTGTTCCCGTTACTGAAACGAAAAGTTCACTTCAAACCATTCTAGGCCTCGCAGTCAAACTGAAAAGTACACCCTCCCTCTCCCTTCAACCCATTACTGTCAAAAAGAATAAATACTTCCAGATAACTCCTTGCTTAGTTTAGGAGCCAGACCAGCAGCCGGATAAGTGCGCCAGAAGGGCAAGTTCAAGGACGTTCCCAGAACCCAGGTTGCTGGGAAATCAGTCTAGGAGGAACAGCATTGTTTATTCATTCATTTATTCTTGCCTGTTTCTGTGTGCTCTGCCCTGGGGACACAGGGTGAAGAGCCAGCGCTCTGGTGGTGCTTGCATTCTAGTGAGGGAGGTGACAGCCAACAAGCAAATGCACTCTGGGTGGTGGTGCCCTTGCAAAGAAGTCCAGAACGGTGAATGGATGAAGAGGGAAGACGTTGCTCCTTCAGAGACTCCTCAGGGAAGGCCTCTGGTGGTGTGTCTAAGCACAGACCCGGATGGAGTGCGTGAAGGGATGAACAGTGTCGCCGCCCGGAAACGTTGCAGGCGGAGGCAACAGCAATTGCGAAAGCTCTGAGCCCAGAGTGGGTCTGTTGTGTGGCAAGAGCAAGGAGGCGGCCAGGGTGGCTTGAGTGGAGTGACAGTGCAGATGCCAATGCCAAGGGGGCCCTGTTAGGGCTGTCTTCCTAGGACTTCCCTCATGTACCACGTGGGCCTGACCCCTGAGGGGAATGAAGGGGCAGGCCAGCGGGGCAGTGGCCTGGGTATAAAAAGGCACTACGTGCTCCTTGGAGTAATTCAGACGTTCGGTGCCAATGAACTCCGATTTCCGTCTGGGTCTCCTGGTGAACGGTAAGTTGGCTCCCATCCACAGACAGAACCCTTGATGACTGCTTACCTGGGCTGTCTGTCTCTAGGATAATTTTGCAACACGCAGGTACAGGTATAAGTTGCAGGGTGCAGCCCTGAGATTGGCCAGTGGGTCGCTGTAGGGAGGCAGGAGTTACAGCTGGAAATCTGCGAATGCCCCATGCACTGTGAAGTGTCATCCCCACCCCGCCGGAGAGATTGACGCTCTTGTCCGCAATTTAAATGCTTCAATATGCCCACCGAGAAACGACTTCAGAAAGTTGCACGTAATGAAGTCATAGAATAAGCTCTCATTTTGAATAGGAAGAATGAGGCTTCCCGTTTTGATTCCAAGAAAATCGGTATTCCTCCACCTCTGCTAAGTCGACGTTCAACAGATATTTAAAGGATCCTGATTTGAAGGGGTGCCAACTCGTTAGCTTGCCCAGGGTGCCAGAGCTGGCTCTTACCTGGTGGCACGTGCATCCCCCGAACCAACTGGGGACCCGAGCTGTAAGTGGGCTTGTGCTGGGGCATCTGGCTGTTCCCGCACAAGTGGTCTTCCTTAGCATGTGTGGCCTGACACAGGGGCTGAGTTCCAGAGCCCTAATGACGGAGCCTACGCCCTCCACAGGACGAAGGATAGTATGTGAGTGGGAGATGAGTAGGAGACGGAATGAGGGGAACAGGCAAACAGGAGGGCACTGTCAGTCGCTGGGAGAGCTTAAGTGCTCTGTAAACGTAGGACAACAAGGAAGATCAGGGGCTGAGGTGGGGAACAGGAGGAGCTGAGACTGGGTGGAGAAGGTGCCTAGAGGCGGGCAGGCGACGAGGTCCTCTGGGTCTGACCAGGCAGTCCCAGCTCCAGCCCATCCCCTGGCCCCTCCCCGCTGCCGGCCAGAGTCACACATGTGTTTTCCTGTTTTCCATTTCGGTCCCCGTCACCCTCTGCCTTTTCTGCTCCTCGGAGTCAACAGCTGCTGCAGCTCGAGCCTTAGCCGGCTTCCCTTCCTAGCACCTTCCCCTCCCCTGCCCCACAGCGTGCTGGTAGCCCCTCCTCCTCGCACCTGCCCAAAGGTCACGGGACAGGTAAGAGGTGGGAGAGGAGGGACTATAAGGCGAGAGGGGAAGTGCAGGAGGAGGATGGAGTGAGCGTCCTGAAAACTGGCTCACTGGAGACCCAAGAGCCTGTTGTCTCGGTCCTGGCCCCGGCCCTCCCCAGGCAGAGCCCTCTGCCCAGAAACTTTGGCCCTACGCTAATGGGAGCCCTGGCCACAGGAGTAAACAATTTCTTGTTTCACTTTTTTTTTTTTTAAAGGGACTATCGGAGCCACAGTGGACTATAGAAAAACAAATGGAGAACTGGGGAGGGAGGAGCTGAGCTTCCAGCTTGGGGTGATGGGGGCATCCAGCTGAACCACAGTGTGTTTTCTGTTTCTGTTGTTAGGGGAGGCAGCACAGACCAGTTGGAGCTAGGAAGGCAGGACATGGGGTCTCTGGGAGAGAAACTATCTTCTCAACATTTAGCTCTTGAGCTTGACCGAGCAGCCAAGACCCTGAACTGTGGGCTGGTTCCTGGAGGAAGTATGCTTTGGCGTTGCCATTCATGGGTGGCTTTGGGGTCAGGGGCTTTACTGGCTGTTGTGCTGGGCATGGCACACTCGGGGCCCTGTGCCTGGGTTCTCTGAACCCCTGAATCTGAAACTTCACCCATAGGCTGCAAGATGAGTGTGTTGTCCTGGTACCTGCACCAGGTCCTCAGAGTTGAATGCACCTCAGGCAGGAAGAAGACGGGGTGCTGTGTATCAGGAACGCTGCTATCTCTTGGGGTTCCAGACTCTGCAAGGCTCTCCTGTAAAGCCTGGGGTGGGAGAGCCCTTGGGGAGAGGTCCTGCTGGTCCCAGGCTGCCTGAATGGTGGAGGCATTGCCTGAGAGCCGGAGTCTCTGGGAGGAACGTGAGCTGCTGGAGACGGTGCCTTCCTGCCCACAGCCGCTGGTGCTAAGCAGTGGTTGAGGAAGGAGGGGGCATCTTTTCTCTGGAGGGCAGCCTCCCCTGCCCAGTGTGCGCAGACTGAGAAGTAGGCTAGGGAGATTCCACTGACAGCACTTCCTGGGGGCGCCGCTAGGGTGTGCTGTCTGCCGGAGTGTGGGTTTCACCCCCGTGGGTTTCTGTCTCAAGAGTCCCTGATGAGGACTTCGCTTTTCCCCAGCCGGGGACTAAACCCTGCACACTTCTTCCCCACTCTCCCTCACGGGTTCCCCTTCCTTCGTCCGCCCTTCATTCCTTTCCTTTATGTTCCACCCACCCCTTGGTGCCAGTAAATGTGGTCTTAAAATGGCAGGCGGGGTGATGTATTTCCGTGTGTTTTTGTTTGCTAAGCAGTGGGCACCCTAGCAATAGCATCGCTGCCAAGAGGACTTGCGGTCGCCTCTCATCCCTGCAAAGGGATGAGAAAGGGGAGGAGCAGCCGGGAAGGAGATGGACCGGCTTAGTTGGAGCCTTTAGCCTAGCCTGCAGGCTGAAGGATGGCAGAGGCTGTCTGTTTAATCTAATCACACCCTCCCCCAGGTAATTCACGAGGGAGCCAACTGAAGTGTTTTCCTGTCTGAGGGGAAGGCCCGGCAATGGGGCAGGTCGGAGCAGGTCGGATTGGGTGGGAGGTGGGGGGAGATAGCACAGTGCCGATTCACAGCCCGGGCTCTGCTGGAGAGCCTCGTGGCTCCCTCGCTGGTTTGGCACCCTGGCACGTGATTTAGTGCCTGCCTTAAGGGGCTGCAGGCAGGTTTGGATGAGATCAGGCATTTGGGTGCTTAGCAGTATGTCTGGCACTGGGTAAGTGCTCCATAAAAGACAGCTATCATTAAAGGAGCGTGGAGGGGGCAGCTGGAAGGCAAGGACAGGCTCCTCTGGAGGGATTTCCAGATATTTGTGAGGATGGCTTGGGAGAAGCATAATCTTTGGGAAGGCTGACACCAGGATATTCCTTTCGGTTAAAAAAAAAGATTTAAGGGGCTAGAATGCAAAGATGTAGGGTAGAGATAAGGCCCCCCCCAACCCCCTGGGGATTTTTAGATCTTCATTCTCTGGTTGTAGAATAACCAAAAAGGGTTAGAAAGAGTGTGGGAAGGGACCGAGAGATTTCAGAATGGATAGGATGTATTTCTGTTGGTAAAAGAGTCCCGGGATACCAGATTGAAGTAGACCATGAAGATAGAACATGTGATTTACAAAAAATGCTTGACTTTCTCTGTTCTGGGCCTGTCTGTCCTGTCTGTCCAGGATAGCTCAATGAAATCTTATTTCTCCATATTTTTTAGGAAACTGGACTAAACTTGTATGTGGGGAAGGTGTTTTTAGGAATTTATGGTTTCTTTTGAGGATGAAAGGGCACCTGAGCAGGGAGGGGAAGCAGCCAGGGGTTTGAGTCTCATTTCTTGACCTTGTTTCCTTGGGAGTAGCTTGAGGCTCAGCCTTGGGGTCATGGCTCAAATTTGGGGGCAGCCATCCTTTGCTCTGAGGGGAAGTGTGCAGAGTTCCTCTCTTAGGATGCCTGTCACGAGGCCACGAAGCGTGGGGACTGCACTTAGACTTCCTCTAATCTCAGCACAGCAACACGCCTTTGTGGCACCCTTGCCACCTCCCTGC
The DNA here is from genome assembly GCF_011800145.1 of Mirounga leonina. Classification (NCBI taxonomy): domain Eukaryota; kingdom Metazoa; phylum Chordata; class Mammalia; order Carnivora; family Phocidae; genus Mirounga; species Mirounga leonina. The sequence goes on from NW_023270839.1 coordinate 7,780,465, forward strand.
CTTTCTTGTCGGCGGCGGCGGGGGGGGGGGTGCTGGGGGATGGGGGGATGGTGCATTCCTTCTCAGCCGCCCGCCCCGTCCTCAGCTAATTGCCTCAGGGCCAGCCTCCCTGGGGCTGCAGAAACTGCGCCCAGCCACCATCGTTTCTTCTGGGCCCTCAGTCCCAGAGCAGCGCTGACAAAGGAGATTCCTGAGAGAGTGCCTTATCACGGAAAGTGCTGAGCCTAGAGCTCCTAGCTGCGCCTTTTGCAGATGTGAAGGGCCCGTGAACCTTGGACCCAGACAGTTGCTTAACACTCCTCTCCCCCTCCCTCACCCCCTCCACCCATCTTGACTTCTCGATTTGATTTAAATCCAGAAGCATTTGCCTGGCCTTTCCTTTTACCGCTGGCTGGAAAGGAGGAGCGGTCAGGCCACAGTTCCTAGAGGCTGCGTCTCTGTGACTGCCACTGCGGGAACCTGCTGGAACCCGGGGCCAGGGAGTGAGTGTGCTTCGCCCCCGCGCGCCCCCCCCCCAGCCCCGCTCACCTTGCCCACCCGCTGTGCTGCTGGGGGCGGGGGGAGGCTGGCCAATCACTTCCTCTCCCCAGTGCCTCTGGCTCTAGACCTCTCCCCTTGCTGGGCCAGCCTCCCTCTCTTGCTCCCGGCAGTCCCCTGCTCTGCCGGGCGGGCACCTGCGGACGCTTCCGCGACTTCCCAGCCTCGGCTTTGCGTCTTTGGGTGCTGACTCTCCGGCTGCAACTCCTGGGTGGGGAGCCATCAGCTGCCTCCAATCACCTCGAGGTTGGGCTGTCCCTGTGGATCACCCTTCTCTCATTCATACTTTTTTGGGTGATGCAGCTATGGTGATGTGAGGAAGTTACAGCAGGAAGCCTGGAATACTAGGGGCTGGGAAAGAGGTCTGGGAAGGAAAAGCAAGGAAAAGAGGAGAATCACCTGTCTTCTTTCTTCCAGGGCGGGGTGGGGCTGCTTGGGCTTTGCTAGGGCTGCCGACTTCACGTAAGGGTGGTTAAGAGCGGCTCCCTGAGCAGGGGGAGGGTTGTAGGTTTCCAGCAAGAGGTCCCCAAAGCCTTTAGGTTTGCCAGAGCCTGTGTCCTTTGTGGGGGGGGAGAGAAGTTTGTGAGGAGAACCCACAGATAGGCTGCTTGCAAGGTTGGTTCCTCACGTTGCAGCTCAGCGCAGGTAACAGGTGAGACAGAAATTAGAGGGAAGACAGACTGGGGGTGAGGCTGAAAAACACGGACTCAAATCATGAGGGTTATACCTGGGAACTGCCAGCTTGCCTTTTATCACAGCAGACTCAGAACCAGGATTTAGTTTTCTCTTTTGTCAATCTGGTGGGCAGCACCATCCTAATGAGGAGAAACAGCTGCTTTCTCTCTAGGGAGTGAGGGCCTTCCCTTAAAAATTTCCAGTTGGGGTTATTTTAATGAGCTAGCTGGAGAAGAAGAGGTTAATGGGAGGTGGGAGGCCAGAGAGAGCTCTGAGCTGGGGCGGGGGGTGAGGGGTGTGGCAGGACATTGCCCATATTGACCACTATGGGCAAGAGTTCTATGTAATTACCAACCACCTGATCTATATCTTCATCTTTCTTCCTTAGAACGCAATGCCAAGAAGCTGGTGACGGCCATCTTCTTCTCCGCCATGGCTAACAGCATTAAGTATGAAGTGGCCTCCCAGCAGGAGGGGGATGATCCCCCCTCGGCCGATGAAACCAGCCCAGGGTCCGAGCAGGTAAAGCTGAAGAAGGAGATCTCGCTGCTTAATGGCGTGTGCCTGATTGTGGGGAACATGATTGGCTCGGGCATCTTTGTCTCCCCCAAGGGCGTGCTCATGTACAGTGCCTCCTTTGGCCTCTCCCTGGTCATCTGGGCTGTTGGGGGCCTCTTCTCCGTTTTTGGGGCCCTTTGTTATGCGGAATTGGGCACCACCATTAAGAAATCTGGGGCCAGCTATGCCTACATCCTCGAGGCCTTCGGGGGATTCCTTGCCTTCATCCGACTCTGGACCTCACTCCTCATCATCGAGCCCACCAGCCAGGCCATCATTGCCATCACCTTTGCCAACTACATGGTGCAGCCAATCTTCCCGAGCTGCTTCGCCCCCTATGTTGCTGGGCGCCTGCTGGCCGCTGCCTGCATCTGTAAGTGGGGCTGGGGCAGGAGGTGTGGGCTGGATGTGAGGCCAGGCAGAGGCTGGGATGTGAGTCCACTAAGCCAGCAGAAGGAGCTGGAAGGGAATGCCTCTGACACACACTCTTGTTGTTTTTATTTTATTATTATTATTTAAAGATTTTATTTTTAAGTAATCTCTACCCCCCCAATGTGGGGCTTGAATTTAACAATCCTGAGATCAGGAGTTGCATGCTCTACCTACTGAGCCAGCCAGGTGCCCCCTTTTATTGTTTTACATTTGTGTATGCCTCCTGTGAAAATTCAAACAGTAGCAAAGTGTAAAAACAGACAAAACAAGCAAAACTGCAAAGAGAACAATTTATCTTTCCCCCATTTTCCCATGGTGAGCCCCATTAGCAGTTTGTATGCCCTTCCTTTTTCTTTTTCCTTCAAGAAGTGTAGTGTTTTTGTTTTTTTGATGGATTAATTAATTAATTAGGCACCATGCCCAGTGTGGAGCCCAGTGGGGGCTTGAACTCACGACCCTGAGATCAAGACCTGAGTTGAGACCAAGAGTCAGATGCTTAACTGACTGAGTCCCCAGGCGCCCTTCAAGAAGTGTTTTTTTTCTGTTTTGAAAAAATGGGATCATAATACATATATAATCCTACAGTTTTTGCTTTTTTCCCAGAATTTACCAGTGACATTTTCTACTTAGGGATCTACTTTTTAAAAAAAAGTTTCATGGTGTTCCATGTTAATTTTAAGGCTGTATTATGTAACAAATCAGTCCTCTGTTAGTGGCCGCTTAAGTTGGTTCCAGTTTTTCTGTCATACAGGTAATGCTCTGGTGAATATCCTATTGCGTTCGCATGAGTTTTTCTGTGGCCTAGATTCTTCTTTTTTTTTTTTTTTTAAGATTTTATTTATTTATCTGAGAGAGAGAGAGAGAGAGAGAGAGATCATGAGCAGGGGGGGACGGGTATAGGGAGAAGCAGGCTCCCCGCTGAGCAAGGAGCCCAATGCGGGACTCGACCCCAGGACCCCGGGATCATGACCTGAGCCCAAGGCTCCCTTGACTTTTGTTCTGTCTCATAAATAACACATTTAAACCTATACATTCAACAAAGCCACATTGGAGGTACCGAGAAGCTGATCCTCTATAGCCCCATCCCTCCGGTGCCTCTGTTTTGGAAAAATGCCCTCCTAGCCTGAAACCTTGGAGACCCTTTCCATGCCCCAACTGTGGAGAAGTTCAGAGCTTCTGTGTTTTAAGGAGTAACTATCCAGCAGCGGCAGCTGTGAAGTGCAGGTGTTTTGTACCAGGTGCAATTGCTCCCTGGATCAACCTTGTCCAGGCAGCCTCGTGTCCCCTTTTCTTGAGGTTTCTCCACTGCCCCATCTTACTCCTCAGCTTCCTCCCCAGCCTCCCTGCTTTCACTGTTGCAGAGACCTGGGTGTCTGTGTGGGGCCCCCCTGTGCTTTGTGTGCCCATGCGTGTGGCTCGGACTCATCTTTGTGTATCTTTGGGTTTGGGGGTGTCTGTCCTGCATGGCAACAATCAGGGAGGGGTGGAAGGCACTGCCTTGTGTTACAAGGAGGAGGTTCTCCCTTGAGGTCTTAAATGTGATCTGTGATTTCTCTTGCATCATTTACAGATGATCTGGTAGGTTGACTTACTGGTGAAACTAATTTTAGGGTCTGTCAGGCTCGAGGTGCCTTCAAATGTGGGCATACAGTTACATATCTTGTGTGGTGTAAGGATTATTCCATCTAAGTAAAATTTCCAAAATGGCTGCATCCCTTTAAGCCCTAGGATCCTATTATGCTAATCATCTTTGTCGCAGTCTCTTTAAAACCAATGATATGTCTCCTTGCCTTCATAACTTTGGGTGACTCAGAGTCACCAGTACCGTCTCAATTCTTGTATGACTGTGAGGCCTTCCCAAGCCACCGGGGTGATGATTAGTGTCTACTTCCTCAGTGGCTTCAGAGTGCTGGCCTGACTTTAGTTCATCAGGTTTCATTCTTTACGGTTTTGATCTGTGTCATCTGATAGCTGTTCCTTGATTCTGGCATCGGGCCTACCGCCATCCGTCACCCCCTTTTTATTTATTTTTATTTATTTTATTTTTTTTATTTATTTTATTTTTTATTTTTTTTAAAGATTTATTTATTTGAGAGAGAGAGAATGAGAGACAGAGAGCATGAGAGGGAGGAGGGTCAGAGGGAGAAGCAGACTCCCCGCCGAGCAGGGAGCCCGATGCGGGACTCGATCCCGGGACTCCAGGATCATGACCTGAGCCGAAGGCAGTCGCTTAACCAACTGAGCCACCCAGGCGCCCCCGTCACCCCCTTTTTAATTCGCCATGTCTACCTTGGGAGCAGCGATGGCCTCAAACTCTTGTACACCCAAGTACACATACGCACGCCGGTACACCCTTGTAAGAATACATGCGAAGTAACCACGGTTTATGATCAGTCTGCAGAGCTCCCCAGGTAATAAAAGACGCGGTTGTGTGCATGGATTTATGGCATATATTTGACGCAACTCTGATATCAGAGTGACAAGCGCACGAGACTTGTGTTTGAGGCTGGGCTCAAGACCTGTGTGACCCTAGGCAAGATGCAGTTACTGTTTTCCAGGCTGCTGCATGGATGAAGTGAGATTCAGTGAAAACCATAAATCATGACTCAAGTGCAATGTATTGGTGGTGATTATGTTTAAAATTTCTCTCTTGGCTGCTTCTAGGACTTTGTTCTGTCTTTAATAACTTCTGAGGAACCTAGAGATCTGGAAGAAGGTTCAGAAGGGCAGCCAAGATTGTAAGTAAGAATTAGGGACCTATGATTCCTAAGTTTCTTCCTTCAGCCATTGTCTAATGAGCACCCAATACATGTCAGATGCGGAGACCTAGAAGGACATTCTGTCCATATGTCCAGCTATGTGGTAATATCTCGTTTATCTAACCGTAGCCATTCAGGAGAAAGCCAGGAGGTAGGCCTAGAAGCATCCAAGAAAGAGTAATTTTAAACATAACAATCATCAGTATGTTACACTTGAGTCATGATTTATGGTTTTCACCGCATCTCACTTCACTCGCTTGGCAGCCTGGAGGTAAACCATCCCCACACTTGCCTAGCGTCACGCGGCTGCTGAGCCCTCTCTCAAACACAGGCCTGGCGCCCCTGTCACTCTACTAGAGTTGGCAGATACATGCCAACGATTGACGCACAAGATGAGGACTGAGGCTAAATCTTCAAATTTAGCAAGAGAAGGTATTTAATATAGAACATTCCTTCATTCAGGGATCATTTAGGGCATACTCTGTGCTAGATATTACACGTAGTGCTGGGAAGCAAAGAAGAAAAAAGTATGGCCCTTGCCATCCAAGACTTCCTAGTCGAGGAGGGAGACAGATATGTTGCCCAGTAGTTCTCATGCGGTATAGCAGGTGTGGTGATAGGGGCACCATGGGAGCGAGCAGGACAACTTTCTTCCTGTGGGGAGGAGAGCGTAGGAAGACCTCACAGAGACCATGTTGTCTAAACTGCATTTTGGAAAGATCCATAGATGTCTCCTATGACACTTCTCACAATAGGAACTGCATGTGAAAAGGTGTGGAGGTGCAAAAAGGCATGGAATGTTCAGGGAATTCAGGTGGTTGGTGTGGCTGGAATGTGGGGTGGAAGAGGATGAGAAGATAGAGACTGGAAATGTAGCCCAGGGCCAGCTCCGGACTTATATGTTGCCTAAACAGGTTAGACTTTATCTGGAAAGTGGGGGGACGCTGTTGATTGTGAGTGGGGAAGCAAAATCAGATTTGCTTGGGAGAAGAACTCTGGTGGCCACGTGGAGTGTTTTTGGCAAGTGTGAGAGTCCGAAGGTGGGCAGACCGGTTTAGGGAGCTGAAACCTGAGTCCACGTGAAGGATAGTGAGGCGTGTACTGTGGGCAAGGCCTTTGGACCAGAGATGAGGGGATGGATAAAGAAATAGTTAGAAGGTGGAATTTCTAGGACTTCTGGCTGGAGGTATGTCGGGGAGCTCTCAGAGGTGATGCTAAGGGTTCAAGCTTGGACAGAGGGGCAGTGTTGGGGCCTCCATCTGAAATGGGAAGGTGAGCTGAGTGATGAGCAGAGGGGCATCTGGGGCTTCTGCTGGGCTGCTTATGGGGCCCTTCCCTGAGCAGTGCCTTCCTTGGGTCTTTTGTGACCCAAAGTTGGTCATTTTCCCATCCACGGAGTCCTACTTATCTAAAAAAGAAACTGATGTGTAAATGATGATGCTAGTCTATGACTGTACAATGGTGAGTGTACATGTGTAATTTCTAATGACCAGAAGGTGAGTGCTCACTGTCAAGGCTTCTTAATACCACAGTCCCTAGGAAAACCATTGAGTAATCAGGGAATTGCTTGCAGGGCATGGAATCAGAACAAAGGAAGAAAGTTTTGACCATGGAAGAAAAATTTACTGAACGTGATGGGCTCTATAAAATACGGAGCTGAGAGGTAGAGCAGGGAACTCGATGGTGTGGTGGTGGAGATAGGCAAAAGTAGCCAGTGAAACCTATATATGGTCGGTCAGTGCTGGGAGGGGAGGGGGTGGAGAGCGCCTTACTCAGGAGATGTCTGCATGCAACACTGAAGGATGAAATGGAGTCCAGGCATGGTTGAAGCGCCCGCTTAGCATGGCCCACGAGTCCTGCTCCATCTCTCTTCTCTCTGACCTCTCTTTCACCCTCACTTTCTCTGTTCCAGCTTCACCGGCCCTCTTGTTTTTCCTCCAGTTTGCCTGGCCTGTTCCTGCTTCAGGGGTTTTGTACTTTATTGTGCCTTCTGCTGGGAAGGCTCTTTCCCCAGACACCCTCAGAGCCTGCCCCCCAGCCCCCACTCCATTCATGTCTTTGTATAGATATTACCTCACCGGAGACTTATCCTGTCTAAAGTGGTCACTCTCAGTTTCCCATCCTGTTTTGTTTTCCTTTATAGCCCTTGTCTCCATCTGGCATTAAGTATTTACTTGTTTATTGTCTGTCTTTCCCTCTAGAATGTAAACATCACAAGAGTAAGCACTTTCTGTTGCTCACTGCTGAATCTCCAGCCTCTAGAACAGTGCCTGGCATCTGCTAGGTACTCAATAAAATTGAGGGAATGAATGAATGAAGAAGGGGCAAGGACATTTTAGGCACAGGGATGTAAAGGACAGGCAATGTAAAGCACAAAGGGGAGAAAAAGTATGGGGTGTGGGGTGTGTGGGGGCCATTGTGGGATGTGAGGGGACAAAGGGAGGCAAGGGGCTAGAGCCCGAGGCAAATAAATGTTCCTAGGGAGTTTAGATTTTACCCTAAAGCATCTGAGGAGCCACTGAAGGGTTTTAAGCAGGGGAACGGTGTAGCTGGGATGGGACTTAAGAGCAAGGCTGGTGGCAGAGACACAGATTAGGAAGCTCTGTGGCAATCCAGGCAGGAAATGACAGAAACCTGAACTAGGACAGTGGCAGAGGGAGTGTGGCTTACTTAGGCGATGGTGTCTCCAGGAAAGGACAGGTAGGGGAGCAATTTAGAAGGTTTAATCAGTATAACCAATAATACTCATTGGGATGTCTGGTGTAAGAGAGAGGTAGGTGATGAGGAAAGCATTCACCAGCCTGTAAATTCTGTGCCACAGGGACTAAGCCTGTCTTAGGATCCACTGTATCCCCAGCAAAGAAACAAAGAGAGAAGCTTGATAAACATTGCTTGAATGAAAAGCTGAGGTTTCTGGTTTGGGTAGGCGGTGGCATCATTTACGGGGGTGGGTAAGATGGAATCATGTTGCGTTTGAAATTTATTTGTAGGGTAGTAGGTGGATTTGCCCATTTGGAGCTCAGGAAAGAGATGGGGCTTGAGATTGGCAAATGCTTCGTGGCTACTTGTTGAATGTTCATTTTCCCAGCACTACTCGTTGTCTTTATGGAGCTCTTGGTGTGTGCGTGTAAGTGCGTGTGCATGAGCATGCTGGGGGCGGGGCAGGATGGGCAGCCCAACACAAGATTACAAGGGATTATGATGAGTGTTTTGATTGATTAGGCACAAGGAGCCACAGGAGGTGACCTATGCTAGCCTATGAGTTTGGAAACTCTCCATAAGGAAGTTTAAGCTGACACCCGAATGATGAATTAACCAAGAGTAGATAGGGTAGTGGAGCATCTCAGGCAGCAAGAACAGAATGTATGAAAACTTGAAGACAAGAAGGATATTTTTGAGACTCGTTTCAATAAAGGAGTTCAGGGTTGGCTGCAATATTGAGTTTAAGATAGGAAATGTTGAGAGCTGGCTTGCAGGGGTAGGCGGAAATGGTAGGATAGGTTGTTCAGGGCTTTATAAACTGTTCTAGTTATTATTGTTATATAACAAATCACTTAAAACTTAGTGGCATAGACTAACAGCCATTTCATTCATTCATTCATTCACTCATTCATTCATTCATTTTTAAAATAATAACTCCATACCCAGTGTGGGGCTTGAACTCACAACACTGAGATTAAGAGTCGCGTGTTCTACTGGCTGAGCTAGCCAGGTGCCCCACAGCCATTTTATTCTTGTATGGTTTCTGTAGCTGAGGAATTTGCGAAGGGCTAAGTGGGGCAGTGCTGGCTCAGGGTCTTATGTGGTTGTGGTCAGATGGTGGCAGGAGCTAGAACAAGGAGGTGCTGAAGAAGATGGGGACTAGCTGGGCATCTTTTTCTTTTCAAGTTGTACTAGATGTGTCTTTCCATGCAGTCTCTCCCTATGGACTGTGTTGCGTTTCTTCACATAATGGCAGCCCCAGAGCAATCAAACTGTTTACTTGGCAGCCGAAGACTTCAAGAATGAGTATGTCAGCAACCAAAGGAGAAGCTGCATTGCCTTTTATGACCTAGCCTCTGAAATCACAGGGCGTCCCTCCTGCTGTACTCTGTAGGTAGAGACATTCACAGAAGACCATCCATTCCTGAGACGAAGAGGCACAGACCCTATCCCTGGATGGTCAGAGTGTTAAAGTCACATTGTATGAAAAGCATATGGGTTGGGAGATATTGTTGAGACATCTTTGGAAAATACAATCTATTGCACAAACCATATTAAGGAGTTTGGTGGGCTTTCTCCTAAGGCAATGAAAAACCTCTTTAGGTGTAAAACAGAAGAATGACTTGTGTCATTTGTGATTTAGATCTTAGAATTTGTGTTTATTTTTTATTTTTTAAGATTTTATTCGTGAGAGAGTGAGAGAGAGAGCACAAGCAGGGGGAGCAGCAAGCAGAGGGAGAAGCAGACTCCCTGTATAGCAAGGAGCCCGATGTGGGGCTCCATCCCAGGACCCTGGGATCATGAACTGAGCAGAAGGCAGACACTTAACTGACTGAGCCACCCATGCATCCCAAATTTGTGATTTTTAGGAAGTTACTCTGACTTCAGTTTGTAGAACTGAAAGCAGAGAGACCAGTTAGGAAGCTGTTACCATGATCCCTGGTGATGGTGGCTTGGATTAGAGTCATGGGATAAGAGAGGAGGAGACTGGTTTAAGACTTGGATACTAATTAGATATGGGTAGTAGTTGAGGACGATAAGATGGCCAGGTTTCTGGCTCAGGCAACTGGGTGGATGGTGCTGCCAGTTACTTATAGGGAGTTAGACTGGAGGAGAAGTAGGTTGAGAGAAATTGATAGGATCGGTTTTGGATAGGTTGAGTTTGCACCTGCTGATGTCCGGTAGGTGGTTGGATATTCATATATGTCTGAAATCACAATAGTTGGACTGGTGATATACTTTTGGGAATCATCAGTGTAGAGATGGTCATTGAAATCAGCAGATGAGATGATCTTGGGACAGGTTGTAGCAAGAGAGGAGGAAAGAGCTTAGGATAGCCTTCTCAGGAATGCCAACATTGAGGGATAAATACTCTGCAAAAAGGAGAAGAAGCATCTAGAGAAATAAGAGGGAAATGGGACGCGGTGAGTAGAAGAGAGCAATTCGAGGAGGAGTTGGTGGCCAACAGTGTGCAATCTGCTAAGGGGCCAAGCTAGATGAGGAGGGCAGTGGCCTGGATGTATCAACAGGAGGCCACTGTGACTCGAGAGGGAAATTTCAGGGCAGTGAGGGTAGAGTCAGATTTCAGAGGGATTGTTTATTCATCCAGTGAAATCTGAGTGTCTGCTATGTGCCTACCTCTGAGCTAGGCCCTAGGGATCCAAGGATGGTTGTTCCTCAGTCTGCTCTCCTGTGGCTCCCAGCTGATGGTAGAAACAGATATATAAACCATTCTATCGCAGTGTGGTTAGTGTGGGGATGTGGGAGCCCAGAGCAGGGGCAGCATACCCAAGGGTGCTGGGTTTACCCTCAAAAGTAGCCTTTGTGGAGGGACTGTTAAGTAAGATAAGGCATGGAATGTCATTTGGAATTGGCAAGCAGGAGGTCAAGGAAAACTGTCTTCAGTTGGAGTGGTGGAGTGGATGTTAGTAGAGGGAAGGGGAGAGAATCTAGATAGCCTTTCCAGAAGGCTGACTCTGAAGACAAGAAGGGTGGTAGTTAGAGGGAGGGATCAAGGTTGAGGGAGGAGTTTATGGGAAAAACTTAAGTCTGCCTTAGGTTGGTTTGGGGGTATATTCCTGGAAAAGTTGGATGAAATATCCTTAACAATAAGGTCTTGCCCGTAGTTGGAATGCTTGGGTGCCCCGAGTCAGCATTTCTCTCCCTTGACCCGTGTAGAGGATCCTCTCGTCCCTTTGGGAAGCAGCAGTGCATGGTGGTTAAGAGCATGGCATCAGGCCAAATTTATGAGTCTCAGGTTCCTTATCTGTAGAATGAGGTCTCTGTCTCATTGAGGCGTGATCTATATTTTTGCCATACTTTCCTCCTTTTCTATTCAAACAGTGACCATTTCAAGAAAGCAAATAGAGTTTCTGCTCCTGTCATGGTGGCTCACTGTCCTTTTCCAGGTATAATCTTCCTTTAGAACTGCTGATGAACTACAGCCCTGGATAGGCTGGTATTGCTGCTAGACCTTGAAGTCATTTACTGATGATTGCTTAAGTAAGTTTTTTTCTACGCGTGGCTGGCTTCACTCCCTGCTGATTTCATTGTCAGGGTAATCACGTGCTGTCCTCTCTGCCAGGAATTTGTCTTCCCCTCCCCCAGCCCTAGCACCCGCCTCCTCCGTGTGCTCAGTCCAGGTAACAGTGGTCCTGGTGCCCACCTGCACCCCCTTCACTGGCCTAGACTGGATGGGGTGCCTCACACTGACTTTCATAGCACCCAGTTCTTACAATTGTCCACGTTCACTTTTCTGGGAAGGCTGCGGACTGGGTCTTTATGGGGCCTGGAGCACAGCCGATGCTCAGTACATGCTGGCTGGCTGGCTGAATGAATGAATGAATGAATGAATTGGGAGTTCTGAAGGAACCTTGCTGTCCTGGTTACTTTTGGGGTGCTTGGGTGGCTCAGTCGGTTAAGCATCTGCCTTCAGCTCAGGTCTTGATCCCAGAGTCCTGGGATGGAGCCCCACATCCGGCTCCCTGCTCCTCAGGGAGTCTGCTTCTCCCTCCTTCTCTGCCTGCCGCTCCCCTTGTTTGTGCTCTCTCTATCTCAAATAAATAAGATCTTAAAAAAAAAAAAAAAGATTACTTTTCCTAACCAGAGAGGTATGCAGGTGGCCCCTCCTGAAGCCAATTATTCTGGAATCTCAGGGTTCTTCGAGGATTGGTCCAGTTTTCTGTGGTCAGAAGCCCCAACACCCCAGAGGGAGGTCATCCCACATCTTTGCATACAAATAGGGAGGCACATGGTGTTCTGGAATGTATACAAGCTTTGGAGCCTGCCATGGACTGAGTGGCCCCCCGTTTTCTCAATTATAAGATAGACAGTTGACCTACTCTGTCCAATTAAGTTAGATGATCTGTGTAAGAATGTAAGTGACCGGACACTTTATTGTCAGCCAAAAATTGTATCTCCTGCTGCAAATTCTATTCAGTCACATGCATCTTATTAATTCACAGTCACATGTGTCTTATTAATTTCTAAATACTTTCTGCATTCTGTCTTTGGATGACATAAGAGCTGTTTTAGTTCTTTAGTTCAGAGATCAGGAAGGAGGGCTGAGACCCTTCTTCCTGTTGGTGGGAGAGCTGGAACTTTTCTCTTGGCAGAGTCAGGGCTAGGTGTCCAGAAGTCCGGCTCCACCCAAGTCCAGCTCCAGCTTCCCCTTTCACTACTGGGGCATTTTATTCCCCGTATTCTCGCAGGCGGTCTGCCCGCCGCACCCATGCAGGCCCCTCTGCAAACAGAGCACCGGTCTTTAGGACTCACACAGAATTTTTGTGTCCCTGATGCTTGATCCTAGTGACTTGCATGGAGTAGGTGCTTCGAGAAACGGCAGCTGGATGAATGAACAGAAGATAGGCCTCCAGCTTCCACTTGGCTGAGAAGGGCATTGCATGCTTGGGGCTCTTGGGGGCTTTTGGCTGGGGGCTGGGGCCACTGTGGGAGCTGGGCACAGGGGAGGGCACATAGCTCCTCCTGAGTCTCCCGGAGCCGCCTGTGGGACGTAGAGGACTCCGGATCTCCGCATGTTTGTCTGAGAGCTTTGGCCATGCGTCCCCGTGCAGCAGCGTCTGATACCAGATGACTGATTCATGTACTTGGGCCTAATGAAGTAGAACAGCCAGATGCTCGGCCCCCAACTGATTTTTGCCCTTTGAACTTTCTCCTTGGAAGCTAGTTACTTTCCCAGAGGAGTTTTCTCAAGAGCCACTTTAGGTTGGAGGTGAGGAAGCTTTCATTTCATGTCCCATATTCACACCAACAAAACAGGCTGGAGTCAGAGCTTAGGGTTCTTTGTTATGGGGTCAGTGTAAACTTTGGCACAACCTCTACCAGTATTGAGAGGGTAAAGCCTCTGCTGGTTTGGTTCCCAAGGCTCTTCAGGGGTTCGCCCTTGGTCTTCTCTTTTTTTGGTTCTCTTTCTCTCCGCCTCAGAAGAGACTGAGGGGAGAGCCTAAAGGGGGCTGGGGAAGGAGCTAGGGACAGTGGGTCCCCACCCTGGCTGTACATCAGAATCACCTTGGGCTTTAGAAAAATGGTAATGGCCTCTTCTCCCACCTCGTTTCCCCAACCAAATAAATCTGAACCGCTGATTAGAAGAATTGGAATTGGGGACACCTGGGTGGCTCAGTCGGTTAGCCATCTGCCTTCGGCTTGGGTCATGATCCCGGGGTCCTGGGATTGAGTCCCACATCAGCCTGCTTCTCCCTCTCCCTCTGCAGCTCCCCCTGTTCATGCTCTCTTTCTCTCTCTGACAAATAAATAAATAAATCTAAAAAAAAAAAAAAGAAGAATGGGCATTGGCTTGGAGAACGAGAATTGGGGAAGCAGAAAAGTTGCTGCTGAGAACTGATGGGGGCCTTGGGAAGAAGGGTTCTCAGTTGTCACTGTCCATTAGGATTACGCGGGGAACTTTGAGAACATGCTGAGGCCTGGGTTCCACCCCAGAGTTGCTGACTTCATTGTCCTGGGCAGGGCCCGAGGCCTGGACTCTGTTAAAGCTTGTCGAGTGATGCCAATGTGCAGCCAGGATAGAGGGGCACTGCGTTAAGTGAAGGGTTTGGGCTTGTTCTGATCAAGGTGGTTCTGTAGGTGATGATTTCTTTTAGTGAGTACCCTTACATAGCACACCCAAAGCAGGCAGATCATCAGACTCCCCCGGGAAGCCCCGTCTCAGGCCTCCCGCATCAGAACTGCTGGTTCCGAGCCCTGAAGCTGTAGGTAACATTCCCCGGGTGACTCTGATGCTCACTCAGGCTTGGGGTCATGTTTCTGAGGACCTGAACTGTCCCAGGTGGAGCAAACCAGGAAGGATCTGATGGACAAGGACTAGGCGGCTTTGAGAAGGGAGCAGATAGTGTGGCTTAATCGGAGGGCCTGCTGGTGCAGACTGCCAGCTTGCTCCTTCAGAGTGGTGCAGGGCCATGGTGACCACCATGCTGGCTGGGTTCCAGGAGGTAGAGGAGGAGGCCTCTGGTCCAGTGACGCATAGGGTTTATGCTTGGTGTGTCTTCTTGCCAGATGCTCTCACCCATGATGTCTGAGTGAGCAGAATGGTTCTGTAGCCTGAAAGGTAAAAGAATTTGAGGACCATCTGCTGTCTGAGACCAGTAACAGCACCTAGAAGGGTGGAAGAAACAATACATCAAGGAAGACAGGAAGAAAAATGATTTTTAAGGTGTTGAGAGTATCCTAAACCAGCATGAGACAACACAGAAGACATACAGCAGAGAAAGGGAAGAAAGACTTGAAATTTGTGGGTTTAGGCAACATACCTGAGGCTTTTTCAGAGAGCTTAACTCTGGCCCTTCTGAGGAAATGGCAGCGCTAGTGTTCTGGAGACATCTGGGTATAGCAGGCCTGAGCAAACCAGTTAAAAGGCTCGGCTGCTCCCTAGGGGCCGTGACTCTGGCTGTATGTAGAGCAGCCTAATGCAGAGACATGGGGTTTTCCTGGAGCAACATATCACAAAGCGCTTGCTCGAGCCAGTTAAGCCCACAGACAGCTATCCTTTTGCCATCCTGTGGGATGAATGATGTCACCAGTCAGAAGATACCCGAGGTGTATCACCGGTGACTTTGAAGTTCAAGATAGAGAACTGAGTGGAAGGTAACATTTTCATGTCTACCCATTGAAGGCTGTGTATATGAAAGCAAAAAGAGGACCTAGAACAGAGTACCCGACTGTAAATGCTAAGATACCAGAAGGCTAGACTCCGGGAAGGGATAGAGCAGATTTCATAGAGACTGGGAGAGAGATGTCTAATATGACTTTCACCTGAAATTTTAGGGGAAAGGAGAGAAATGTACAGATGAAAGTATAAATCTGGGTATTCTAAGATTTTATTTATTTATTTATTTATTTATTTATTTATTTATTTATTTGAGAGAGAGAGAATGAGAGACAGAGAGCATGAGAGGGAGGAGGGTCAGAGGGAGAAGCAGACTCCCTGCCAAGCAGGGAGCCCGATGCGGGACTCGATCCCGGGACTCCAGGATCATGACCTGAGCCGAAGGCAGTCGCTTAACCAACTGAGCCACCCAGGCGCCCCAAATCTGGGTATTCTAGAGGCTGTGAGGAATTATAGAGAAGTTAAATAAAAGTGGAAAAGTTGCAGGAGTAATGCATTTGGAGAAATAGGGTAGAAGATTGGGAATGATGCTTTTGGACTCCTATCTATAAACATTAAATAAGGCCAATAAACATTTGCTTTTGACTTTTACTTGCAAGGAGGAGAGAATTTCCTATTTGATTAATATGACCGTGAAAGCGTATACCTTGTTGAGAAATGGCGGCTTTCCTAGAAGACCTGAGACTGATGTGGTGCATCAGAATGAGCTTTGCCTGTATCAAGATCTGCTATAGAATGGGATGATGCTTGCTCCCTCTGGGCAAGGCCATGTTTCGATTCTTTTGATTGCGTGAGAGGGAAATTTCAGTACTCCAAGATACAGTGACCTGTCAAAGGATTTTACTGCCCCCTGCCTTTTTTTAAAAGATTTTATTTATTTATTTGACACAGAGAGAGACACAGCGAGGGAGGGAACACAAGCAGGGGGAGTGGGAGAGGGAGAAGCAGGCTTCCCACTGAGCAGGGAGCCCGATGCGGGGCTCGATCCCAGGACCCTGGGATCATGACCCGAGCTGAAGGCAGACACTTAACGACACCCAGGTGCCCCTACTTCCCCCTTTTTTCATTCTGACAAATGCAGTGAACACCACCACCCTGTGCCGCCTTCTGCTCTCTGCCTGCAGATGCGTTTCTTCTTACAGCTAAATAGGGGAAGTCTTTCTATTCTCACTCCCATCCTCTCAGATGTGTGGCCCATCTCTTAAGGAACAAAGACACTGGCCTGTGTTAATCCTGCCTGCTTACCTGGGGAAGAATGATTACATGGTGCTGTCAGAGGCTCTCGGGTTCCACTTGGGGAATTTTCCTGAGGGTCTCCTCTAGTAATAGTGCATGGAAATAAATCCCCATCCTAAGGGAAGAAGCATGGTGGAGAGAACAAGAGGAGATTAGCAAACGGAAGTACGAATGATGTGATTGTGGGCATAGACTGCACACCATCGGATCAGAGGGAGGAGAACTATTTTGCTTTCCTAAAAATCATGACAAAATTTATACCAAAGGGAAAATACGGTAGTGATGGAAGTCTCAACTCCCTGAGCATCTTTTGCTAAAATCTGTTTCATTCCATTAGAAGCAGTACCTCTATAAATTAAAAAAAAAAAAAAAGTTTATTATAAAACATTTCAAACATGCAAAAATAGAGTGAATGTGATGAACTCCCAGGGTTGAAGCTCCGGCAAGAATGATTAATCACCCTTGTTTTATCTGTACTCCAACCACCCCCCTTCGTCCCACTAGGTTATTTAAAGCAAATCCAAGACATTATACCATTTAACCTGTAAAGGCTTCAGTATGAATCGCTAAAGGATAAGGATGTGATTGTTGTTGTTGTTTTATTATTATTAATTTAACATAACCGGGGGGAAACGTGGCATCCTTGTGTGAAAGTGACTGTGCCTCCCCAGAGTTTATACCTCCCAGAAAAAGAAATAGTGCATTTCCTCAGAAATACACTCTAAATCTGGGCAGAGATTGCAGAGAAGTTCAGGGAAAAGAATTTATAATCTTGTAGCTAGGGATTTAAAAAAAACAAAGACCAGAAGCTTCTCTGAAATGAAATTTTCACCTATTTTATCAGACTTATTTAGGAAGAGAGGGAGAACCATGTGAACAAACCAGTGTGATCGAACACATTGCTTTTTGATAAGCTTAGATTTTTAGAAACAAGATACACAAGAGATGGTGAGAGGCAGTATAATGAGGACTAAATGCAGGAGCGACCCAGATCCACGAGAAGAGCATCCGGAGGTCGGTGCCCAGCATCAACTACGATCTGAAGAACCGACTGCAGAGGATAAAAAGCTCTAGAAGCAACATACAGAGTGAAAACAGCAAGGGCAGTTAGTTCTGTAATAACAGATGGTGGAGAGAAAGGAGAAGGCCACAGTCCCATTTTCCTTCTAACTTTACATAGCAGAACGATTGCTAACCTAGCGAAGGTTCAATAAAAAACAGATCTAGGCCAACAAAAAACCAAGACCAGGAGAATTGAGAAGATAGTAATAAACCAGGCCATTGTTTTAAGTGTTTCTAACTATGCACTTGCAGACAAATGTAAAGAATTTATAACTAGCCCAGGCATTCTCCACCAGGCATCTCCCTGATCTTGGAGAACAGGAAGGGTATGAAAAGAAAGCTGTTGAGTGAGGTATTAGTTTCTTGTTGCGGCTATAACAAATTACGACCAGTTGGGTGGCTTAAAGCAACACAGATTTAGGGGCACCTGGGTGGCTCAGTCAGTTGAGTGGTTTCGGCTCAGGTCAGGATCTCATGGATCTTGAGATCAAGCCCTGCGTCAGGCTCCGTGCTCAGTGGGGAGTTTGCTTGAAGATTCTCTCCCTCTGCCCCTCCCCCCATTCCTGTGTGTGCACGTACGCACTTTCTCTCTAAAATAAATACATCTAAAAACACACAAGTTTATTATCTTACAGTTCTTTTTTTTTTTTTTAAGATTTTATTTATTTATTTATTTATTTTTTTAGAGAGCGAGCGAGAGAGAAACAGCATGAGAGGGGAGAGGGTCAGAGGGAGAAGCAGGCTCCCCGCTGAGCCGGGAGCCCGATGTGGGACTCGATCCCAGGACCCTGGGATCATGACCTGAGCCGAAGGCAGACGCTTAACCATCTGAGCCACCCAGGCGCCCTATTATCTTACAGTTCTATAGAAGTCTGAAATGGGTCTCATTGGGCTAAAATCAACATATCAGCGGTGCCATCTTACTTTCTGGGGGCTCTAGGGAAGAATCCATTTTCTTGCCTTTTCTAGCTTCTGGAGAAGGCCCAGATTCCTTGGCTCTTGGTCCCCTTTCATCCTCAAAGCCAGCAGTGGCTTGTCAAGTCTTTCTCGCATCGCATCACGGTGGCACCAACTCTTCTGCCTCCCAGGGCCATTATTTTGTCCACAAAAGGGATAATCCAGCTTTCTGAGAAAGACGTAGATTCTGAGCATTCTGCACTGAATAATTTGAAGTTGATTCCAGCCCACTTTCTAGGATAATCTGTTAAACCTGGTTAGCAAAGTATGAGGAGAAGAAAGGAAGATCTCTAGTAAGTGGTATGGATTCACTAAAAACAAAACATGCTAAACTAACCTCATTTTTGGTTCAATTTTAATTTTTTATGGAAGTATAATATAAAAGGAACAGTGCACATAATTGTACAGCTTGATGAATTTTCACATGTGACCATCATCCACATCAAAAAACCAGCCCCCTGAAACCCTCTTGTGTTCCTCCCAGTCACTCCTCCTTGTCCCCCATGCACACACAAAGGGAAATTACTGTTCTTCTTAGTAGCATAGATTCGTTTTGGCCATTCTTATGTAAGTGGATATATAAGATATGCATTATTTTGTGTCAGACTTGTTCACTTAATATGTTTGTGAAGTTCATATTTTTATAGTTGTAGATAGTTCATACCATTATTTAGTATTCTGCTGTATTTAGTCACTCTACTGTTGATTGGCATTTGGGTTGTTTCTAATGATTATTTTTACAATTATTATTTTTAAGTAAACTCTACGCCCAGCACAGGGCTCAAACTCTACGCCCAGCACAGGG